>NW_027142365.1:12708865-13116365 GCF_026170545.1 Melanerpes formicivorus
ATTACAAGAAGGCAGCAGAGGGATTGTTTGCAGAGGCCTGGAGTGACAGGACGAGGGGCTGTTATTTGAAATTAGAGAAGAGCAGGTTTAGGTTGGATGTTAGGAACAAGTTCTTTAACATGAGAAACACTGGAACAGGTTGCCCAGCAGAGCAGTTGAGGCCCCATCCCCAGAGATCAAGGTGAGGCTTGACAACAAGGCTCTGAGCAACCTGATCTAGTGGAGTATGTCCCTGTTGACTGCAGGGGGCTTGGACTAGATGACTTTTGGAGGTCCTTTCCAACCCAAACCATTCTATGATTCTATGCCAGTGAGCTACCATGATCTGATTGATAATCAGCTAATACTCAGTGTTTATCCATACAGCTGATAAACACAAATAACTCTCTGGCTTCTGCTCTGTCATTACTAGAATCTCATCTGACCTAGTGCTCCATTCCTAAACTGAGGGGAAGAGTCACCATCCCTGGAAGTGTGCAATAAGCATGTGGATGAGGCACTTGGAGACATGGTTTAATGGCCATGGTGGTATTAGGTTGATGGTTTGACTTAAAGATCTTAGAGTTCTTTTCCAACCAAAACAACTTTGTTCAGAGTTTAACACAGATAACTGGCACAAAAAGCATTCAACATCCCAGGCAACCAGCACCAGAACAAGAGGACACAGTCTCAAGCTACACCAGGGGAAGTTTAGGCTCAAGGTGAGGGGAAAGTTCTTCGTAGAGAGAGTTATTTGCCTTTGGAATGTGCTGCCCAGGGAGGTGGTGGAGTCCCCATCCCTGGAGGTGTTCATAAAAAGGATTGGATGTGACACTTGGAGCTATGGTTTAGTTAGTCATGAAGTGTTGGGTGACTTGATGATCTCTGAGGTCTTTTCCAACCTTATTGGTTCTATGGTCTCCACCATGAGCTGCTGCTCTGTGCAAAGCAAAGAGGGCTTGAGAAGTTACATCATCCTCAGCCACTACTGCTGCACGGGCAGCTATGAGCAGCAGGGGACAAGAAGCAGACCACTGAAGAGAATCTTATCTTGAACTGTAAAAACTAAATCTGGCTCTGACTAGGACTTAAAGAGCTGTAAGGCTCTATAAACAGGTCACCACATCTGAAGTCTAATACATACAGGCCTGTTCTGCCCACAGTATAAGCATGGAGCCTTAGCACAAAAATGTCCATTCTTACATAAAACAGTTTTGTTACTAATATGAGCTTTACTTTCACAGATGATTAGAAAAGGCCCTGTTTTCAGCATATGTATTACAGATAACACTGAAGACTAACTATTTATTCAATAAAACTATTTTTATATCATTACTATATATCTTCTGAAATCAGGATGAAATATTGACTTAAACCCCTGAAACATACATCTTGTGAACTATAATTGCTCCTCTTCCTGTTGCTCACTTTCCTGCTTACAGCATCCTGATTCTTAAAGAATAAATTACTATCTGTACTTGAGGCTTTCATTGCCCTAATAGTGAATGAATGCAAAATGAATTGCAGAAAATGAGCTTTGCTTTCTGGATTTTTACGGTGCTAAATGTAGAGAAGATGTATGATGTGGCACAGTTCTGATTAAAAAAAGAACTGTCTTCAAATGGAATTAGTGATCAGAGAGCTAAAACACAGAAGTATATTATTGTGCTGACTGTATACAGTGTGATACAGATATTTAGTCAAACTCAAGATGGTTTGTACAGGGAAAAGGATATTTAGTTCTCTGATTTAAAACTAATGAATGCAGGAAATGTGAGATGAATAGTCAGGCTGTGGTGATGAAAGACTTTGTTTCCTTAGCATATACTGTAATGGGAGAGCCCCTACAAAAGGCAGGTGACCTGGGTGGCAACAGAAGCAAACCTCAAAAAGCTGGAAGCAGGGTTCATCATTCCCTCATCCAAATCTGCCCTCAGAATCATTAGATGGCATGAGACAACATTCCCAACAAGAAGAATGACCCAATCGCGTTTGTCGCATTCTGATAGGAATTTACACAGAGCTCTTGGAGCAAGTCCAGAGGCGGCCACAAAGGTGATTGAAGGGCTGGAGCACCTCTGCTATGAAGATAGGCTGGGGGAGCTGGAGTTGTTCAGCCTGGAGAAGAGAAAATTCCAGAGGGGCCTTAGAACTGCCTTCCAGTACCTGGAGGGATCCTACAGGAAAGCTCCAAGAGGGACTTTTCATAAGGGTGTCTAGAGACAGGACAAGAGGGAATGGTTTGAAGCTGAGGGAGAGCAGGGTTAGAATGGATCTTGGGAAGATGTTCTGGCCTTCAAGTATCTGAAAGGGGCCTACAAGAAAGCTGGGGAGGGACTTTTTAGGGTGTCAGGTAATTATAGGACTAGGGGGAATGGAACAAAAATAGAAATGGGTAAATTCAGATGTGATGTTAGGAAGAAGTTCTTCACCATGAGTGATGAGACACTGGAACAGGTTGCCCAGGGAGGTGGTAGAAGCCTCATCCCTGGAGGTTTCTAAGGCCAGGCTAGATCTGGCTCTGAGCAACCTGATCTAGCATGGGGTGTCCCTACCCATGGCACCAGGGTTGGAACTAGATGATCCTTGAGGTCCCTTCCAACCCTAACAATTCTATGATTCTTCAGTAAGTGTGTGCTGAGACTCTGGTAATAGGCTGCCCAGTGAGGATGTGGATACCTTCTCCCTGTGGGTGTGCAAGATCCTTGGGCAACCAAGTCTAGTTGAGAGGTATTGCTGCTCTGGCAGAGAGGTTGGAGTAGATGATCTCTTAGTAGATCTGGAGTAGATGAGGTCCCTTCCAACCTAAGCCATTCTATGAGAACCCACAGTGTGAAGCAGCTGCTTGAACCCAGTAAGAGTGCCCTACAACAAGATCTCCTTGTGTGTAGTGTGAGGAAACTGCATTACACTCTTAACTAAATAATTCAAGGAAAAATCCACAACTCCACACCAGAGATTAGTTTCTGAAATAGTCGACTTTAAATTTTAATTTAAAAGCTTGCTTGTCATTTTCAGAAAAGTCATTCTTGTTTTAAGAGCAGTGTTTGTGCTGGGTTTGTGGAGGATAAATCTAATTTTTTATATAGAAAAGATTGGCTCGCTGTTTATTTAGGCATATCCACCCGTGAGCGTGGGCCACACAGGAAAAGGGGAACTGAATTCGGTCCTTCCTCTGCCTGAAGGGACCAAACTTCCCTCTCCCACATGTGTTTATATAAATACATGACCAGTTGTAAAAATGCAAGTCTAAATATTTATATGTGCTGAGCCCATTTCTGATAATTTTGTTTAACCAATAAAAATCTCTTTCAAAAGGTTTCTCCACCCCTCAGCTGAATACTGATGTCCAGTCACACGGTTTGATTGAATGCTCTGACATAGTATCATAGTTTCATAGTATCATTCAGGGTTGGAAGGGACCACAGGGATCATCTAGTTCCAACCCCCCTGCCATGGGCAGGGACACCCCGCAATAGATCAGGCTGGCCAGAGCCTCATCCAGCCTGCTCTTAAACACCTCCAGGGACGGGGCCCCAACCACCTCCCTGGACAACCCATTCCAGGGTTTCACCACTCTCATGGTGAAGAACCTCCTCCTCACATCTAGCCTGAATCTCCCCACCTGCAGCTTCATTCCATTCCCCCTAGTCCTATCACTACCTGAGATCCTGAGAAGTCCTTCCCCAGCCTTCCTGTAGGCCCCCTTCAGATACTGGAAGGCCACAATTAGGTCCCCTCGGAGCCTTCTCTTCTGCAGACTGAACAGCCCCAACTCCTTCAGTCTGTCCTCATAGGAGAGGTGCTCCAGCCCTCTGCTCATCCTTGTGGCCCTTCTCTGGACATGATAAAACCCTTATAGTTCCAGAATCTCAGTTACACACTAAGGTATGCTAAAAAAAAAAAATCTCAGCACTGCTGGATTATTTGATCTTCTGGTCAACTCAAAGAAAGTCTGAGTTTGGAATAAATGCTTTTTACAAGGGGACCACATCCTGAAACCTGCTTTCTAAATGCTGTACCAAAAGTAAGACTAAAGGCTTGGCTTGCACAGCGCACGTTAAAATCAGCGGTGTAAATACCAATTTTCTGCTTGTCAGTTTCAAATCATGGTTTTAGAATCAGTCAGTATTTGACATTAAAACCAATCTAATCCTTAATGTTGATTTTTAATATTTATTTTTTTTTTCTTCTTCTTTTTATATGGCAAGTTCTGGAGCAAAGCCTGATGATCTAAGTCACAACCGGTTCCCCACCATTAGGGCAATGGCCATAGCTCTGGCACTGGACTCTGAGATGACATAAGTGATACTTGGAACAAACCTGGCAAATATTCCAGCCTCAGCAATTAACTTTGCTGTTGCTTGTCTTGGTTCATAGCTTGATTTAGGGCTAACTTAGTCCCTATGCAGCTCCAGGTTTCCCTGTGGGGCACAGTGATGTTTCTGTCATGAAGGTGAACAAAGGCAGAGAGCAGCTGGGGAATCTGCTGCTTTGGCTGCTCCTGGCAGGCAGCTGCTTTAGCCAACCACCTGCTTTGCCATGACTAAGGTGAGCTCTGGGCAGAAGAAGAGATGCATTCCCTTTGACTCTGCCAAACTATTCAAAGACATGCCCAAATCACTGCATTTTACATCTGTATCATTTCTTTGAGCGCAACAGCAAGTCAGGAGGGGGATCCAAAACCAAGTCCCTCTGCCTGTGAAGGATTTGTAAGAGTTGCTGTTCCTGAGGGCAAGGATAGCATCTGGTACCCACAGGCAGGGTACTGAAAGAGCAACAAAAATATATGGTAAAACTGCTGCCCCTGGGGACCTAATACTCACAGTCTGTGTTTCAGAGTGGCTGCAAAAAACAGCTCTTGGAGTAAATTTTCATTAGTGACTGCAATGCACTACCACAGTGTATAAAGAAAAGGCGTGCTCCCAAGGCAAAGCACAGTGGGTGCAATCAGGAGATTCACTTCAAAAACACAGTTCAGATCTGAATTAAAACACTGAAGGCCATGCACTCATAGCCAAGTACCTGTGGAAGTGGGGGGCATATTTCTTGCCTGCAGTCTGAAGGAGAAAAATTTCCCTTGACCATTCCACTATTAAATGTGACTGGCACCAAAATCTCAGCCTCTAGATGGTTGGGGCTTCTTAGGCCATCTACCCTGTTCCATCCTCCTACAAGCAACCAGGTCATACATTCTCTTTCACAATTTACTTTTTGAAGGGAGCAGTCAAATTCTCAATGGACTCTTGAGTGCAGGACATACAAGTGGTTGAAAGGAAAGCTGTACGTGGTCTTTCCAGACAGCCAAGAGCTCTGCTGACAGATGCCAGCCAGAACTGGTAACTACCATCTGTTAGAGATGAAAGTGGATTGAATTCCATACTCCTCAAAAATAGTCTGGATTTATACTGCTAACAGCTATCCTGACAGAGGAGAGATAGGAAAGCTTCAGAAGTACCCATGGGAGACAGAAAAATGATGATGCAGAAGATATGGATGCTGGCCAGTGCCCAAATCACTCAGTACTGCAGTGCAGGGTTAAAAATCAGTGGCTGGCAAGGGAGCTCTAGGATGAGGTGTCATATGTGGTACATAGAGTCAAGTAAAAGAGAGACCACCAGCACCTCCTCCATTTCAGTTGCTGCTTGAATAAAAACCTTTTCTTCCACTTGTTTGCAAGACCTGAAGATCATAGGCATGATTGTTCCCATCTGCAGTGTGGATTGGCATCAACTCTGAATATTACATCATCTAGTAAGGTGACCTGACCACAGCAACCATATGTGTTTAGGTAACAACCTCCTTTCAGGGTTGTATAGAGAGTGAGAAGGTTTCCTCCGAGTCTCTTTTCTCCAGGCTAAACAATCCAAGTTCCCTCAGCTGCTCCTCATAAGACTTGTTCACTTGACTCCTCAGCAGCTCTGTTGCCCTTTGGACACACTTCCAACACCTTGACACCTTTCTCACAGTGAGGGGCTCAATTTTGATAGCCCCAAACCAGATTTGGAACTGTATGCCTATATATGCATACCAACATCATCATAAAAAAATAACATGGTTTTGAAATAATTCTGCTATTAGGGCAAGTGCAGAAAAGTAACTTAGAAAATGCAGTTTGCAGCATGCTGCTTTGAGACTTTTCAGTGCTCTGCAGCTCTTCCTTGCTAAAAATGGAAGCTTTATAGATCTGCAAAAGGAAGGCTTTCAGTCTTTCTGTGAGACAGAGGGGGTTGC
The DNA here is from genome assembly GCF_026170545.1 of Melanerpes formicivorus. NCBI lineage: Eukaryota > Metazoa > Chordata > Aves > Piciformes > Picidae > Melanerpes > Melanerpes formicivorus. Next base: position 12,715,079 of record NW_027142365.1, read on the forward strand.
AATGGTCATTTCTCTATTGGATTTGCAAATAATGACCCTTTTTAAATGAAAGAGCAAGCTATTGTCTGAATAGTCTCTCCTTCCAGTCTCTGCATTGATGTAAATTCTACATGCAAATAAGAAAATCTCAGTGGCAGGAAAGGCCTAAATTTGACTCTAGACTTGAACTGGAACGGGGGAGGATGGTTAGCTTTGGAGCTGGATGCCAGGTGCCATAGTTCCAGGGTTTCTTTAACGTCTTCAAAGAGCTGTGAAAGGCGTGTCTGAAGGAAGAGAGCAGCCCTCTGCTACCCACCCATTAGTCTCCCAGGGCAGGAGCAGATCTGCATTGCTAAACCCAAGCTTTGCAGCCGAGCAGGCAGCGCTATAGTACCATATAATGGGATTTTAATTACAATTTTAATTAGATAAAAATACATTAAATTACAGGGTTTGATTGTTTTTCAACCTTTGTTTCTGTTGAGGAATATTAATATATTCTTTGAAATGAAACACTTGACTTTGAAAGTTGAGAACCAAAACAAGTTGGGAAATGTCATCATGAAGGCTGTTCAGGCTGTTTTAATTTGTCCCTCGCGTGTACGTGTGACGATAAGATCTTTAATTATGTGATCACATAATTTTTTTTCACAGGAGGAATGGTGCCCAGAGAAATGAATCAAGGGTGTCTATTAAAAGGAAGCTCTTGCCTCCAGAACCCTTGCCTTAATTGCTGGAAAACTTAGTAGTTTAAGTAGAGGGTTGCTGGAATCAAAAGCACGCTCTCCAAGGCATTTGAAGCTCCGCTGAAAGGCTGGGTTTCTATATTACAACAATTTCTCTCTTTCAAGGTTTGTATGTGATTCTGGCAGGCCACTGGTTTTGCAGGTGATCTCTCTGTATCAAGTTGCTGTGGCATGCAGGCCAAGGTGCCTGGGCTCTGAGCTCAGCTGCATTTGGAATGAGTGCAAGTTTCCTCTGAGTATATAAAACGCTGTATAAATGCAAAGTCCTCCAAAAAGTAAGGCCTGAATTGCATTACTCTGATGTGGCAGAACCAGGGTTGTTGAAAGAATCCTCTGGATTTAAGTAGCCAGTTCCTTCTCTGTGAAATGGAGATACCATCACCCTGCTACAGTTCAGTTAGTTGTATGTCTTGAAGCATTCCTGCTGAATGGCATGTCAGGAAATTATGTTTCATATGTAATCATATAATTATATGGTCATAATGTATATAAAGATACATAATACCTCATGGAATATATAAGGTATAATGAGGAATCCCATTTTGGCTAATGTCCTATAAGTGAGGCTGCTGGGGATGGAAAAAAAAAAGACCAATCACTCTGCAGTCTGAAAACATGAGGCAGGGTCCTACAAGTGCTCAGTTTACTGTAAAACTGAGTGTTCCCCACCATGTTTGCAGTGAGGGAAGGATCCTGTAGAGGTAAACCAGCATGCAATCATTTAATTGGAGCTACCTGGAGATATGGAGATGTTTCCACCATTTGAAATGCTGGACTCAACATAGCTGGCAGTAGGTGGTTTCAGCCCAGAAGGCAGCTGTGCCCTGGGCTGCATCAAAAGAAGTGTGATCAGCAGGACGAGGGAGGTGATTCTGCCCCTCTGCTCTGCTCCAGTGAGGCCCCATCTGCAGCACTGCATTCAGTTCTGGAGCCTTCAGCATAAGAAGGACTTGGAATTGCTTGAGCAGGTCCAGAGGAGGCCAGGAACACAATCAGAGGGCTGGAGAACCTCCCCTGCCGTGACAGGCTGCAAGAGATGGGGGTTGTTCAGCCTGGAGAAGAGAGGGCTCTGGGGAAACCATAGAGCAGCCATCCAGTACCTGAAGGGGACCTATAAGAATGCTGGGGAAAGAATTTTTGCAAGGGCTGTAGTGATAAAATGAGCGGGAACAGCTTTAATCTTGAGGGGAGATTTAGACTAGATACTAGAAAGAAATTCTTTCCAGTGAGGGTGGTGAGAGACTGAACAGGTTGCTGAGGGAGGTCATGCTTACCCACTCTCTGGAGGTGTTCAAAGTCAGGTTGCATGAGGCCTTGAGCATCCTGGGCTAGTGGAAGGTTTCCCTGCCCATGGCAGGGCAGTGGTTGGAACTAGATGACCTTCGCCATCCTTTCCAACCTAAACCATTCTATGAATGTATGGCTTTCTGCTGTGTTTGGTGTGTAGGTTTCCTGGCCATCCCACCCTTTAGATGCAGGTTTGGCGGTTTATTTCCTCCAAAGCTCTTTGTAAGAGGGGAAAAGGAACGCTGAAGCCAGAGTTCTTGCTGTTTTCTCAGTTGCCTTGTTGGCAGCTGATCTGTGGTGGAATATATCTTGTCTTCCACATGACATTACACCATCCTTACAGTACCTCTTTTACTTTGCAAAATCAGTTACAGAATATGAAGTGAATATCAATTTATGAATTGAAATGGACCAGATAGGAATATTTGGGCAATTTGCCTGAATTTGTTGTCTTAGAAGAGGTTGATACCATGAATAATGGGGGTGTTAGATTGTTTCAAATAACACTGTGTGTATAAAATATGGAAACACAGAATGGTTGCCTTAAATTCAGAAGGCTCTTTTGTCATACTTATGCATGTTCTAAGTGAGACATTTTTCTCCTGAATTGGAAGGAAATGAGCTAGTAGCTGTCAGTTGATAATGTTACTCACTTTCCCCTGCTTAGATGCATTTTCAAATTACTATAATATCTGCTTTTTAAGAAAAGCTGACTTCAGAAGAGCAGGAGTCTAGTTTGCTATTTATCTACCTTACTAGGCAGGATTCCACATGAAATAATCAGCCCTCTTGTGTGCTAACAGTGACAGGATGCAGGTATCATGAAGCAGGGTGGTTGTGCCTCCCAGGTGTAATTCTGGTAACAGCTGGAGGAGTGCTGCAGCCAAGACAAGTCTTATTAATGTGTTCATCAATAAATGTATTCTTTCTTAAACTGCATTTCAAAACATTTCAGCAAGAAGTTTAAACTTGGCTTTAAATGAAGAAGTAACACACATATAGATGTGAATGTTTCATACTTAATTCCAGTGAGTAACAAAACATTTCAACAGACTGTGAAAGCATAATCATTCCAGATTGAGTTGAAATGGTTGTAAATGACCTTCTGTGCTAACAAATAAAGACCTATTTTAGCAATAATCTGCTCCCATATGACAGAAACACGCATTTTCTTGTAATCCTTTGTCCACAAGAACTCTCACAATGTGTTCTCCATGCTGAAAAAGTAGAGTTATTACCTTCTGATGGTACCTGGGGAAAATGTTACGTGAGCTTTTCTTTCTAAGTCACCTCTGAGATTTTTCCTTTCACATTCATCCTGCTGAGTCCATACTGTGATCTTTGGATGTGACTACAAGAACATTTTTGCTTGGATCTGGACTACTTTAGCCCTTCTGAATCAAATCTACTTATTGTTTCCATTTATTACCCCTTGATCCACATATAAAGAGCATGAGGATACCGTCGGTTACAGGAGAAGGCAGTGGGAAGATGGACTCGGTGAGCACAGCTAGTGTGTTGTGCTAACTGCAGACAAGGGCTTGCTCCACAGGAGTGGGCAAGAGCAATTGCTCTTTACTACCTAAGATGGGCTCTCCCAGCAAGTCTCCTTAGTAACAAGTGTTAGGACAAGAGGAAATGGCCTCAAGTAGCACCAGGGGAGGTTTGGATTGGATATTAGAAGAAAACTTCTTGACTGGAACAGGTTCCTCAAGGAAGAGGTTTAATTCAGCACCAGAACAAGAGGACACAGTCTCAAGCTGTGCCAGGGGAAGTTTGGAATCGAGGTGAGGAGAAAGTTCTTCACAGAGTTGTTAGGCATTGGAGTGGGAGGTGGTGGAGTAACCGCCTCTGGAGGTGTTCAAGAAGGGATTGGACGTTGCACTTGGTGCCATGGTTTAGTAGTCATGAGGTCTGTGGTGACAGGTTGGGCTTGATCTTTGAGGTCTTTTCCAACCTTATTGGTTCTATGATTCTATAATTCTATGAATTCCCACCCCTGAAGGTGTTTGCAGAGATGTGGTGCTGGGGGACATGGTTTAGCACCAGACTTGGTAGAGTTGATAGAGTTAGAGAATGGTCTGGATGAGTTTAAAGCTCTTTTCCAAACAAAACAACCCTATGATACTCTGAGTCTAGGACTGAGCTGCTCTCTCTGGAGTGTCAATTGGTCTTCAGTGCTGGCTATTTCCTGCAGTTTTATTCCTTCTCTGGCGCAGTGATTGCTATTTACATACAGCCCATCCATGTTATACATGTCTGTCTGGAACAAAATGCTGATTATCAGTATTAAATGTTTCACAAACTATTGAGCAGGTCATAATAATCTTAAAGGAAGTATACAGTGATGCTGGTATCCAAGTGGGTGTGATCCAGTTGGACACTTCAGTGTGTCCCAGAAGACAACTCTGCTGCATTTTTATGTGTGTGTGCAGAAGTGAGAGGTGTCCTGTTTGCTGGCAATGGTGGCAGCCCAACAACTGTCAGATCACAGAGTCACAGAATGGTAGAAGTTAGGAGTGACCATCTTATCCAGCCACCTCTGCAGAAGCAGGTTCACTGAGATCACATTGCTCAGGATTATGTCCAGGCAGATTTTTAACGTCTGCAGAGAAGGAGACTCCACAGCATTTCTGGGCAGTCTGATCCTCTGCTCTGTCACACTCAGAGAAGTTTTTCCTTATGTTCAGACAGAATTTTCTGTGTTATTTAGTGCCCATTGCCCCTTGTCCTTTTATTGGGCACCACTGAAAAGAGTTTGGCCCCATCCTCTTGACACCCACCTTTTAGATATTGATAAGCATTGCTAAGATCCCCCTCTCGGTCTGCTCTTGTGTGTTGTCTTCTTGTGTGTTGCCATTATGTCCGAGGTGCTTGGAAGCCACTGCCATCCCTGTATAGACCGAAGAAATAATAATGTGACTCCATATAACCCAAATACAGTGTATGGCCACAGTACTGAAAGCTTTGGGCCTCCACATTGTAAGTCAAGAGTATATTGACCACTGGTTTTGTTTTCTGTCCCTCTGCAGTCACCAACTATAACAACGTGGTAGAAGCCAACTCAGATTCTGATGACGAAGATAAATTGCATATAGTGGAAGAAGAAAGTGTAACTGATGCAGCAGACTGTGATGCTAGTGTGCCAGAAGATGACTTGCCAACAGACCATACAGTATTACCAGAAAGCAGTGAAAGAGAAGGGAGTACAAACAGTTGCTGGGAAGATGAAGGTATGTTCACTTTGACTGATTCTGCTATGTGGAGAAAGATTTCTGAAATACAGATTCAGTAGACATTTTTTTTGTCGCTTTGTTGCTGGAATAATGTGTAATGTTCACCATCAAAGAAGCTGTTTCCCTTAGATTGATTGTAATATACTTTATGTTCTTTATTTAACTGTGAGATGTATTCATTCCTGTGGCTTTGCTGAACAGGAGCTTCAAATCTGTAGATGCAGCATTCTCAAGGGTGATCAGAAACCAGTTACTTGCTTTGAGTTAGTCCAAGTCTTTTTGCCTAGCAGGTTTCTGCCATAACTCCCAGTAAGTAACCTTGAGTACTGTGTCCAGTTCTGGGCCCCTCAGTTTAGGAAAGATGTTGACTTGCTGGAGCATGTCCAGAGAAGGGCAACAAAGTTGGTGAGGGGTTTTATAGCACAAGCCCTATGAGGAGAGGCTGAGGGAGCTGGGGTTGCTTAGCCAGGAGAAGAGGAGGCTCAGAGGAGACCTTATTGCTCTCCACAACTACCTGAAGGGAGGTTGTAGACAGGCAGAGGTTGGTCTCTTCTCCCAGGCAACCAGCACCAGAACAAAAGGACACAGTCTCAAGCTGTGCCAGGGGAGGTTTAGGCTGGTGGTTAGGAGGAAGTTCTATACAGAGAGAGTGATTGCCCATTGGAATGGGCTGCCCGAGGAGGTGGTGGAGTCACCATCACTGGAGGTGTTCAGGAGGAGACTTGATGGGGTGCTTGGTTGCATGGTTTAGTTGATTAGATGTTGTTGGATGATAGGTTGGACACGATCTTGAAGGTCTCTTTCAACCTGGTGTATTCCATTCCATTCCATTCCATTCCATTCCATTCCATTCCATTCCATTCCATTCCATTCCATTCCATTCCATTCCATTCCATTCCATTCCATTCCATTCCATTCCATTCCATTCCATTCCATGGTTCCCAGTAAGGCATAGCTCAGCTTGAGGAACAAGCAGTAAGCCAAAAAAACATGAAACAAAATAATACACAGATACAAATGTCTTCCTGTGAGCTGCTCCTGCGTTTTTCCATGTAAAATATAGCTAGGGAAAATAAAACCCAACAATTTTTAGGTTATTAGTTTTAGAATTGGCTATCTTACTCGTAATGGACCTGTATTTTGAAAACACTGGAAGGAGGTAAATCTTGTATGTGTTATGCAGCAGCTTTAGAATCTGACAATTTGAAGCAATCAGGAAATGGGCCTGGAAACAGCTAGGGAGTCTCATAATGTCACACAGCATGCTTACATTGGAGCCAAATTGGGATAAATGTATAAATTAGCAGAATTTATTGCAGACTTTTGCCTTAATCTCCTGAAAGACACAAAACATTTTATGGCATATCCGTCTGTCTCTCAGCTCCAGCCACAGTTCTTCAGCATCCACCTTGTGAAAACTGGTGGTTTAAGACAAATTGCATGACCTCGCATCTAAATAAATGGAGAGCAGTCATATGGTCCCTAACTGCAATCCAGCTGAGAGAGAGCAGCTGAGAGTTCAAAGAATAGCATCAACTCAGCCTGGTTTTACATAGCTGCTGTTGCCAAGGTATGCTGTGCAGGGAAATTAGGATTTGGGAGCTAAATTATTAGGTCTTTTTGTTAGTTCTGTAATATATTTGCTCTGCAGCAGGCTGTATCTATCAGGAACTGCAGTTACATACAAATGGGCTGTGTATAGAGCATTTCTTGAACCCTTCAAGCGTAGGTGTAGGAAATCTGACATAAGGAGTGAAGAAGACCACTGGCTCACAGAAGCATTGGGTCAAGACTCTTTGGATTGAATGTTTCCTGGAGATGTTACCTACATGGATCAGCTTCTTGCCTCAGACAGCTTTCTGGGTTTGTTTCAGCACTCAGGACATGTGATGGCATCTCTTTTTTGTGCCTTGTTTCAAATGTGCCATTTTTAATCTTTTAAAATTCATTTGATTATTTGCAGCACTTGAACCAAATTCCCCTGTGCTTGTAGAAGCTCAATGTAAGCAGAGTTTTCTCTGCTTTGGCCGCTGCTGACAAAGAGAGACTGTCATCAGCATTTAGACCCACAAAAGATTCATAGGATCACAGAATGGCTAAGGTGGGAAGGGACCTCAGAGATCACCTACTCAAACCTCCCTGCCATGAGCAGGGATGCCTCAACTAGACTTAGTTGCCCAAGGCCTCATCCAGTCTGGCCTTGAACAACTCCAGGGAAGGGGGGACACCCACAACTCTTCTGGGCAACCTATTCCAGAGTCTCACCAGAGTCATACTGAAGAACTTCTTCCTAAGATAGAGTCTAAACCTACTCTCCTTCAGCTTAAAACCATTCTCCCTTGTCCTGTCACTGGATGCCCTTATGAAAAGTCTCTCTCCAGCTTTCCTGTAGCATTCCTTCAGGTATTGGAAGGTCCTCCTGGAGCCTTCTCTTCTCTAGGTTGAGCAACCCCAACTTCCTCAGCCTATCCTCATAGCAGAGGTGCTTCAGCCCTTGCATCATCCTTGTGCCCCTCCTCTGGACTCACCCCAACATTTCCATGTCCCCCGTGATGGGGACACCAGAACTGGACACAGTATTCAGGAATAACTGTCCTGTGGAAGTTTTATGGAGCTTTGATTTGCTATGGTGATGCTGTATTTACTTCGGTATCTTTCATGTCATGGGGTCTGTGTTGATAGGTTGGACTCGACGATCCTCGAGGTCCTTTCCAACCTAAGTTATACTGTGATACTGTTCATGGAATGAAAGATGTGAGCTGAAAATCATCATCCAAACCATTCTGTGAATCTATGAATCATTCTTAGTTGCACATTAGAAACGTGGACAAAGAGGTGTTGAATGCATGATCTTTCTCATACAGGGAGTGATGCTGGGGTAGGTGTGTGTGCAACACTAACACCATTTCCAGGATTGGCCATTATTTTCAGGGGGAAAAAAAAGCCCCTTTGTAACAGTTTTAGTAAGTCTGAAAGTCCCTTGGTTTAGCTGAACCTGAGAGAGACTGAGTTTTTTACATACTCTGGTCACAAATGGCCAAGAATAGCAACAACACACGTAACATTTCTTCATCAGATTGGTTTCCTTCCGTTTCCAGTCGTTCTAACTGAAGTTCTAGCAGACCTTTGCAACAGGTGTTTTAAATATAAGGTGTATATCTCCAGGAGTTCAACTGAAACACTCAAATGGGTTTGACACAGCAAACCACGTGTATCCTGCACGGGTTGTTGGCAGCGTGCCTGCATGCATGTGTGCAATGATTCTGCAGCATGGGGGCTGGGGGGGATTTGCTTTAGTGGACAGTAAAACCTACTCTGCAGTTCAAAAATAAAAGCTGCACTTACTCACTTACTACATAAATATACATAAAAAGCATTGTTATGTATTGTAAGTATCTAGAAATCTCAGACTCAGAACTAAGAAATGCCTTTGAAAAAAATGCATTCAAGAGAAATAAAATTGTCTAGACCTTGAAATAACCTTTAAAAATCCATGGAGTTATGTTTTCCCTTTCTCTTCCTGCAACTCACAAACTTCCTGCAACTCACAAAATTCCTTCAGCTCAAAAAATCTTTTTACCTCACAAAATTCCTTCAGTTCAAGATGTGAGGTCAAGCCTGTGTGCTGTAAGGTAGGTTTTGTTCTCCCGGTGTGATGGGCTACTGAGCAAGATTGCTTTGCTCTTTTGTATTCCATTTCATTTGGGAGGAAGGCTAAAAAAGTGTGGCATCTTTTAGATGCAGGTTTTACTCACAGAAGCAAAGAAGCAGGCAATGTTGTAAGCTGGAAATGGTGCTTGCTGCATGTGTATCAGAAAATCAGCTCTCAAGGATTTCAATTAGAAACTCTTTTGATGGGCTTTGGAATTGATTCCTTTCTCTGCAGTGACAATTTCAGTGAAGTTTGTCTTTCTGTGTCCAACCAAAACTGCTGTTTTGCTGGTGTTTTATACTGGATCAGTTCCCTTACCCATGCAGAGGTTTTTATGGTCAGCCTGTGACACAGTGATTGTGTCATACGTGCTAATTGTTAGTACACATCGTTGCCTGTCATCTGAAAATCATTAACATTGACCCCCTAGGAAGTCACACCATATGGCTAAGAAGCTGCTCATAAGCAATGAGGAGATACAGAAGTCCAAGAACATGTTTTACATTATCTGGTATGTCCATATGTAATGCCAAGATGGATATTCATGCCCTAGATGCTATTCATGGAGACCTGTATGTAAGCAGGTAGCTCAAATTTCTTCTGGAATTCTGAGCTGTGACTTCTGCTTGGCAGAACAGTGTCTTAAGATCTGCTGCTCCATCATCACATCCCTTTCCCTTGCTTCCCAGCAGCTGTAATTGGTAATTGGGCTTCTGAGGGTAAAATTACAAAGTTGCCTTTGTGTGTGGACCGTGCGTAGCTATAAAGATAGAGCTCTACTTAACATTTTTCCAATGATTAATTACTCCTGCAGCATTAGAGATCACCCCCTGTGGAAAAGGGTTCCTTCATGTCTTACAACCCTCTTGTAGATATTGGGAAGAGACAGTACCAAAGAGAGGTTATTATTATTAGAATTGAGAGAGTTTATCACTTCACTGAGATTAATCTATAGTGCCATAAATTCCTTACTTTCCCTTGGGAAGCATAGCTTTTATTTGTACTGAAGCCAATGGAATTTTCTAGAGACACTGTAATTTAAATTACAATGAGTAATAACTTACTGATATCCCCCCCCCCCCCCTTCTTCCACAGAGCCTATTTCATGATGGAGAGAAATCAGTAACCCTTTTCAAAGGAAAAATTGTGGGTTTGCATCCTGATTGGTTTTGAGAAATTAAATTTGGGCTTTCAGTTTGTGTTGCATGCAGCCATCCATCTTGCAAACTCTGAACCAAGGCTTTAGTATTGTGAGCCAAAAATATGACCAGATCACAATCCAGTATTGACCAATAAAATGCAGATTGTTGGGGGGAGGGGGGGTGTTAGGTGCCAGTTGAGATTTATGGTAAGATTTAAGAGTTACAGCATCCTTTTAAGCATATTTCTTGCTTGTGACTACCTGCAGGTATTTTGGGTCTGTGGGATTTTATCAAAGTAGACTGAATTAACAGGGTCTTTTTCCTTTGTGGAAGTTGGTGTTGTCTGAGAACTTGAAGTTCTCCTGGAGTTTATCATCATCCATATAAAGGACAAATTGACTTCTCCTGTAACTAAAAAACCAGATTCTCCTAGGGGTTTGACAAGCCAAACCAAAGGATTTTTCTTGCACTGAAGTAGAGTGCAGTAAGGTAAATAGAAGTATAATAGTTGCTATTTCAGCTCATAGCAGCTGTGTGGTTTAACCACCTGTAATATCTAAGGCTTTTTCTGCAGTGTAGCTCTGAAATGTTTCCATGATAAAACTGTGAAGTAATACTTCAGTTTCACATACATTAGTAGAGCTACTACTGATAAAGGAGAGAAGCAACAAACACAGCTTTCATATGCACACCTGCCTTAAGCCAGGGACCTTCAGAAATTTCCACAGTGGCTTTTCCAGCAGGACCTTCCCAGCCCAAGCTACCCAACAAATGTAAGCTGGGAACGACTTGATCTATTTATGGATTGAAACCAGCAGCCTGCAGCGAGTTCAAACTTCCTTGCTGCATCCTTGAACGCTGCAGCTCAGCAGGAGCTGGTGGAGTTTCAGAGGCAGGTGGACTTCACAGTCTTAGTTCTGTGGATGTCTGGTAGCTGCAAACTCGTATTGAATATTGGAATTGATAGGTGAAATGTTTTTGTCCTGCACAGCTGATCTGGTGAGGAGCTTGTCTTTAAAATCCTTCTTTGTTTAAGCAGTCACAGGCTCATAAGTGGTTTCTAGACAATTTACAAGAAAGAGAACATACAGATATCTCTTGCAGATATTACCAGCAAATTAGCAATCATTTCTGAAAACTGCTAATTGGAAAATACTGTAAATGGATTTGTTTTGTTATGCTCTGCTATCCAGAAATGCTGTCCCTGTCTTTACATCTCATCGAATAATGGTTAGTGTTTAGTATTGCTTCATCTTAGGATTGTGTTTCTTTAACTATGGAGTATCATAGAATGATAGAATGGCTTAGGTTGGAAGGAACCTCAGAGATTATCTATTCCAACCTCCCTGCCATGGGCAGAGTCACCTCTCACCTAGACTTGGCTGCCCGAGATCTCATCCAACCTGGCCTTGACCACCCTCATTGAGGAGGCATCCACAACCTCCCTGGGCAGCCTGTTCCAGAGTGTCACCGCCCTCTTACTGAAGGACTTTCTAAGATCCAGTCTAACCCTGCCCTCCCTCAGCTTCAAACCATTCCCCCTTGTCCTGTCTCTAGACACCCTCATGAAAAGTCCCTCTCCAGCCTTCCTGTAGAATCCCTTCAGGTATTGGAAGGCAGCTATAAAGTCCCCCTGGATTCTTCTTTGTGGTTCAGCTGATTCCACACTGCTGAAGTACTCTGCAATCCATACGTGGTGTTTGAATGCAGCTCTTCTAACAATACATAGGTGGGGGAAAATGCTGAAGAAATAGATCAAATATTAAGTTGTTGTTATGTGTGTGGCTTTTTTGTTGTTGTTGTTATTCAGAGTGTGGTCTTAAATATTAACTCTCCTTTTTGTGGAATGTCCTATTTCAGCTGGAAAAGAAACAAAGGAAATCCTGGGGCCTGAAGCTCAGACAGATGAAGTTGGATGTACAGGTATTTGTTTGTTAATCTGAGTCCCTTATTCATAAAGTGATGTTGAATTTTGGCTGGGTGAATAGCCTTTTGAAGTCTTGGAAGCTCTCCCACCTGTCTTTATAAACCCCTTTATCTTCCACACCGGAGTGTGATCAGTGTTTTAGCTAAGGAAGTGTACGTCTGGGCTCCTTCTGGCTGCCCTGGGTGGGGAGATGTTGCTGGCAGTGACTCAGAGCAGTCTTCTCACAGAAGGGCTGACCCCAGTACCACCACACCGTTGTCCCCTGAGAGAAAGCAAGAAAAAGCACTGCTCTTGGGGGTAGTTGTGTAGAATACAATAGATACTGTTTTAAACTAATAAGGAATATACCAAAATAAACTTAAGCTAATGCTAATAACTTTTCTGTTTATACTGATTCTACAAAAGAGACTATAATATGTGTACTTCAGTTTCAGAACCAAATGAAAACTGATGTTTGATATGTTGTCATTTCTCTGGCTAATGGTTTAATGTCATTTATACTATCTAGTATTTAGATGTTATCAGGGTAAGCCTTATTTCACAGAATCACAGAATGTTAGGGATTGGAAGGGACCTCCAGAGGTCATTGAGTCCAACCCATCTGCCAAAGCAGGATCACCTAGGGCAGGTCACAGAGGGACACATCCAGGTGGATTTTGAAAGTCTCCAAAGAAGGAGACTCCACAACCTATCTGGGCAGTCTCTGTCACCCTCACCATAAGAAGTGTCTCCTCGTGTTGTGGTGGAAGCTCCTGTGTTCCAGCTTGTACCTGTTGTTCCTTGGAATATCACTGGACACCACAGAAAAGAGCCTGGCAACTTGATCTTGACCCCCACCCCTCAGATATTTATAGACATTGATCAGATCCCCTCTTAGCCTTCTCCTCTCCAGACTAAACCGCCCCAGGTCTCTCAGTCTTCCTTCATAGCAGAGATGTTCAAGTCCCCCAGTCAACCTCCTCATAGATCTCCATTGAACTCTCTCCAGCCAGATTTTTGAATGTCATTATTCCACTGGTGCTGTGTTTTAAAACTTGCATCTCACACCACTTGACATATGCCAGTATTTGTGAAGAGTGTTGAGATCCTCAGCTAGAGGGTGATTTGGAGATGTGACTTATTGAATCTTATTTTTAAACTGCTCATTTCATGCCTTCTGTGTGTTTTTCACTCTTAGTAAAAGAAGATGAATGTGATTCTGATGCAGAAAATGAACAAAACCACGACCCTAATGTTGAAGAATTCCTTCAGCAAGAAGATACAGCAGTTATCTATCCTGAAGCACCTGAGGAGGACCAGAGACAAGGCACGCCAGAAGCTAGTGGTCAGGATGAAAATGGTAAATAGACCAGCAGTTTAGTTCTTAGGAAATAAGTTGTTCTAACTACTTGTAGTATTGTTCTAGGAGTCAGCAATACATACACATGCAGCTTTGGGGGGGAAAAATCTTAGTCAAATAATTACTAGAGAATGGGATCACCATGCAAAAAACCATCACTGCTTGATTTTGTGAAACAGGATGTGCACTGGGATTCAGTTATGTGGGTACCTGAGTGATAACCTCATGTAGCTGGAATTAAAAATCAGTCCCCATCTTTCTTACAAACTTCCTTCAAGTTCTGAAAGCCCTCAATAAGGTCTCCCCAGAGCCTTCTCTTCTCCCAGTTGAGCAACCAGAGATGTTCTATCCCTCTTGATCAGTTTTGTGGCCCTCCTGGACCCATTCCAACAAGTCCAGCTATAAGAAGTAGACAGCAATAGAATAGAATTAACCAGGTTGGAAAAGACCTTCGAGATCATCGAGTCCAGCCTATCACCCAACACCATCTAATCAACTAAACCATGGCACTGAGCACCCCATCTAGTTTCTTCCAGCGATGGTGACTCCACCACCTCCCTGGGCAGCCCATTCCAATGGCAAATCATTCTGTCTGTAGAAACCACATTTCTGGTTTGTTCTTTTTTCAGTTATCTTTTTACTTATAATTCTGTGTTAGGTAAAAAAAAAGAATTAAAAATGTTGTCTGCAGCTTGAAAATACTATTTATTCCTTAGGAGCTGAAAACAGGATGAGTATTAAATGTGTCAGTGGTAGACTTAGGTTTGTAAACAGGATTTGAGGATTGACTGTGATTGAGCTAACCAGATCTGCAAAGATTACTGAATCTTAAACCACGTTTCACAAATTTCAGGCCACTATTTAAATGGAGATACACCTAGAGAAGCTGTGTTAGGAAGTCCAAGGGACTGACTGAGAAGTGTCATTTTGGGTAATCCTACTGTGATGATTCCAGTGTACTCTGGGGCAACCATACCAGACTGTAGTTAGTAATGTAACACTGGGGGACAAAAATTAATAATCATTTACCCTTTGCTAAAATAAATGGAGCTCCTAGCAGCCACATGTTTTCTCACAGTGATATATGTAAATATAAAGCAAGTTTGTTCATGGCAAATCAAAGTGCAAGGTCCTGCATCTGGGTCAGGCCAATCCCAGACACAAATCCAGGCTGGGTGCAGAGTGGGCTGAGAGTAGCCCTGAGCAAAAAGACTTGGGAGTGTTGATTGATGAGAAGCTCAATGTGAGCTGGCAGTGCACTCATGCAGTCCAGAAGGCAAACTATATCTTAGGCTGCATCAAGAAGAGTGTGGCCAGCAGGGCAAGAGAAGGGATTCTGTCTCTTTACTCTGCTCTGGTGAGACCCCACCTTGAATACTGCATCCAGTTCTGGTGTCCCCATCATAAGAAGGACACAGAGCTGTTGGAGGGAGTCCAGAGGAGAACCACAAGGGTGATTGAAAGGCTGGAACACCTCTGCTATGGTTGTTCAGCATGCAGAAGAGAAGACTCTGGGAGGACCTTAGTGCGGCCTTCCGATACCTGAAGGGATCCTACAGGAAGGCTGGAGAGGGACTTTTCCTAAGGGCACCTGTGACAGGGCAAGGGGGAATGGTTTGAAGCTGAGGGAGAGTAAGTTTAGAATGGGTCTTAGGAAGAAGTTCTTCAGTAAGAGGGTGGCAGGACTCTGGAAGAGGCTGCCCAGGGGGGTTGTTGCTGCTCCATCCCGGTGGCTGTTTAAGGCTAGGTTGGATGAGGCCTTGGGCAGCTGAGTCTAGTTGAGATGTCTCTGCCTCTAGCAAGGAAGTTGGAGTAGATGATCTCTGAGAACCCTTCCAATGATTCAATGACTCTAAGGCATTCAATGATTCTAGGGTGTAGTCAGTTTGGCACCTAGCTGTATTTAAACATGGTGTGTTGCCCCCCATGTAGGAACACCTGATGCATTTTCCCAGCTGCTCACCTGCCCGTACTGTGACCGAGGGTACAAGCGGTTCACCTCTCTGAAGGAACACATCAAATACCGCCACGAGAAGAACGAAGACAACTTCAGTTGCTCCTTGTGCAGCTACACCTTTGCCTACAGGACGCAGCTTGACCGCCACATGACTTCGCACAAATCAGGAAGAGATCAAGTGAGTGCCATTGGAGTTAAGGATTCGTTGTCCCTTGTAGCAAGGCTGTGATTTGCTGTGTGTGCAGAAGTGTGCAGAGCGAGTAAACTGCTCACATCAGATTATCTGTGCACCGAGGTCTTGGTCCTGGAGCATGCATTTGTGTTGGCTGTTGAAGTCAGACTTTTGCCATAGCTATCGAAGGATGAGATCTGATTTCTGGTGTTTCCATTCATATAGGAAGTTTCACAGAATGTTAGGGGTTGGAAGAGACCTCAAAAGACCACCCAGTCCAACCCCGCTGCCAGGGCAGGATCACCTAGAGCAGGTCACACAGGAACACATCCAGGCAGGTTTTGAGTATCTCCTGAGAAGGAGACTCCACAACCCCCCTGTTCCAGTGTTCCGTCACCCTCACAGGGAAAAACTTTTTCCTCATGTTTCCATGAAATATTTTGTGCCTCAGCTTCCACCCCTTGCCCCTTCTCCTGTCATTGGGCATCACCAAGAAGAGCCTGACTCCCTCCTCTTGCCACTCACCCTTTACATATTTATAAACATTAATGAGTTCATCCCTTAGTCTCCTCTCCAAACTAAAGAGCAGATTGCATTGGGTTGGAAGGGACCCTCAAAGGTCATCTTGTCCAATCCCCCTGCAGTCAGCAGGGACACCTCCAACTGGATCAGGCTGCCCAGGGGCACAGCAAGTCTGGTTTTGAATGTCTACAGAAATGTGACCTCAAGCATGTCCCTGGAGAACCTGTTCTGGTGTTTTCCCACTCTCATTGTAAAGAACTTCCTCTTTATGTCCAACCTCAATCTACCCTGCTCCAGTTCAAAACCCTTGCCCCTGGTCTTACTGCTACAAGCCCTTCTAAACACTTCTTCCCCAGCCTTCCTGTACCACTCAGATATTGTGAAATGCTGCTATAAGGTCTCCCCAGAGCCTTCTTGTCTTGAGGCTGAACAGTCCAAATTCTTTCACCCTGTCTTCATAGCAGAGGTGCTCCAGCCCTCTGATTGTCCTGGTGGCCCTCCTTTGGACCCACTCCAGCAGGTCCCTGTCTCTCTTGTGTTGAGGGCTCCAGAGATGGACACAGTACTCTAGGTGAGGTCTCACCAGAGCAAAGTGGCAGAATTACCTCTCTTAATCTGCTGGCCACGCTTCTTTTGATGCAGCCCAGGATGTGATTTGCTTTTATCTCATCACTAGGGAAGGTCCTGTGATTCTGTTACAGACTTTAATGCTGATGTGTCTTCTTGTGTCCTCATAGGAATGCAGAGAAGTCTTTTTTGAATGCTGTGGTTAATTCTTTAATGAGCAGAAAACAGCAGTTTTGTACAGTGCATTAAAAACTAAATCCCACAGCAGAGGCACAAAAAAGCATGGATTTAATAGTACTGAAAGGGGAAAACACCATTTCAATCTGAGAAAAGGAAGGTGAGAAAGTATCAGAGATGATATTTTACAGAAGAGTTATGATCGCTCAGCTTTCAAGAAGATCCAGGAGAGTAGCTCTGAGCTCTCTTATAAAATAACTATAGGACAGATGCAGGAAAGTGGAACAAAAATTGCAAGAAGGTAAGGTGAAATAAATAGAGACATTGCCTAGCAGAAAGTTCAAAGCCGCTCATAACTATGACCAGGAAAACAGGAAAACTCATTAAAAACATGATAAGAGAAATGTGGCCTTCCATGCCTTGGACATAGAAGATTGAATTTTAAAGACTGGAGCAAAAACATTTCTGACAGATTGAATGCATGCAGTAATGTTTAGTATGAATATTTATGTAGTCCAGCATCTGCTCTAGCTGTGTATGTGCTGAGATCCTTTGACTTGTATAATCTCAAGTCAAACAGTAGTAACTGATTCTCTGCAGGCTTAAGTAAATCTTGACATGGTCCTCCAGACTCATTGAAGTTGGATCATTAAAGTGAAATGCAGAGAGTCAGGCACAATCAACTAGATCATCTTCAAGAGGCAGTTAAACAAAGCTGAAAAGCTATGTGGACTAGCAAGAGACAGCTGACAAACCTGGGAATAAGGGGGATCAAGTGCTAATCAGGATAAGTCAGAGTGGAGACCTCACTGCGGAGCTTAGCAGGAGGTGGGAAGGAGCCCACCCCAAGGAGAATGGGAGCAGTATCTGCTGAGAGGTGAAAACTGCAGCTTAACCAAATACTTCTCCCATGGGAACTGTCACATTAGAGTACTTGGAAGCAATTTACATTACCTTGTTTCAATTTGTCTTCTGTTAACATCTGTATCCTACGAAGGAGGACAAGGTGTAGAACAGGGAGGGTTGGTAATTTGGGCAGCACGTCTCATAGCAGAGTGATCAGACTCATCCAGCAGACTGCACAGCTGAGAGTTCTTCAGATCTAAAGGCCTAAATCAGAACAGTAACAGCATCTTGCCTTTTTATTCATCCTCACTTCTCCAGCACAGATCCTGTTTCCCAGCTGCTGTGTCTACAGTCAGGGAGCCTCAGCACTGGATGAGTGTCTGCTCTCAGCACTGCCGCCACAGCAGATCAGACTGAGGTGTAGGAACTCGCTGCCACTCTTTGACAGAATCACACAGAATCACAGAATGATAGGGGTTGGAAGGGACCTCCAGAGATCATCTAGTCCAACCCCCCTGCAGTGAGCAGGGACATCCTCCACTAGAGCAGGTTGCTCAGAGCCTCGTTGAGCCTGACCTTGAATATCTCCAGGGATGGGGCCTCATCTACCTGCCTGGGCAAACTGTTCCAGTGTTCACCACACTCATGCTAAAGAACTTGCTCCTGATATCCAACCTAAACCTGCTCTTCTCTAATTTCAAATCATAGCCCCTTGTCCTATCACTGCAGGCCTTTGCAAAGAGTCCCTCTCCAGCCTTCTTGTAGCCCCCTTCAGATACTGGATGGCTGCTCTTAGGTCTCCCTGGAACCCTCTCTTCTCTAGGCTGAACAAGCCCAGCTCCCTCGTAACAGAGGTGCTCCAGCTCCCCAGTCATCTTGGTGGTCCTCCTCTGGACCTGCTCTGTCAGGTCCATGGCCCTCCTATGTTGAGGGCTCCAGAGCTGGATACAGTACTCCAGGTGAGGTCTTACCAGAGCAATGTGGCAGAATCACCTCTCTTGATCTTCAGTGCAAATAGCAAAGGGGTTTAATGTTGTGTAACTTGAGAAGTCCCTCCACACTGTTATCTGTTTTTATTTAGTTTCTTTGCATTTATTTTGAGAATTATTCATATCTGAGAGTGCCTTTGTTGTCACTGAGCCATCTTCTCTTGAGCAATCCTGTGGCATCATTACACAGAGGAATCCAAGGCCAACAGTAAGCACTTGGAAGCATGTAAATGGAAAAATCAAGTCAGCTGATTAAACTTTAAACAGGCTTTTAGGAGCTTTAATGTTTCTCTGTCCTGTGTGACATATTCTGGGGGTGGTGGGCTTGGGGTTTCTCTTGGGGCTTTTTTTGCTTTCACAAGTAGCATTAGTGTGCATCCTGGAACTTCCTACTCACATAACATGTCTCAGTACAGTTAGGAGAAAGGACAAAGGTTGCTTTATTTTTGTTTTTACTCTACCAGGTTTCTTCAGGAGATACACACAGTTCAGTTCTCACCTGACTTCTGATCTGTTTCTGTTCCATGCATACCACACACCACCTTCAGCCTCTTCAAACCATGATTGATTCTTTTCAGTTCGGTATTGAGCTTTCTGTGGCGCCATGTGAAACTCCAAGATGCTTTCCCTGCATGCTGTCCTCTGCAATCATTGCAAATTCTCTCTTACAGAGACATGTGACGCAGTCCAGTGGTAATCGAAAATTCAAGTGCACTGAATGTGGAAAAGCTTTTAAATATAAACATCACCTAAAGGAGCACCTACGAATCCACAGTGGTAAATAAACTCAGCGCTGAGTTGTGTACTCATGTTGCCATTTCTACTCTTTATAGCTTTGATGTGATATAAGTCTTGTAAGTCTGTAAGTTTAAAATACTAATGTTGCCCTTATTTTCTTTTTCCCTCTGGGACTCTGTAAGCACTGAGTGCAGCCTTCAGCCGTGCGCAGGAAACACGGGGAATAACTCAAGAGGATTTATAGTTGCAGCTTAGGCTTTGACAGTTAAGGAGAACTTCAGTTGTGACAGAGGCATCTTTCTGATTGTCTTTCACTTGCCTGTTTTTTTTAATTGATGCTTGGAGGTAGTTTAGGAGCCTTGCTAGGAGATGTTAATTGATAATAGTCAGGACATAAGCACTGTGCTTCCTACTGTGGCTATGATTGCTGTCCTTTAAACTATTGATATTAAAATAGTCTCAGGATGCAGCTCTAGGACCCGAATATACTGTCTCAACAGTTTCAGTCGGTAAGAAAATCTCCTATTTATGAGAAATTTGATCTAGAATGTATTTTAAGATATAGCAGTAAGTTCATAGAGTCATAGAATGGCTTGGGTTGGAAGGGACCTTAAAGATCATCCGGTTCCAACCCCTCTGTCGTGCACAGGGACACCTTCCGCTAGACCAGGTTGCTCAAAGACTCATCCAACCTGACCTTGAACACCTCCAGGGAGGGGTCACCCATGACTCCCCTGGGCAACCAGTTCCATTTCAATGTGGTCATTCAAAAGAGATTCTCAGTTTCTGTTTTAACCCAAATTTACCCATTGGCAGAAAGTCTGAAAAGAAGGTTTCTTGTTAGTTGCTCAGACATAATAGCAATGAAATAAATCCTCACTTGGAAGTCCTTCTTCAGCAAACATCATCTTCATTGCATTTCCAAAGGGTAGTGGCACTGTGCCTGTGAGTGGGAAAGCCTCAGTCAACATACTTTGCAGTCTGAAGCAAGCCAGCTGCTTTGGATCTTCCTTTTTTGCCTCTCCAGCACAGGGTGTAGTGATTGCCCAGTGGTGTGCCTCTTCCTGGTGATTTAAGGTGATGTTCATCTCTGAAGGCAAACATAACATCTGTCTTCTACATCTGTTTTCCCCTTACCTAGGCACTGGCTGGTTTTCACCTGATGAGTATTGTAGGGAGAGATGGATGTACTGTGTTTGGGTTTACCACAATAGAACATACATAGCTCCTTATACAATTATGATTTCATTTGATGGCATTTGTTCTTTAGTTAATCATACTCCATTTTTTTGTACATTCTGAAGTAGCCTTTGCAGTTCTGAAGGTAGTAGTAATACTAAAGCTGGTAGTGGTAC
Source organism: Melanerpes formicivorus (assembly GCF_026170545.1). Taxonomy (NCBI): domain Eukaryota; kingdom Metazoa; phylum Chordata; class Aves; order Piciformes; family Picidae; genus Melanerpes; species Melanerpes formicivorus. Next base: position 12,735,710 of record NW_027142365.1, read on the forward strand.
AACTTGATGGAGTTAAATGAGTCTACATGACACTTGCAGATTTCATTAATGTGGAATGTAGACAGCTACTGGGAATTACTGCAACATGGCACAATCATGTGGGCTTCATCCTAGACCTGTTAGTGGATCACAAGCTTATTAAAGGACCCTAGGTCCAGGTTTCTAAATGACATCATTACTCTTACTGTTCAATTCACTGTGTAGGTTGGGGGGTTTGGTTGTTTTTTGCCTAGTTTGTTTGGGGTGTTTTGAGGGCTCATTTTGATGCATTCTTTTCTAGTCACTGTTGCTTGATGAAGTTCTGCTGTAACCTAGTAAAGTCCTGCATATGCCTTTTCTCTCTGTTTGCCTGTCTTTAGGAGAGAAGCCATACGAGTGCCCAAACTGCAAGAAGCGTTTTTCCCATTCTGGTTCCTACAGTTCCCACATCAGCAGTAAGAAATGTATTGGTTTGATGCCCGTGAATGGTCGAGCCCGCTCAGGGCTCAAGACGTCTCAGTGCTCCTCCCCTTCCCTTTCTGCATCGCCAGGTAGCCCAGCAAGACCACAGATACGACAAAAGATAGAAAACAAGCCCTTGCAAGAGCAACTTCCTGTTAACCAAATTAAAACTGAACCTGTGGATTATGAATTCAAGCCCATAGTGGTTGCTTCAGGAATTAATTGTTCGACCCCTTTGCAGAATGGGGTTTTCAGTGGTGGTAGCCCGTTGCAGGCAACCAGTTCTCCTCAGGGTGTGGTGCAAGCTGTTGTTCTACCAACAGTAGGTCTGGTGTCTCCCATAAGCATCAACTTAAGTGACATTCAAAATGTACTTAAAGTGGCAGTGGATGGTAATGTAATAAGGCAAGTATTGGAAAACAATCATGCTAATCTTGCGTCCAAAGATCAAGAAACAATCAGCAATGCATCTATACAACAAGCTGGCCATTCCCTCATTTCAGCTATCAGTCTTCCTTTGGTTGACCAAGATGGGACAACCAAAATTATCATCAACTATAGCTTGGAGCAGCCAAGTCAACTTCAGGTTGTTCCACAAAACCTGAAAAAAGAGAACTCTGTTCCTGCAAATAGTTGCAAAAATGAGAAATTACCAGAAGATCTTACAGTGAAGTCTGAGAAAGATAAGAACTGTGAAGGAGAGACCAATGATAGCACTTGTCTTCTTTGTGATGATTGCCCAGGAGATCTTAATGCACTTCAAGAACTAAAGCACTATGAAACAAAAAATCCTCCTCAGCTTCCTCAGCCCGGTGGAACAGAAGCTGAGAAGCCCAGCTCCCCTGTCCCGTCAGAAACTGGGGAGAACAACTTATCTCCTGGTCAGCCACCCTTAAAGAACCTTTTATCGCTCCTAAAAGCCTATTATGCATTAAATGCACAACCGAGCGCGGAAGAGCTTTCGAAAATTGCAGATTCAGTAAACCTGCCTCTGGATGTGGTAAAAAAGTGGTTTGAAAAAATGCAAGCTGGACAAATTTCTGTGCAGTCTTCTGGACCGTCTTCTCCTGAGCAAGTTAAGCTAAGCAGTCCTGCAGGTAACGACGATCAGGCAGCGGCTACAAACGTCAGCGAGCCCCCGAACGGCACAGCTAACCCACAGAATCCTGGCAGTGCAATCAAATCCGAGGCTTTGCCAGGGGAGTCGGCTCTAAACGGCTCACGCAGCAGCACGCCATCCCCGTCGCCACTAAACCTTTCCTCAGCCAGAAATCCACAGGGTTACGCGTGCACGGCAGAGGGTGCACAGGAAGAGCCACAAGTCGAACCTCTTGACCTTTCGCTACCAAAGCAACAAGGAGAGCTCTTGGAAAGATCTACCATAACTAGTGTTTACCAGAACAGTGTTTACTCTGTCCAAGAAGAACCTTTGAACTTAACTTGTGCAAAAAAAGAACCACAAAAGGACAACAGTGTTACAGACTCTGATCCTATTGTAAATGTTATCCCACCAAGTGCCAATCCCATAAATATTGCTATACCTACAGTCACTGCCCAGCTACCTACAATAGTTGCCATTGCTGACCAGAACAGTGTCCCATGCTTGAGAGCTCTTGCTGCCAATAAGCAAACCATTTTGATTCCACAGGTTGCTTATACATACTCTACTACAGTTAGTCCTGCAGTTCAAGAAACACCTCCAAAACAGACCCAAGCCAATGGAAATCAGGTACTGCAATCCCTGGATTTGTCTATGTTTTGTATGATGCCTTCACTCTGTATCCATGCTGAGCTGATAGAAGACTGTCAGATAAGTGAAATAAAAGTGTCAATGTGATCTGTCAGGTTTATTTGGCTTCGTTGGTGATGGGTAGATGATGTTACTCTGAAGTCCCCTCCAAGACTAGTTAGCTCAGGCAGCTTGAGTCTAGGCTGACAGAAACTGTCCAGTTCTGTGCATGGATTAGTCAGTTCTTCACCATAGTCAGTCATTCAGAAGTGTCTTCTAGGTCATCAGTGCTCAGTACTTTAAAGGCAGTCTAATTCTCCTGCTTGCAAAGCAATTGAAAGCCATGGCTTGTGTTTCTTGTTGGCTCTGGCTCTCCTCTTTCCCCACCATCCAGCAAATAAACTCTTTGGAACTTTTGGCTACCTCCCTTCACGCTGCTCTGCTTTCCTGACTTGCAGAGCAGCTGGATTCATCCTACACCATAATGGTATTTAAACAAAATTCAGATGTGTTCTCAATTGAAAGTCAGGCAGGTATTTATCTTCTTCATCTGTCAGTCCTGTATCCTGCCCTGTTTCTCTCTGGGTTTGTCCAGATGTGATCTAATCAGAGTCAGTCCTCCTGAGAAAGACCTGTGTGTGCTGAGGTAAGGGTAGAGCAGCACAGTGAAGTGGCTCATGTAAAGACTGAGCATTTCTAGTTAAATCTTAGTAACCTGCTCTTCAGCATTTTAAGCAGGCATCTGTATTGTCAGAAATTGAGGAGCATTGAAGAGTTACAAGGTTGTTTATATGCTAAAGTTTGAGAGACGCAATATTTGAGGTAGCTAACTTGTACATTTTTATGTTCAGATTTAATATGCAATAAATTAAGTCTGTCTGTAGTGATGTTGCTGAAACCAGCAGGTAACATTGGGCTTCCTGCAGGTGAGCTGCAGCCATGGAAATGCTTAGAAATAGACAACAGTTGTGGTGGTTTGAACTTTTTCTTAGGGAAACATTGGAAGTTCCCCCGTATCTTGGGTTCCAGAGTATTTGTGCTAGTTTTATGAGGAGAAGGGCAGTCAAATACACAAGTTCATACAGGAACTTAAACAGCTTTTTGTGAAAACTTCACCTAACAGTAGAGTCTTAACTTCCACCAGATCCACAGGGTAGCAAAATGTGCATGACAAACATGAGTTTAGATGCAGTTAGATATCAAATTTGCTCTTCTAGCTTAGGTACTTGATAGGTCTGTAATCTTCTTTTCCTTCCTAACATTGCCTTTATTTTAGGAAGCCTAAAATGTGCTGTGTCAGTGTAGCTTGGACCTGGCCAACAGTCAGGTTTGGATCTGATTAAAGTCAGCCCCAGTAAGAATTCTGCATCTGTATGGTGGCAGGGATTGCAAAGCAGAGCAATACAGCAAAAGGTTGTTATTATTTGTGGTTTTCTTACTGTGTAAGTCTGAACAGTCTTGTTTGGCTGTTTAGGGAATTGAATGGGAATGTGCAGCTTCAGCTTGCTTTTGTGAATTATGTGCTGCATCAGTGCTTTTTTTTTTCTTTTAATGAATTCTACCTGTTTCATGATTTTTCTTAAGGATGAAAGGCAAGACACTAGCTCAGAAGGAGTATCGAATGTAGAAGATCAAAATGATTCTGATTCAACACCCCCAAAGAAAAAGATGAGAAAGACAGAGAATGGGATGTATGCCTGTGATTTATGTGACAAAATATTCCAGAAGAGCAGTTCATTATTGAGACACAAGTATGAACACACAGGTATGTACTAGAAAAAGCAGATTCAGATCATTCTCTTTGGTAGTGTGTAACTGATGGTCTCAGCTGGAATCCATTTCTCAGATACTGTAGGGAAGTGTAATAGTCCTTCGTAGCATCAGTGCTCAGCTTTGTTTACACTCCTGTGTGTTGTGTATCTGTTGAACACAACTGCAGTTCTGTGTTCCTTTTAACCTGTAAGACCTGAAGCCCTGAATAGAAAAAAGAAGAGCTTCTTCCATCTGCCTCATGGACAATCATCTGCCAGCCACAACCTGTAATTGAGGATATATTACTTCAAATTTACTTTGCCTGGTTATACATAGAAGTCACAAATTAAGGGAAAGGGTTGTGTTCTGTGTATGATAGTTTACATGAAAGGCAGTGTGTGTCTCTGTAGCATGAGGGGTTTGCAGATTGAGCCACATTTGTAGTGATCTGAAATGTTTCAACAGCCATTCCTTAGGCATGGAATCTTAACTCTGAAAGGACACTGTTTTGGCTTTTACTTTTATATTGAATTTCTCATAGTTCTTCCTTTTGGTTGCAATTCTGGTATCTGTGGTCTTTTAAATAATAACTGTTGCTTAGTTCTTCTGTGATGTCTTTAAAAAAATCTTTTTTCTTTTTTAATTTGTTAGGTGCCTGTTTTTTATTTCTGCACATTAATGTTTTCATTTCTTCTCATATGTGGAATTAAGAAGACAAAATACTCCCTTTTGCCTTTTACCATTTGATCAAGTCTCTCAGGTTGTAGTAGTTAAAAACTATCTGCTTTCATAGCCTTCCTGTCCTGAGACTCTTTCTCAATACACAATTGTTGTTTTCATTCTATTTTTACATTAAGTGCAGTGTCCAGAGTCACAGAATCATTTAGATTGGAAAATACCTTAAGATTATCAGTTCCAACTGTTAACTAACACTGCCAAGTCTACCACTAACCCATGTCGCTAAGCACCACATCTGAGCACACCTAAATACCTCTAGGGAAGGTGACTCAACCACTTCCCTGGGCAGCCTGTTCCAATGCTTGACAACCCTTCCAGTGAAGAAATCTTTCCTAATACCCAATCTAAACCTCAACTGGTGCAACTTGAGGCCATTTCCTCTCATCCCATCACTTGTTACTTGGCAAGAGGGAACAGCTCTCACCTCACTGCTTGTTTGGCATAAGCTGACGTGGAGGCATTGATCATTTGAGTACTGGGGCCAAAAATATTGCTGTCTTCTTGTCTGTGTCTTTCATGTCTGGGTTAAGACTGTGCAAAGTTACTTTGTGTTAACAGTTTGGAGTGTTGAAATCAAAATAGCATTACTAGGCTCCTGCTATGTTTATAAGAGGCTCTAAAAACAAGGCAACAATGTAGGAAGCTGAAAAACAGGACAGAAAGAGAACTAAGTGAAATAAAGCAGATTTTTCTTCTTAATAAATGTAGCCAGCAAGTTTTGTATATAAGGCCTGTGCCAACCTAGATTTTAGAATTATTTGCCTTTTGCCTTCCTTGGTTCACGAAAAAAACCAATATAAAAACTCTGTGGAATTAGTTACTCCATCAATACAGAAAAGTTAAAATGCTTTTGAATCAGGAAAAAACATCTTCTTTTCTAATTTACTCGTATTTGCACTTGCTTTGTGCTAAAATTTACATCTGAGAATCTGTTTGTCCTTCTATGGTGTGGTGGTTTGGCCCTGCCCTGGAGGCCAGATGCCCACCGAAGCCTCTCTGTCACTCCCCCCCTTAACCAAACAGGGGAAGAAGGGGAAAAAATATAACAGAAGCCAGGAATAGGATAAGAGTAATTTTAATAACACTAATAAGCAAATAGACCACACAGAAGCAAAAAGCAGAGAGAGAGAGATGTTAGTCTATACTTCCCATCAGCAGGACAATGGTCAGTCTCGGGAAGCAGGGCTCTTAAAGCTTGGTGGTTACTTGGGAGGATAGACACCATGGACGAATCCCCCACTTCCTTCTTTCATTTCATTCTTATACCTGAGCTGATGTCATATGGTATGGAATACCTCTTTGGCCAGTCTGAGTCAGCTGGCTCAGCTGTGTCTCCTCCCAAGATTTTGCCCACCCCTCAGTGTACTCTTGGGGCAGGGAAATGTTGAAAGGACAGAGCCTGGATACTGGGTTCAACAGTAGCCAAAACACTGCTATGTTGTCAACTACTGCTGCAAAAAAACCACAGCACTAAAAAGATGCTGTGAGGAGAATTAACTCCAGCTCAGTCCAACCCAATAGATATGGTCAACTGTCCTATAAAACCTTCACGAGTTACCCTCATAATTGTGACAATGCACCCTTGCCCTTTGGCAAGAAATTCAGGCTGGCAATGCATGAGTCTCGTTACACAGAGTTATTAATTCTTGGTAATCCGTTCACCAGCACCATTGTGTGATGAAAACACCAGTATCAATTCTTTGCAGCTTCAGCTGCCAGGTGTCCAACTGTTTGTGCTTTATTTTGTAGGTAAAAGGCCTCACGAGTGTGGAATCTGCAAAAAAGCCTTCAAACACAAACACCATTTGATCGAACACATGCGACTGCACTCTGGGGAGAAGCCCTACCAATGTGACAAGTGTGGAAAGAGGTTTTCACACTCGGGGTCTTACTCTCAGCACATGAATCATCGCTACTCCTACTGCAAAAGGGAGGCAGAAGAGCGTGACAGCACGGAGCAGGAGGAGACAGGCCAGGAGGTCCTCAACAACGAGCATGCTGGTGCCAGGGCATCCCCATCGCAGATTGACTCAGATGAGAGAGAGAGTTTAACCAGGGAAGAAGAGGAAGAGAGTGAAAAAGAGGAAGAGGAGGAGGAAGAAAAAGAAATAGAAGGACTTCAGGAAGAAAAAGAATGTAGGAAACTACAAGAAGTAGAGGATGAAGAAGAGGAGGAAGAAGAAGAAGAAGGGAAAACTGAAGGTAACAAGAATGACGAAGCTGTAAATGAAGCAAGCAATGCAGAACCAGAGGTTATACAGAATAACGGGCAGGTGCCAGAAGAGAAAAACAAATGAAGCTTAAATGATCCTTTTTTTTTTTTTCTATAAGGAAAAAACAAGACAAAACAAAACAAAACAACACAAAGTTGGTAATGAAGTTGGTTCTATATTATACATGCTTTTCCTGGAAACGCAGTAGCCTGCATACTGCGATTTCTGTTCACTACTGTGTAAAAAAACAAAATATATATGTAAAAAAAAAACAAAAAGAAGAAAAAAAAAAGAAGAAGAAGAAGAAGAAAAGAAGAAAAAAAAGAAGAAAAAAAAAAAGAAAGAAAAAAAAAAAAGAAATCCAGGTGTGCCTGAACCTCAAACTTAGTAATTTTTCACACAGTTTTCCAAGTTAGGAACAAGTTTGTAACATGAAGCAGATTAGAAAAATACAGTGACTTCTGGAAGCAGAGATTTACCAGGTTGTAGGAAACCTGATTTATTAGACAAGCATCTGGCATCCTTTGTTCTATCAGTATTACTTTTCCTTCTTGAGTTGGTTCATTTCTAAGCTGTACAATTGGGAGAGATTTATGTGGTTGATTTATTTTTAATTATTATTATTATTATTTTTGGGGTGGGGTTTTTTTTTGTTTGTTTGATTGGGTTTTGGGGTTTTTTTTTGGGGGGTAATGGTAAAACATTTCCTACATCCACTTCAGTATTTTCTTCTGTTTTCAAAATGTGAGAACTTCTGCACTACAAAACAAAAGAAAATTCCCTTCTGCAGAAAACTGTAATGCAGTTGCAAACAGTGCTTGGGCTACCTTGGTGAATCCAACCTGGCAGGTAGCAGTTTATGACATTAGGTGTTGTAGTAGAGCATATTATCATTTAAAGTGTATTGTTAGCCTTAAGAGAGCAGATGATAGAAGAACTGGAGTTTCTTACTCATGTGATAAAAAATGTAGTTGAAAAGATTGTCGTTGAGTTCTGATTGCAGGGACTAACAGTGTTGATACTGGTAAGGACAGCAAAGTCGTCAAAATCAGTGTTTGTAATTGTGTTTGGAGTATGTAGTAACCATATGAAGGATATGATATGAAGCTTTGTATCTCCTTTGGCCTTATGCAAGACCTGTGTGCTGTAAGTGCCATTTATCAGTATTACGAAGGCTGGAAGCAGCCTTTATCCAATATGTGGCCTACAATAACTAGCATTTGTTGATTTGTATCAAACTTCTAAACTAATCATGGGGGGGAAAAAAAAAATAACACTCAGCCATCAGAGAAGTAAGAACACTGGGTATAGTTCATTATTTAATTATTTGGTGGTGTTTTGGGTCAACACCTGGCTCGCAGAATTTCTCTACAACAATTACAAGGGAAATTTTCTAATCTGCTTTATTGCTTTATTGGTTTACCTTTGATTTCAGACACATACATGACATGTTATCTGGCTCATGAGTATTTTCAAATGTTAGTTATTATGGACCCCATTTATTAACAATGTTAGCTGATTTTTACCTATCAGTATTATTTTATTTCTTTTAGTTTATAGGTCTGTGCAACATTTTGTACTGTATGTCTTCAAACCTGGCAGTATTAATACCCTTCTTACTGACATATGTACCTTTTTAGTTTTAGAAAACTTTTATATTTATGTGTCTTATTTTTATATTTCTTTATTTATTACACAGTGTAGTGTATAATACTGTAGTTTGTATTAATACAATAATATATTTTAGTATGAAAATTTGGAAAGTTGATAAGATTTAAAGTAGAGATGCAATCGGTTCTCTTGCATTGAGATTTGATTTAACAGTGTTATGTTAACATTTATACTTGCCTTGGACTGTAGAACAGAAGAATTAAAATGGGAATGTATTAATTTTACAATTGCAATCAATTCATTTTACCTTTACCCAGTTTTTAATATAAAAGCTCTTAAATTTTGGATTTCACTGTGTGACTAATAGCATGATGCTCTGCAGTTTTATTAAGAGATTAGTCTAACCATAAAAACTCTCATTTCCTTAGTAAGCCAAATTAGAATAATCTTATAAACAGTGTTGGGAACAACGTTTAACATTTTTGTGCCAATTTGTTCCTGTATTCATGTATGTATGTTACAAACCTGAAACTTCATTTTTAAGTTCCTTGTTACATCATGGTCATTTTCTAGTTTTTTACCAGACTCCCCATCTCACAATAAAATGCGTCAACAAGTCTGACTTTCTGTCGTTATTCTGCTGACGTGGACAATGGCTTGGAGTTGGCATTTCTATCAGATGTTCTTCCTGCCTCTTGGTTTCAATGCAAGGGGCACATCACTGGTTGGGCCACACCTGGAGTCCTGTGTCCAGTTCTGGGCCCCTCAGTTTAGGAAAGATGTTGAGTTGCTGAAACGTGTCCAGAGAAGGGCAACAAAGCTGGGGAGTGGCTTGGAGCACAAGCCCTATGAGGAGAGGCTGAGGGAGCTGGGGTTGCTTAGCCTGGAGAAGAGGAGGCTCAGGGGAGACCTTATTGCTGTCTACAACTACCTGAAGGGAGGTTGTAGCCAGGTGGGGGGCTGGACTCTTCTCCCAGGCAACCAGCACCAGAACAAGAGGATGCAGTCTCAAGCAGCGCCAGGGGAGGTTTAGGCTGGATGATAGGAAGAAATTTTTCACAGAAAGAGTGATTTGCCCTTGGAATGGTCTGCCCAGGTAGGTGGTAGAGTCACCATCACTGGAAGTATTTAGGAAGAGACTGGATGGGGTGCTTGGTGCCATGGTTTGATGGTGTTGGATGATAGGTTGGACTTGATCTCAAAAGTCTTTTCCAACCTGGTCTGGTCTATTCTAATTCTATTATTCTATTCTATTCTATTCTATTCCATTCCATTCCATTCCATTCCATTCCATTCCATTCCATTCTTATTCTATGCTATTCTTATTCTATTGTATCAGTGAAAGAAAGATTTGACTGTGTTCAGGCAGAGGGTTTGCTGCAGTGGTTTGTTGATTTACCAGCACTAGCAGAAACACAGAGTTTTCACAACAAGCCATGTGGGTTTGTGATTTGTTTTTTCCTCTTGTATCTGTCTAATACACAGTTCCAATTCTCTCTTCAGTAAGGCTGCTTTTAAAGAAAGGAAGCCTGTAACTGTTTCCTTGATTTAGCAATAAGCTGGTGGAAAGGTTGATGTATATATTGCCACTGAACTTGCCAAAGATATAGTGCCAGCATTACAGGTATCTATAATTTCAGTAATGTAAGTCTGAAAGCTTGGAAACTGTCACACAGGCATGTTTACAATGTTCTTCAGCTCCAGACTGTTCTTCAAGCCACTCCAGTTGTTGGCTTTTGCTTTTTTACACAAACATCCTGCTGTTTCAAAACAGCAATTAACCACTATCACTTTGTGTAAAGGTCTGGGCATTTGGGATTTGTCTTTAATATTTTCTTTCAGGGTTTTGGGTTGTGGTGGGTCTTTTCCCCACTCATGTGCATCATCTTCTTTATCACCATCTCACACTTTTTTGGCTGTATGGCTGAGCAGGAGGCAGAAGGTGAAGGTAGCCATGCCTTCCTGCAGAGATGGGGAGCTGGAGGTGTGCAGCCCCTTGATTTTCAGTATTCAGTATTCCTAAGGTTGGAAGAAACCTCAAAGATCATCGAGTCCAACCTTCACCACAGACCTCATGACTAGAGTAGGGAGGACACTACTGCCCACTGCAGCCTTGAACTCACAACCTTCCCATTAAGGGTCTTGTGTGCTACCAACTGAGCCACTTACAGCCACTATTTCATGCTTCCATTAGCTTTTCCCAACCTTTCAGTAGGAAATAGCATTCCTGCAGGTGAGAGCAGAGAGGTTTGGGGAGAAGGGATGGCCTTGCTTTTCCCAAGAGGGCTTGGACCCGTTTGGATCCTTGAGGTCCCTTCAAACCTGTGTTCAAGGATTCTGTGGTTTATTTCAAGATTCACACACCTTAAGCTTTGAGTAATTCTCAATTTTATTTTCTCAACATCAATACAAAGCATTTATTCCATGTATTAATTATTTTACTTTGTATTTTGCTGTACTGTAAGCCAAGTGGAGCAAGCTCCTAACTCAGGAGTGTCATCAAGGTAAACATGAGAGAGCTGTTTTGAACATAATAACCATTTCTATTCCATCAATAATGTTGCCTCATTGTTATGACCATAACAGAATCAACCAGGTAGGGCAGGATCTCTCACAGGTAAAACTGGCTCTGTTCTCTTCTAGGTAATGAAACTTACCCTTTGGAAACTGTTTTAAGATTGTTGATATATGTTTTTCATCTTCCAGGAACATCTCACTTGTCTGTAGTAATCTTACTTGTCTGTAGTAATAAACTCAGTGAGATGTTTGTTGAAATGGGAGAATTTTGTTCTCTTTAGTAATAGAACAAAGCATTTGGATAAATCCAAAGTTAACTCACATAAGTGACAGCTGCATGTGAAAGGGCAGTAAGTTCAGCTTCCAGAACCTTAAATGAAGCAAGAGAAAACTATGCTTGGATAGAGAAACAAAATTCCAAGCAGTTTTGATTCAGGAAATGTCATTGGTTTTAGGGAGAAAATTTGTATTCATTATTTAGACTATGAAGCCATTATTAACATTTTTATCTTCAAAATGGATTGGGGTATCGAATTTTGCATCTGTTAAGCTGAGAGATGGCTCTGATGCTTGTGACCTTATAACATCATTTATTATCCATTTGAAAAGCACAAGAACTGTGATGAATCTTAATTTAGCAGAGTAAACTCGTCTGGAACAGAGAGGTGCACAGGAGACACCAGCCTTATTCCCAGCCCCATCAGGGAGATGCCTGTGGTGCAGATATCTGGGAAGCATAGGATAAGCCCAGGCAGCTGGGAAGGATTCCATCCACCAGGCTCCCAGAAGTAGTCCAGCTGCAGCCATGTGGACCTTCTCTCTAAGTTTGAAGGGAAGTTTCACATGTGAAAAAAAACAGAAAGTGAAAGCAGAAATGTAAAAGCTTTTGCATTCTGTCCTTTAAAGATAAAAGTTGGGAAAGAGCAGTAAAAATGGAACAGAGTTGTGATAAAACTTCACTGTCCTGTGACCTGTCTTTTAGTCAGAAGATGAAAAGGTAATTCAGTTATCCGGTGTGCCCATGCTGCTGTCTGTACCTGCTTCTTCCTCCTGCTCACTGTGGGTGGCTGATCTTAGCTAAGCAATTGGAGGACAGTCAGCAGTCCAGACTGACAGAAAGAAGTATTCTTTAGATGCACCATGGGACAGAGCACTGACCTGAGCCTGGTGTTCTGCAATTGGTTCCGCCACTGGCCCGTTGTGTGACTCCAGAACAGAATTAGTTGTTGTTTCAAAACTGTCTGAAAGTCAGTTCCAGCTGCAGAGTTGTGACAGGGGTATGTCCTCTTTTATCAAGTAACTTGAGGAGGAAAAATATGACAGAACAACTATAGGAAGAATGTTACAGAAGAAGTAAACATTGAGTGCTATGCCATGGGATGAAGAAATGCCCTTCTGAGATCCTTTATTAGAATAAACCAAACCAGGTTGGAAGAGACCTTCAAGATCATCGTGTCCAACCCATCAACCAATCCAACCCACCCAAACAGCTAAGCCATGGCACCAAGCAGAAACAGGGACTCAGGGCTACAGGGAAACCTGAAGATACATTGAAGAGAGGTAACTGCTTTCTCCTCTTTCAGTAGTACTCGTGTGGCATCCCAGTGTTGATTCTGGTGACATCAAATTCTCCGTAGTCAGGCTGCTGTCTACTGGCTGGTTTTCTGCAGCAGTTTCTCCATGTGTCTGGTTAGTAACATAGCAATGCTCAGCAATGCTGCATGTACAAGCTTGGATGGTTTTGTATGGAGTTACAAATAATCAGATAAATTAATGGGTACTGAAAGAAGAAATCAGGAAGTTTTGTTAGTTTGCAGAGTGCCAGTGTGTTTCAACAGGTACCTTAAATTTCAGTGGAAGAATGGACCTTGGCATATTGACCTGGAGCAGAATGTATTTACCCTAAAAGGCACTCATCTTCAGACAGATTGAGTAAAAAATGCTTAATCTGGCCAACAAATGTTCTGTTTGCACTTGAGTAAAATTATCCCAATGCAATTATTGCTGGTAAACCCACAATGAGTACTGTACAAGCAGCACTTCACTGATGTTTGTGCTGGCAGAGTGTGGCTGGGATGGTGGTGCCCCCAAGCCTGAGCAGCAACTGGAAAGCAAACCCATTTCCAAGAGACAAAATTGGACACTGCTAACAGCACAGTTTTGGCCACAGCAAAATGCTGCACTAGGGCTTTTATCATCAAAGCAACAGAAGATTAGGTGTACACACTCCAAACCAGTATAAAAGTCTCTACAGGAGAAATGAGAATGCTTTCTAGTGTACAGAAGACCATTAGAAGTGAAGGTAATGATTTCAGGATGAGAAAAGTCTTGTTTGGCTCATGGTGACTACAGTGAAGGAGGTGGAGGATGGTTTATAAGCAGGAGAGAGGAAAGAGCTTATTGTGTGCTGTCCTGAGCACCCCTTGAAAGGCTGTTCTTTTTCATTTAGTTACTACCAGTGTGTGAGTCTACTCACAGTTCTCTACTTGGATAGAGGCTTGGTTTTCCTTGTTTTGCAATTCACATTCTGGTATTTGAACAAAACAGTTTTCTCTTTCCTTGGCAGAATAGCTTGTGTGACTGTCACTGGAATACCTTTCATAATGGAAACTCAGAGTGGCTTTTGAGTGTGTATTTTATCACTTACTGTTCTTGGGGGTTTGGGGGGCAGTTGTTCCAATGTTCTTTGCACAGTCTGATTTTCACAACCCAATGAACACACAAAGGTTATGCTTATCAAATTAACTTCCAAAGTGATCAAATATGTATAACTTTTGTTTCCTCCCTCTGCTCTTTCATGATCTCTGGTCGCTAATCTGCCACGGTCATCTTGATTGTGTCTTACGCCTCTCATACACATTGCATGTGTGTTGCCTCTGGGAGAAACAACATTATTATGATGTGTTTCATTGTTTCACCCAAACAAAAATACCCAACACCTAAACTTGCTTTTCTTTTAAACTGTCATTAGAAAATGAACTGGTTGTTGGGATTAGACATGAAATGTGGTGATGTCAGCAGCACTTCTGTGACAAAGTTTGTCCTAGTTACACGCCGAGAATGAAAGTCAGGAACTATTAACCTACAACTAGGTGAATTTCTCCAAGGCCATACCTCTACCCTAGAAGACCTCCCCAAGAGATCTTTCAAACTTTGGGGGACAGTGGGAAGTAATCTTTACAATAAATATATTGAGAGTTCCATTTTGGTCTTTCCTTTGGTGTTCTGATGAGTCTCAATTTCTCTTCAAAACTCGCCTGGCTGTGCTCCTGTGGGACCTACCCTAAGTGGTCCTACTTTGCAGGTGGGTTGGACTCAATGATCTCTGGAGGTCACTTCCAACCCCTGGCATTCTGTGGTTCTCTGATTCTGCTTTTAGATTTCAACCTTGCTCTGGGACTGTCCTTGGGCTTTGCTCATCTTTGTGTAGGTGAGGGTTTGTGTAGTAATCATGAGATTTGCATTGCATGTTAATTCTGGAATTAAGGGGTTAAACGAGTTAAACCCTAAAAAATCTGAACTACAGCCACACTAACATGTCATTCCTGATGAGTATCTGGAAGGTCTGCTTGTTTGTATTGTACCCTAGGCCCAAAGACAGACCAGAAGTCTGACAGCACTTTGTACAACTGCACCCTGTTGCCATCCTTTGCGCTTCAGGAGCTCTCTCTTTAGGCCAGGTCCTGTGTGATTGTTGATGAATGTCCCTGGAACCCTTGAATTCTGTGACCTTTCTACGTTTGTAGTGACATGTAAGCTGTTGCAAAGGTACTGGAAAAGCATTTTGCTCTTTTCTGTGTGCCTGAACAGAATCTGTTGGACCAAAATTTTCAAAGGTGAGCTGAATTGTTCACAAAATGAGTTCACTGGAAAAATCATGCAAAATTCTGAAAACAACAAGGGCTTCCAGCAGCTTTCTCAGGTCACGCTGCTTTACACAAAAAAATCCCACTTAGGCAGCACTCCTCCATTTCTTTTGCTCAGGCTGAATGTAGTGCTGCCACTGATCTCCTCCAGACCAAGAGCTAACAATCATCTCACCTCGTGGATGCTTCATTTTGAGTCCTTGTGAGGAGTAAGTGTTGGAATGAGGAGGAGGAAGGTTTAACCTTTCTGATGGTTGGAGCTGGTTCAGCAGCACCTTTCTGAAAGCTGCTGCTGGCCAGGGAGTGTTTGAAGTGGTCATGGTTACAGCCTGACCAGGTCAAATGATCTCAGCTGTGGCTGCAGAGATAACAGGGGCTTCAATCAAGACAAGCTGACTAAGTTGACCTCAAGTCAGCTTTTATCCCCATTTAGACAGCTCCAAAGAATTTCTCTGGCAGGAGCCAGCAGCCATACTTGGATTTGCTCTGCTCTTGCTCCTGCACCAACGTTTGTTACCCTGAAATGCAGTGTGACCAGTGTCAAGTGAACAAACTTCTTTGTTCCCTGCCTATGTGGTCACCTTGACTTCCAGCTATTGGTAAAACCTTTTCTGATGCAGGCAGGTTATTTTGATTTTGAGTGAAGAACCACCTCCTCTGCTGGTGGGCTTAAAATAGTGCTTCCCTACTCTCCCACTCCGTGCTGCTGCTTTGGGTGAAAATAACACGTAGGGGCTGGATTACAGGTATTCTACTCTGCTGGCTTTGCTTTACTCATCACAGGGTTTTGGAATGTTCTGGTAGACACCAGGATGAAGCCTAGAGTGTACTGTACTGATGGCCAAAGCCTGAAGTAAATTCCAAAGGCAAGCAAGACCCAGCACAAGTGGGCTGTGGGCAGTGCAGCACCTTCTTTGCAAAGGCTCAGGGCTGCTTTTGTCCAGGCTGCTGAGCTATTGTCAGAGACAGAAAATGTCCTTTGCCCTATTGCATCAACATCTCTTTCTCACTTTCAAGCTCATACAAGAGCAGAGGCCACAATTAGCTCTATTAGTCATTTAGCATATTCAGAACTAGAATGGGTGAGTTTTTCCCTTGCTTACAAATGAGCTGTTGGCAGCAGGATGGCATCATGCTGAGACAATAGGCTAAGCAGAAGAGAGGACTTGAGGGCCTCCCTGTGGAATAAAGTCCTGGGACATTGGCAGTCAGGTCACAGGATTATCTGTCTCAGTGGCTTGCAGTAATGCTGCCAGAGATGGACGTCATCCCTCACCTCAAACTCCTGAGTGTTGTTCCATTCATCCAGTGGTGTTTCCCTTACCCTGTTTTCAAGAGGGAGCCAAACTACAGCAATAATGAGGATATTTCAGTGTGATAACTACAGAGGCCTGAATGAGAATAAAACGTCCTGAGTTTTGCACAAGAAATAAAGACACAATGTAGCTGAAGATCTGGAAGCTGCCCACATTGCCTCAATGACTGCTGCCAGCAGCCTACATCTGTGCACCATATGAGCAAGTGAGAAAGTGTCTTTGAGAAGGGTGTAGTGTTGTTCCCATGTCAATAATGGATCTACTCCAAGGTACTGAAGCATCTGCTCTGTATTTCAGTATTTCATTTCTTACACTTGCAAGGATATTCAAGTAGGTGAGCATCTATACCTAAAAGACTGCATTTGAAAGAGAAGCTAAAATGTGGTCACCACCAGCCAAAATACTATGCTGAGAGATACTTTGGACTCTCCTTCAGGTAACATGTCAGCATTAGACTCAAATGATCACCACATGTAGGTCTATAAAGCTCCTAAATTAGCTGTGCAGAGAGCAGCTCTGCAACAGTTACTGTCAAATGGTGAAGTGCCAGGGCAGGTGAATTAAATTATTTTGGGCTCCAAGTGTCACTCCCATATGCTGTTCATTCATTACCTGCAGCTGAGTTGCCAGCTGAGTGGTACAGAGCTCTTTCTCATCTCGGGGAGTATCAGCAGGGAGAAGTGGTCTGTCAGTGGAGCCCCAGCAGAAGTAATCCAGGAGGTGAGTTAAATGCACATGGAAAGGGGAGTTTGGAAAGCAAGTTTCAGCCGTGTCCATGCACTCACCCTAAATGAGGGTGCAGAAAATATGGACCTTTAGTGTATGTGACATGGAAGGAAATGAATCTCAGACACATTCTTTTCCTTATTTTCTCCTCTACAACCTGTCACTGACCCAGCAAGGGGTGTTTTCTTCTCTTCTTCAAAATTTCCTGTGCCTTGGAAGGGGTGAGATGCTCTTTTGTGCTGGGATGTTCCCACAGCAGCACCAGCAGAAGTGAATTACAATGCTGGTGATGCTCTCTCCTTCCCTGAAGAGTTAATGAATTCTATCCTCCTATTGTTGTGGAGCTGGGCTTTTCCCCGACCTACAGTGGGGTAAGATCCTCCTCTCTCTGCACAGAGTTAGCTTCCTGGTAACAGAGCAATCTATTAGCTCTTGTAGCTGTTGTTCTTGAACTGAAAGCTCTGTGCTCTAAAGCCCAGCAGGAAGAGATAATTAGCACTAAATTGTGTATTCTGGGCAAAATCCACCCACTTCTGCCAAGACTACACAAGGCCTCAAACACTGTGAAAATGCACACAGGGTGGATGCTTTTTGCATGGACGTGGAAGGAAGTGTGCATGATTGCACCCGTAGTTGGTGTGGCCCAGAAACAGGGCCTGGGGTTGATGTAGGGCTGTGCCAGCTCCACAGCCTGGGTAAGCAGAGGGTTTGGGAGCAACAGCTCAAGTGAGGGAAGGGGATCAGTGCCTGCAGGGCTGTGCAGCTGCAGTAAGGTGCTGGGGAAATAGCCCCTGTGGTAGCCTTTGCCCTCATCCTGCTGCTTTCCTTGGCTTTCCGATGTGCACCCTGCTGCCAGCACTGCTGGGCGCTGCCTTGCACTTGGTCTTTGCACAAGTTCTGCTCGTGGATGCCCCAGGCTTCGCTTTGGGAGCCTTTGTTGTAGGAAAGACAGAAATCCCATCTCCTGCCCAGTAGTGCCACTGCAACATGGTGGAACTCTTCATCTGTGCACTGGGTGCCCTTGTTCTTTGTGATCTAATAAGTGCCCTGCTTCTTCCTGTGCTTGGGCAGTGGGCATAATTCAGCTGCTTGAGCACAGGCTGCTAGCCAGATTCCCTAAGAACTGCCACCTGAGCCCAGCTGCTGGTCCAGGAACATGCAGGTCTTCTGTAGGTCCTATCTTAACATCTGCCAGCCTTGGCAGGTGCACCACTGGAGATGTCCATGTTGGAAAGTACTCAAGCCCTGTTTGTCAAGGCTGTATGTGCTGGAGCAAGAAGTCACTAGACAGGCTGATGCTGTGTGGTATGAATCATCACATCCCAGAGCTTGTCCCAGCTTAATCATAGCATTGAGGACTAAGTGGTGCAATCTCCCAGACATGGATATATTCAAAAGCAGCTGGTTGTGATGAATGCCAGCCACAAAACCAGATCCTCAGGGAAATCTTGAGGGACTTTGGTATGAGGAAGGTCTTGTTCCTCTAAGGACATATTAAAGGTCTGAAAATGTTCTAGCGGGTGGTCTAAATTTGCACTGAGAGTTAAGTCTTTATAAATTTCCCTCATCTTCCCTTTTTCACACAGAAGATACCCAGACCATCAGTCTTTTGTCTTCAACTGCAACTTCTAAACCTTTTGTCTTTCCTATGAGGTTCTGTGGACCCTGTCCAACCTCCATTTTCCTTAAAGCATAGTGCCAAGAACCAGACACCAACCTCCAGCTGAGACTGCACTGGTGCCAAGTAGAGCACAATAATTCCTTCCATGTCTTACATAAAACACTCTTTCAGGTGTGTCCCAGGATGACATTTGCCTTTTCTTGTGTTGTGAGCAGACAGTGCCAAAGGATTCCACAGTTTCTGGATCTCTAAAGGCCGTAGGTCCCTTTCTGCACACTGCTGCCTGGCAGGTTTCACTGTTCATGAGGGTCACAGGTTGTGCTTGCTTGCTGGGAACTTTTAGATTTGACATTTCCCCTTTTTTTGCTGTTATCTGTTTGCTTTGTGCTCATTCCTTTGGGCTTTTCAGGATCAATTTGAATTCAAACTTTGTTTTCCTATGGGAAATGGTATACATGGCTCGTGGACAGGATGATCATTTATCTTTGTTTGGCTACTAACAGAGTAGTCAATTTGCATGGGTTGTATGGACTTGTGCTTAGGAGGCAGGGAGAATGAGTTCACCCAAAAGGCCATAACACAGCAGCTAAATTACTGTTGGTTTCCCTTTCCTTATTAGATGTCATAATTATTTGGGTGTTTAGCAGGCAGTTCTCAGATTAAAATACTGTCCACATTGTTTGCTGCCTCCTGAGCACTCCTCCGAGTCCCTGGCTACAACCAGTTGCTCCAGAAGTGAGTTTTATTCCATTCCTAAGGCCCAGATGCAATGTGGCCTTGAAGCTTGGCTCGGTGCTGGGTGTGCCATTCAGGTTGCTGGGGCAGTGTGATAGGTGCTGAGCAGCTTCTGGGGCACAGTGAGATCTGGTGTAGTGCCCAGAGCTGGGCACTCTGCTTCTTCTTATGCACACAGAAAATGGTCAAGGGTAAGGCCATCCTTGGCCATGCAATCTCATAGGGTTGGTGTATCCTCCTCCTGTGAAGCAGTGTGTGGCAGCATTGAACAACTGGCTCATGTCACAGGCTTGAGGTTGAGATCACCATGCCAGGCTTGGGCAGGGCATCACCCTGCCCTTTGGACGCTCCATCCAAACTCCAACCCCAGAGTGCTCTGCAGTTAACCCCAGTTAACTGCAAAGAGCCATCTGGCATCCAGCTGTCCAATGTATCAGGGTTAGATCAGAGTGGTGCTGTGAGGTTCTATGTTCTAGCTGATGCCTGAGGTTAAATGCCAGCTTTGGCTTTTAGAATAGCTTTTGGCTGCTGCCTTTGCCTAGTCTGAACCAGATTTGTGACAAATCTTGTTGGGACATTACTTAATCCTCCCAATATGACAATGAAATGTTGACATTTTAAAATAAGCAGCCCACATTCTGTTTTCCAAGCAGCTGTGCACCTTTCTTGATATTAAATCTAGTCCTTTTTCCCAATGGTTTCCATGCAAGAGTGTTTTTCAGGGCTGTATTGAGGCAAAAGACTTAAAGTAAGAGGATGTGCAAACACAAACCTCTAGTGAGTGGTGGCTGCTCCAATCCCAGCAGGGCTGTTTGTGTAACATTCCTGCAAACTCAGGCATTGAGTTTCTTATGAAACTAAGGAGGGTTTTTTCTGTTAAAAATCAGGGTGTTTGGGGGGAAAAATAAATAAGTTATAGGAGTTCTTTCAGCAAGAAAGAAGCAAAGAAGTTTGTCAGCAGGTGCATCAGGTGCTGTAAGGCTGGGGAGTGGTGTTAGTTCAAAGAGCCTGAGTGGTACAAAATAGATGGTCTTTGAGCAGCCTAAGAGCCAGCAGCACAGCCTTTAGAGCCATTACTGTGGCAGTGCTGTCATTGAGTTCAAAGCTGACTGGACTTGCAAAGGGTTATCAGGGCTTTCTGGGGACTACTGTTCAGCTATGGGACTACTGTTCAGTTTGTAATGACTGGAAACCTCACATCCCATGGGAAGTACAACCCTGAGTGCACCTCTCATGAGATCTCTTTCCAGTTACTGGTTGCTTTATGGTGCTGGATGACTCTGAATGCCTGAGAAACAGAAATGTGCTGAAGTTTTATGAAGGCTTTTTGTTTATTCCTGTATCTATATGCAATTTCCCTTCTCCTTCCACTTCCTAAGAAAATTCCTGTGGGATTAACAGCACCCACATGCTGGAGCTGCAGCAGCTGCTCTCAGATGAGCTGTGAGCATGCTCTGCAACACAAGAAACGATTCTGCAGCAGCAGAAGGATGGGAAAGGAGGCTTAAGTGGGTCCTTCAGGGTTTCTAGGCACACCTTGGGTCTTCTAGCAATAATCCACAAAGGAAGCAGGATTTCCACAGTGTCAGCAGGGCTGCTACAGAGGTACTCATAGGTGTGATGAGTAAATAAGACCTTTCTCCAGTGATAAGATTTGTCATCATTTGTGTGACAAATCCTTGTGAATTTACCTGTGAATAAGGAAGGAGGAAGGTCACTTTAATACCTCCTTTATGTCCTGATTTCTCAGTGAGAAATAAAGGTACTGCAGTTTGCCTGGATCCCTGGGACATGTCACTGTTAGCTGAGATCTCCCCACAAGGGAGCCCACAAGGGAGGGGTAAGTGATGACACTGCCATTGGCAGTGGGAGCTTTTAGTGCAGTTAACATGTAAACAAATATTCCCTCAACCTCCAGTGGTCTCCACCATTCCCTGCACAGCTGTGGTGCTAAAAGAAGGAAAGAGAAGGAAAATTGGCAGGTTTTCCTCAGCTGCCCCATCCCTCAGCCCCCAGCTCTCCAGGCCAGCACAGAAACTGATGTGATGGTGTTTGCAGCCTGACTGCATGGTGCACACTTAAGGTTATTGTATTGCAGACTTTGGTCTTCAGTCTCCTGCTCGCAGCCCTCTGGCACCAGAAGGCAAAGGCTGTGTTCTGAACCCTGGGCATCAGGTTTGCTGCAGCTGTACACCTGTTTGCAAGCTGCCAGGGCTACCTGATGCTGCACACCATGGCTGGTCCCCATGGGCCTCTCAGTGGGAGCTTAAACCATGCTGTCCTGCATGGTGAGGGCTTCTTGCAGGGCTACAGCATTGTACCCATACTCCTTTAAGAGCCTAGGTGGTTGTGTACTAGAGGACCATAGTTTGGTTTGTGTTTCTACTAGAATGTCATCTTCTTTTCATTCCTCTGAGACTAACTGTGCAGTAGAGCTGTCCCTCTTTCCTTCCTGCAGCTGAGCTCCCAGACACACAGACCTGAGCTTTGGCTCCTGGGGTCTGGCTGAAAATGCCCCTCGTCCATCCCTCCCACCCTTCTGCCTCCCCTCAGCTCCTTCCAGCCCCACTGGGTTTTGGAGCTCTAGTAAGGAGCGGTGCTTTGCTTAACCCTCATCACCTTTTCTGCCTGGAAATTTAAAAAGAGAAGGAAAAAAAGTTAATGTTTTGAGTAAACACATGAAACTGTTTTGAACCCCCAGAGCTAAGCTATGGCTCACAATTAATTGTATTTCTCTACAAAGAAATGCAAGAGGTCAAAGGACATGGTGAAGTAATGCATTACAGGGAAGCTGACAGGAGAACAGTAAGTTTGGGCTTAAGTGAAAAATTTTGTGCTTTGCTGGCTCTTGGTGGGGAGCCAATAACAACAGAGCAGGAGCTGGCTTGAAATGACCATGAAGAACAGGTGTGCTGCAGACATTGTAGGGACTACTGAAAATAATACTCTGAGTTAATGCACTTCTGTTCAGTGTCTTTACATTACAATAATAATAACATTAAGATGGTCTCATGGTAAAGATTTGCCTGTTGTGGGATTCAAAAGCACTGAAATGCTGTTTTATAAAGCAATCACTTTGCATCTCTGGGACCCCTTCACTCCATGTAGAAACAAAGGTGTCTCTTTGGTTTAAACATAAGTTTTGTTTTGCACAAAGTGCAGTTTGTTGAAGAGTCAGGAGTCCAAAGCCATCAGAATTAAGAGATTTATCTCCCTGCAGAGAGCCAAGCAAGCATCTGCTACCTGTGAGCCTTCCCAACGGCAGCTCCTTTTTGTTCCCTCTTTCACACAGCACTTATCTGTAGCGACTCCAGCAGCAGCAAGGGATTTCCAACACCAGGAGTCATGACTGCCATTTCCAGGGGAGCAAGTGCTGTTCTTACAGTCCTGGATCCATGCTGTCTCCTCCACAAACCCAGAGAAAATAATTTTGTTGTGCTCAAAAAACCTTTCATACTCCACCGAGTCAGTGGAGACCTTTCCATTAAATAAAAGCCCTGTGGCCAGATCCTGAGGGGAGGGGAGCCTCTGAAGTCCTCTTGAAGGCAAGTTGCTTGCAAGAGCTTAGGACCACTAAAGATTTGGCTGTGTGAGCTTAACAGTCCACCCACTGACATGCTTTTATTTCCCCCTAGTGTCTATTATTTTAGACCCTTTACTTGCTGCAGCATGTGTTTCTCATCCAGAGTTGTGGCATATAAAACCACTGTAACTCCTGATACAGCTTCAGCTGACTCCTCACCACTGCACTGGGGAAAGATGAATTAAAAATGCTTTTTTTTCCATGCTGCAGGCATGGTGGAGCGTGCCTGGCTCACCTCTGGCTCATGCCAGGCAGGTAAATGGAGTGAGATGAAAGGCAGACAGCACCTGAAGCCACAGGGACAAAGGAAAGCTTTCCACTTCAGTGTGGCTTTAGTGGTTTTTGTCAATGCTCAAACCGAAGTCACAGAGTCCGTGTACTGATAATAACAAGAGTTGTGTGTGTAGTTACCCTAGGGACTGTGAAAATGCAAGAAGCAATCTTTCTCCTTTAGCACATTGCTTCACTGACAGGTAGGGGCAGGGAAAAATCACTTTGTTTCACACAAGTGATGCTTAGATGTCCTTCTGAAACTTCCATCGCTGGAGAAAAGCTCCTAAACTGGTGTCCTTCATGAATGGTGTGGCAAACCAGTATTTCTGAAGGAGAAAGGGCTCACACATGCAGATTTGCTGTGTATAACCCAGGGTTTATAGCAGCAAGCGACTGAAATGATGAACTGGTATCTTGGTGTCAAGATGGTTGGTTAAATGTGTTTGGGGGGCTGGATAAATTTTCTTTCCTAAGACTAGATAGTTAAAGAAGCATGATGCTGATTGCATGACTGCACTGTGTTACCCATCACAGGCTTTTCTGTAACTTTCCTGAAGTACTCTTCAGGATGAGAATTACAAATGTGCAGAGGAAAACACCCAGAGTAAATTCAGTTTCCTTTTGCCTCCGCTTTGTTTTGACTGGAAAGAGGAGCACAATGGTAGAGAATTGTGAAGGCCATGGGTTTTGCTAAGAAATTAATTGGAATTACCTGCTGGTGCAGGGGTAGGGACAGGGCATGCCAGCAGAGATGTCAGAAATAAAAAGGTAAGAGTAGGTCTTACATGGGATAAATAATTAGCCCAGAGACACACATTGAAGGGATAATTACATCAAACCCAGCTGAGTCCAAGTCTGTGTCACCAGCGAGGGCCGGGCAGGTGGGGTGCTTTGGTTTCCTGGGTGATAGATTAATCTGTTACAACATCACTGAAATCTGCCTAGGCCAGAGCATTGCTGGAACTTGAAAAGCACTGACTGCCCTCACTCTAAACACTGGAGGTGTTTAGGAAGAGACTGGACGGGGCGCTTGGTGCCATGGTTTAGTTGATTAGATGGTGTTGGGTGATAGGTTGGACTGGATGATCTCAAAGGTCTTTTCCAGCCTGGCCTGGTCCGGTTCGGTTCGGTTCGGTTCTGTTCTATTCTATTCTATTCTATTCTATTCTATTCTATTCTATTCTATTCTATTCTATTCTATTCTATTCTATTCTATTCTATTCTATTCTATTCTATTCTATTCTATTCTTGCCTTTGAGCACAAGATGCATATATATGGGAGGCGTCCTTTGTGAGGTAGGGGCAAGGCAGACAGAAAAGTGTGAGATGAAGAGAGCTGAAAAGGTTTCTGAAAAGGTAACAAAAACTTCTCAGAAAATAAAGCCTGTCCAGATCAAGAAGAGGGCTGAACTGCCGCCTCTCAGAGTGGACTGAAAAAAACCAGAATGGGACACAACAACACACAGTCTGTGATGGAGTGAGGGAAGGTGGGCAAAAAGGAAAAGAAAGCCTGGCAAAGAGAAGGCCAGGTGGGGACTGAGGGTAAACTCCTTCCCCCTGTTTCCCTGGCAGCATCCTGCTACCCTGGTGGGTGGCTGGGTAGAGTCAAAGAGTGACAGGCAGAGCCCTGTTGAGTATGAGGTGACACTGGGCAGGTGCAGAGGACAGTCAGGGCACAGCATGACTGTGACTGAGAGGCAGAGATGCAACTGATGCTGTTACCATCAAACCATATGGTGGCCCACGGAGGCTGTCAGTGGTGAAACAGCTGGTGGGCGGGGGGATGCTGGAAAAGAATAAGAGAGACTACAGGCAAAGGGCACAGCTGAAGAGAGTGGGAGGAAGAAGCAGTCAGGGGAGAAAGCCATTTCTGCTAGGTGAGGAGCTGGGGGGTGCTTCCAGGTCAAGCTAAGAAGCTTCTCCCCATCTGCTGATAGAGGAGAGATGCCCAATACTCCACTTTATTTTGGGTCCTGGTGTCTAACATTGCCTCCAGGAAGAAGGGTGATACCCTGAAGGAAATCCAGATATAGAAAGGCAGTAGTGTGTCCGGACTTTGATGTGGGAGATCACAGGGAGATGTGAAAGGGAAGACCCAGCAGAAGTTAGGCAGAGCTGATGGGGAGGGCATGAAGCAGCCCACCCACAATATCCCTGGGGCAGAGAAATTTGAGAAAGAGGGGAGAGATGCTGTGGAGAGGAACTTCTGGCAGGGCAGAGGCAACAAGGGAGACACACAGGAGGCAGAAAGGAAAATACAGAAATAGTGAAGGAAAAACAAAATGGAACTAGACCTGTGCCAGAAGCAGGCTGAAGCCAGCAGGGAGGGGGAACTGTGAAGGGAGACAGGTCTGGGGAGACCTTTGAACAAAGGCTTTAGCCTAAAGGCTTGGGTAGAAGAATCTGTGAAGTTCAGGTAGATGTTGTGCCCCGCAATGGTCTGCTTAGTGGAGTGGGCTTGCTGGCCAGGGCAGGGAGAGGCCACCTGCAGCCAGCATTGTGGCACAGGGCTGTCACTGGTTGTTGCCTCGTTAAAGCTTTTACAGTTGACCTGTACAAACGGAGCAGCTGCTGCTTCCTCCAGAGCCCACCTACCGAACATCAAACAAGAGCAGCATTAATCCCACTCCTTTTAGTCACCAGCCATAATACCTGCAATGGCAGAATAACCTTAAATAGGAGTTTGGGTAATGTTTGCCATGGAAGATGAGAATTAAATAGGTGGTTTGGGTAGAGCAACCCTTTTCTCTTAGCACTGTGTGCAGTGCAGACCGGTGAGTTTCGTTTCTGCTTTCTGCCTCTTGTAGGTTTATGTGCCCTTTGGCAGGCTGAGCAAGAAGAAGATCACTCTCAGATGTGTGTGGGCAACTCTCTTATAGGAATGAAATTATGCTTCTTTCCTATGACACTGCCCTGTAATTTAAAATTCACTCTAAGTGATTACTCTCATCATAAAAAAATAGCCCAAAAGAGGCTAAACCCCTGAGTTTTCAATTAAATGGCTCTTTCAATAAAAAAGAACCTGCAGTTTCCAGGGGCAGCTTAAAATTTTGCTGAAGTTGTACAGTTCTGAATAGTTCAAAGGCTGCTGGATAAATTCCACAGGGGCATCTCCCTCCACCACAAGTACTCGACTAAGGGTCAGGAGGAAGAGCTAGAGATGACAGTGTGTTGGGACAGTTGCTGAGAAATGCAGTTTCAAAAGCAAAAGTAGTGGAAGGGGAGCCACAGGAGATAGAGCAGCTCCCTCATGTGTGGCCAAGTGCTCCTCACTGCTGGAGAAGCAGGAAATTCTGTGACAGGGCTAGTAAAAAGTGTTTGCTCCTTGGGGTATTTCCAGCCCAGTCCTGTTGCTAGTTCTTCTTCCATGGTCAAAGCACTGCTTCAAGCACATGCTGCTCCTACTCAGGCCTGAGCACTGGCTGCTGGCCAGGGCAGGATGCTGTGGCCCTGCACCCCCACCTCTGAGACGAGAAGCAGCAGAACCTGGACCTGGAAGCAGAGCCAGAAATAGGGAAGGCAGTTATCTGAATCACAGCGTCCCGGTTTAGCCTCTCTGATCACATGCCGTCTGCTCCCTGACAGCCCTGTGCTAATGTTACAGACATCAGCAGAGCTCTGCTTGGAGGCTTTGCCTTCCAGTCAGAAGTGGAGCCATGAGCTGGAAGAAAAGCAAATACAAGCTAAAATTGCAATATCTTAAGAGGAGGGAGGAGGGGGGGAAAAAAATACTAACCTGATGAGGCTGGCCATAATGCTCTGCATCATCTTACATAAAAGCTCTTTCTCAGCTGCCCCAATTTAAAAGTGTGGGTGAGGGTTTAGTCACTCTTTAAAGCCGGTGTTTCTGAGGCTGCTGCTGTTTGTCATGTTGCTAAAATGAGGTACAACAACAATGGGAAGGAGATACTGGTGCTGATTGGGGTCCAGATAACCATAAAACTAAACATAAAAGATGGTTGAAGAAAACTTCTTAGACACCCAGTAGCAACTCTGATGGCTCTATCAAACTGTAAAGGAGGTTTGCATTGCAAAATCGTTTGTTGAAGGCCACTACGTCCTGCCAAATGAAAAGTGGCGCTGCCACACAGCTCCTCCTTGCCTTCGAGGGTGACTGTTTTGGTGTCCATTCTCTAATCCCAGTGATGATGCTGCACATGTCAAGGCATTGACTGAGGCTGGACACCAAGAGTCTGCCACCTTCCAGCTCTCAGGGGCTGCATCTGTGCAGCAGAGCAGGCTGACCCTCCAGTGCTCTCTAGCATTCCAGTCCCTCAGGACTCAGCCTGCAACACCCTGGGCATGGGCCATGCCTGCAGGATTTCCCCAGGGAAGCCCCAGTGTGCACAGGAGCAGCCACCAAGTTCTCATGGGAGCACTGGTGACCAAGACAGTGAGGCATCAGTCAGTTCACACCGGGTCTTGCCAGCAATGGGCAGACATCAGCTTCGAGCTGGGCTTTGTCTCTCATTCCCCCCGCAACGGTGAAGGTGGTTCAGGGCTTCCCACAGCGCTTGGTTACAAGGACAGGGCAGATCTTTGGTGCTGGCTCTTTCTGGCAAAGGAGCAGGAAGTGGAATCTGCAGTGGGCCACTCATCCTGGGGTTGAAAACCCCCAAAACCCCAAAGGGAAGTGAAACCACCCTTTCTAGAACATGGAAATGCTGAGGGGCATTTCATGCTCTGGCAGTCAGAGAGGTTCAAAGGGCAGCAGAAATCCCCCAGTGCTTCAGCTAACAGCAGCAGGAGGTGTGGGAGAAGGGGCAGCACTGCAGACGTCAGAAGGGAGCAGCTGGCAGGCGGCTGAGGCAGTGATGAGAAACCACTTAGTCCCTGCTGGCACCAAGGAAGGGGAAAAGGGATAGGGAAGGTGCCCCAAGACGTGGAGAATGGCAGGGCGGTTGCACAGTGTGAGCAGACACCAGCCCTCTGGAGGTCTCAAACAGCCAGAGAAGGATGGAGAGGGGTGTGTGAAAGCTGCACAAGAACTACCTCAAGACTGGCTAGGATCAAGCCTCCCTCAGGAATCCCTGCAGCAATTTCCCCTGTTTCTGCTGTAATCCTGCAATTCCCCCATTCTGCTTCTAATCTCTCCACAAAAGGAATGCTTAGCAGTGCTGCAGGACACATCCACAAGGAAAGGTTTTGAACAGAGCTCTTTCAATCAGTGGTTTCTGAAAAGTGTATGAATTAATAAAGTGCAACCTTTAAAAGTGAAGAGGCACCTAAAACACAACAAATGATGAAATGATGATGGCTGCAAGGGGGAGGGCCTGGGACCCTAAGACAAAACAACATGCAATAAATTCTCTTTAAAAAACAAAACAAATGAAGGTAAGGAAGGCAAGGAAAGGGGCCTCTGGAAGGAATACTTTTTGCATTAAGAGATTATAAGTAATAACAACCAGCTGGAGAATGAAAGATCTCAAATTTATGTAGAGACTGTCGAGCTACCCAGGCACAGCATGCCAAGAAGATAAACCTCTCTCTTCCAGGTCAAGTTACTGCCAGGTAAATTATGTCTAAGCCATAGTTGTAAGAAGCAATAGTGACCTCGTATGGCTTACTAAATTATTCCAGCAGATTGGGATCCCAGATCTTGTTAGTGCCTTGATGGAATCATCTAAATTCAAATCAGGCAATCAGATCTGAATGCCAGGAGACTCTTGTTCTCCTAGAAATGAAACTTCATTGTGTGATGGGAGAGTTAGTGACCTGGGGTGGAGACTGGAAATACTGTTCAGGCCTTGAAGTATCCTGACAGACCATGGGCAGGTTCTGATCCAAGGATCTAATACTTCTTTTGCTTGCAATACTTTTGGTATTGGTGATGTCCTTGCAGATGACTCGGGGCAGGAAATGATCGATATCTGATCCCTAAGAGCTCTTTATGAACAAAACTCTTAGGCAGCACTTTTGAGCATGAGTGCCTATTTGGGAGAAAATTTTCACAGCTCTTTTGATATAACAGCCAAGGCTATTTCATTTCCAAGACATCAGGCACTGTGAAGTTTAGGCACCAAATATAGAAACTCCTGGGAAAACTCCATTTCTGTCCTCCATGGGCCTATTCCAATGTTCTCACAGGGTTTGGGCCAGCATCCTTCCAAATGGTGAGCAGTGCCCTCCCACACACTGCAAAGTCCATACCATTTTTCTAGGGAAAATACAACTCAAGATTTCCTACTAATGCCATATAGCAGTGCTACAGCCCTGGGGGATGAGGCTTGCCAGGCATCCAAGGCCAAGATGTGAGCAATGCAGATTAATCTACCTGTGTCCCCAGACCAAGAGAGAAGTATTTTAACAGCTGGAGAGTGTATGGCTCTCCTGTGTAACCAGAGCTCACATTCAGAGCCAGTTATTCTGACCAACTGCAGTGACAGTGATGATGTGGACAGTATTTAAACCTCCAAACAGAAAGCAGAGAGAGGTTCAGTTCAGTACTAGGATGATTACAGCTTTCTTCTGGTTGGCACCCTGCTCCAGCTTTCATTTGGTCCTGGAGATCCAGATCCAGAGGTGATGTTTGTACGCAGGACACTGCCAGCTCAGCCCATATCTCATGTTTGACATGAGCTCTGGAAAGTGAAGAGGGGAATAAAACCTCAGATAGGGTTTTTAGGTGCTCTGGTCTGTTTGCAGCCCTTTGGCAGAGTCTGCACTCGCTGGAGCCACAAATCTACTCTGAGTAATTCCAAGGAACTGCCTGCTGAAAAGCTGCTCACATTGTAGTAAACGTGCACAGGGTTGAGTTTACAAGAGATCTGTGTGTGACTGCCTGTGGAGGAAGAGGAGAGGGCATGAGGTCACACTTTATTCAGAGAGGAGGATGCTGAAGAAAGTTGGTGCTGGGTGTGTAGCTTTCCACCACCCCTGGAAAGCCTTCCTGAAAGCTGGCAGTGCCAGCAATTTTCTGTTTTGTTCTGAGGTGCTCATACTTCAGGCGGCAGCACCTTGACATTCACATCCATTGTGTGAGCAGCTTGTGGACATGGCTGGGCTCCTGCTCTCTGTGACATCAATCCCCAGGCACAGTCTGGAGCACACAACCCCTCAGACAGCAGTCACCCCCAGCACCCCAAACACTCCCCAGCCCTTGCTGCCTTCAGCCAAAAGGAAGGCAGAGGAGCATTCCCAGAATCAGGCTTTTACTGCTGCAAAAGCTGAATCTAAGTTGGCACATTGAAGCTTTCCTCCTTGCTGAAGAGCCACAGGTGCTTGAGGGGAGGGGGGGTGAAATTTAAGGCCTTTAACATGGGCATTGTGATAATATAACATCACATCATGGGAACCAGGCAGGCTTCATTAAACAAGGGCTGAAAATTGTACAGATGAGAAAGGAGCCAGCAAATTAAGATCCACAGCTCTTGTTCACAGGGCAAAACATCATTAGCTTTGAGGTGGGAGACTGTTACCTTTTACACCCTGTTGACTTTTAGTGCTGGTGTTTTTGATACACAGGCTGCAGCTGCTTCGGGAAATGCAAACTGTGGTAATTGCTCCAAAGCTCAGTTCATCATTCCTTGGAACAGATGTCAGTGGGGACAGAACCTGCTGAAGGAGAAGGGGAGGAGCGACAGAAGGGGCTGGAGAGAGGAGCAGAAAATCAGAGTAATTCTGCATTAGTGAAATAGAATACCCATCTGGACACAGAGAGATAGGGCTGGCAGCAGTTACTCTGTGCAGTTACAGGGCTCTGCCGTGCTGTCTGATACTTGTTTTTACCAGTGGGCACTTGTATGATCAACAGCATTTAGGAGAAAACACATCAGATGGGGGAATACATCACAGGCTGACACACAAATGCTCCTTTTGCTTAAGCGTTCTCATAGCTCAAAACCTTGCCTAGCTGTAAAAAGCAAAAGCGATGCATTTTCTTTCTTTCTTTCCATCTTTCTTTGGGGATGGGAGGGGAAAAAAGAAAGGAGGAAGATCTGAAGTGGAAAGAACAAAATCAAGAGGGGGGGGGGGGGGGGGGGGGGAAAAAGCCACAGTGGAGCTGCATGTGGCAATGCTGCCGAGGAGAGCAGAGCTGCGCTGACAAAACAAGCCAGGAATGCTGAGGGCCGAGTCCTGAAACACATACGGTTTATGTTGTTCTTACCACAAACCAAAAATATGTTCCCATTTGAAATGGTTGAATCCACAGCTGTTTTAAAATCCCTTGGTACTTCTGAGACAAATGATCCAAGTCAGACTGTGCTAACAGGGTCAGTTTTAGAGCCAAGCGAGAGCTGTGACTGATGCAGAATCACTGCAGTTCCATCCCTTTCCACATCAATCATGGCTCAATGAAAATCCTGTGGGGCTGTCGGGCTCTCTTACAATATTGTTTACATTAGCAGATGATGTAAAGCTCCTCCAGCAAAACTGTGCTGCTGGATTATGGTCCTCGCTAACAGCGAAAGCGCTTAAGTTGCAGCTGCAGGACAGCACAGAGAGATTCAGGCTTATACCCCCAAATTTACATCCACACAAGCAGTCATTAATGTTTCATAGAATACACCCATTGATTCATCTCTGCAGGCAAACTCTCTCTCTTTAAACTGATAATTATAAAGCACCTTGGAGCAAGTCTGCATCCTAGATGCTCTATAAAGTAACCACCTTGATATTGTCATAAAAGCCCAAATGGCTTTAATCCATTTCCTCACAATAGCAGGTTTAATTCACTCTGAGAGGGCTGGCTGTCAGGAAAATAGTATTTTTCTCAGATTCACACCTGAGGTCAAAACCTTGCCCTCCACGCCAGAGCTAATAAATCACAATTCTTTTCTCCTGCTCCTTTAGAACAGCAAGGACAGTCTCTTGCAGAAAGACAAAAAGAAAACCCCAACAGGGTCTTTGCAGGAGCCGACAAGGCATCGTGGGGGAGGGATGTGGAAAATGCTCCAGCAGCATCCCATAATCACTTACCGGGGGAGGGCAAGCTCACAGCTGTGCTGGGCCTTCAAAAGAAAGCCTCAGCACCTGTTTAATCTTGACTGAAAGGTCTCAAGTTATGGCTCTTATGCTCTAATACACCCCATTAAGTATTTGCATATTAAGCATACAGAAAAGAAAACCTTTTTGAAGTGACACCGAGTGAATAGCGTTGCAGCCTCTCCTGCTCTCCATGGGTCCCTCTAATTGGTCCCTCTCGTCCTGGCACTTGATTGCCCTGGAGCCAGGGTGGGTTTTAAGGCAGAAATTCCCCAGGCATTCCAGCGGTGCAGAGCAGCCACCACTCACAGACAAAGCGCTGCCAGTCGCCATCAGAGGTAACAAGGGAGCCAGCAGCCTTTTCCTCAGCCCAGGAGATGAGTCTGGGCTGTGTCTCGTGCACTACAGGAGTGAGTGCAGCAGGTCAACAGCTCCCCATCATGAGCATCCCTTCCCCGAACCAAGACACCTAAAATACAGATTTTTTTTTCTGCCTCCAGCCTCTGCCTGAGCCCTTGTGAAGGGTTGTCCTACCTACCACAGGTCCTGCTGTAACGAGGCCCAGAGCAAAACATTTTCTGTGCTGCTCAACGGGATGCCAAGGTGCCCACAGAGCCTGCTGCCATTAGCCAGCCAACAGCTCCTGCTTCTCTGCAGACTGCACACATTTGGGACCATTCATGTCTACCTCCCACCCTCCAAGCCAGTAAAGTGCCCTGCACTGGCAGCAGCAGATGGAGCCAGGTCTTGCTGCACTTCCCAGCAGACCACTTGAGTGTTTGAGCAATCTGTGCTGCGCCTGCTCTCCTGCCAGGGAGCAGCAGAGGGGCTGCGGAGCGCTGGCAGCAATGGGAACATTTGTACTGAGGCACCCGAGGCCACTCCATCTCCTGGCCAGCGCTGCCAGGGATGAATGCTCTGCTTCACGGCATCATGGCGCCCTGGGGATGACAGGAAATGTGGTCACAGCAGCCATTTTGCCATGCACATTTGGCACATCCAGCTTAAGTCAGGTCTTGCATGTGGTTTCAGAGGTAGCCGCTGTCTGGTTTGATGTTCTGTTGACAGGGTCTGTTTTCAGATGTGGTTTCAAGCAGCAGCCTCACAAATGCCCCTGCCTTTACAGAGTGCTTTTCATCTGGGCAGGGCAGCAGCAGGAGCTCCCTCAGATCACGAGCTGGGGCTGGACCAGTGTCAGAGCATTTAAGCACCGGCGTCTCTGCATAGGCTGTAGGCATTTGTCTGGGGCTCTCTGGCTCCCCAGCCAGCACAAGAACTGCAGCCCAGCCTCTGGAGAAAGGGTTACAAGCTCCTGGTGTCCCAGCCATTCCTGGATCCAGCATGGCCTGGCTACACTACAGCAGCAGTTTCCAGCCCCCTCACCCTTTCTCTTCCACAGACAACTGTGCAGCAGCAAGGGCTCAGCTCTGCATGATCCCAGCTTGCTCCCACAGCAGCATGGCCACCACAGGCCTGGCTTGGCTCACTCTGTTGATGCAGGGAGAGCTGGGTGCAGCAGAAGGCCTCATCATTTGGGGATCAATGCTGCTGTGTGTTCCACTGTGAAAAGGCAGAGGCAGAAAAGACTCCTCGTGCTGGGAAAGGACGATGGCGAATGTCCTGTGATGAGTTCCTGTGAATGCCTGATGCTGCCCAGTCTCTAGGGGTGTTCCTTCCACTGCCATAGACTGGAAATGCTCCACTCCTTGCACAAAGGGGCTTTATTCCTATGGCAGAGACTTTTATTGTGCAGAAGGAACTTGTTGGATACAACAGCCCTCTTTGTGCGCCTGTTTCACCCATGAGCCATATGCAGTCCCAAGGCAAGACTTGAATACTGCTGAGGGCATTGCATGAGCCCTCTGCACAGAGATACATTCAGTTCAAACAGTGTTATTTTTGTCTTATTTTATTTGGTGACTGTTGAGAAGGGACACAGACAATGGCAGGGAAAGCGTGCGTGAGACCTGCCCGTATTTTATGTCTTTTCCACTTAGAAACATGGAGAGAGGGGGAAGAAGAAAAAAACAGTCCCTGAGTTCCTGATGTGCCTAATTGCCCAGCAGCAGCAGCAGCAAGTGAGCTGGCAGGGTCTGTGTCAGCCTGCACCGGCTGGTTCTTCACCTCACCATATGTCTGCTCAGACACTCACAACTCCCCCAAACAAGCCACATGGCAGCTTGGACGCTCCATAAGGGCTGTGCACGCTGTTCTAGAGGAGTAAGCAAAACCTAATTCCAAATGTTCACTGTTTCTGTCCTTGCTACAGACTAGAACTGGGCTTTTCCGTTGCTTTCCTACTCCTTACTCCATTATAAGCATTACAGATGTTGGCAAGGTAATCCTGCTCTCTTACCAGACATAACTTTAAGCGACTGGTTGACTTGCAATGACCAACCAGGCTGGCATTTCCTATTGCTCTTTACTGAGGGGATTATTTTTTCAGCCTCAAAACATCAGCAGTCACAAGTTAGCTTGTGAGAAATGACCTCTCTGTGAGGCATTATTGCTAAATGACCCTGAGCTGGAATGGTCACAAACTCTCAGAGGTCTGGAAGGCTCAGCTACTGCTGCCATGAAGCTACAGCATGAGTTTCTGGAGCAGTGTAGTTTGCAGGTCTCTGCCTTCCAGCTGGCTCCCGCCTTCATCACACTGGCAGAAGACAACACTGCTGGGTGTTACAACAGTCACACCCCTCATCAAATCAGCATATTTCAGAATGACATTCAGCAGTACTCTAAGCTC
This sequence comes from Melanerpes formicivorus, assembly GCF_026170545.1. Taxonomy (NCBI): domain Eukaryota; kingdom Metazoa; phylum Chordata; class Aves; order Piciformes; family Picidae; genus Melanerpes; species Melanerpes formicivorus. Next base: position 12,770,502 of record NW_027142365.1, read on the forward strand.
CTGTCTCAGAGCACAGAAGTACCTCTTTACCAGGATTTCCACAATCAACACAGCAGTCTCAGCTTCTTGGTTCTGGCTACTGGAGGAAGGAGAATGCCTGCAAAATCCTTTGTCATTAGCATAACATTATCATCAGCATATCACCATTAGATGTTTCAGTGTGATGAAGGGCATTTTTGTCTGACACAGGCCTAACAGTGGCAAGGGTTAATAAAAGTCTTGGCAGAAGTATTGCATGCATCTATCTCTCCTGGCATTTAGCCTCCTGGCAGCAAAAAGATGACAAGTGCCTTTCTTTAAATCTGCTGTCCTGTTACGGCTTCAATCAGGCAAAAATCTTCATAGCTTTCTTCAAGCAATGAAGAAGAAAAAGCTCTATCAGGAAATAAGCCCACAGGTACACACTCAGACAATCATGTTACTCACTGGAGGCTCAATGTTTTCTCTTCTCATCCAGTTTTATACCTCATGGTGGTCAGAGTTGAGCTCCTCTTTTTAATTACCTTCTGCAGGAGAATGCTCCCTGGAGGCAGGGGAAGAGCAATACCAGTTCTAAAAGCACTAGGAAGAGCTTGAAACTGGCAGCCAAGCTGCTCAGCCCAGAGCATGCCCCAGGGAGTTGGAGTGTGCAGAGCGTTGCTGGACTCCCAGGCCATGCTCCTCTCCTCTGGCAGCTGGATGCAGAAGCACAAATGGAAAAGTTTTCTACGCAGGCACTTTGCAAACCCTCACCCAGCAGCCAGGCAGCTCAAATCCTCAAAGAAATGGCAACCAGCTGAGGGAGAAGTGAGCACCAGGGTCTTTGGGTCCACCAGTACCGCTGTGCCTGGCGTCTCAGCCTCCCTCCCAGCTCTAATCCCCCTGCAGCTATCTGTGTCAGTGCAGGGGTAGCCCTGTCTGGGCTGCAGTTTTTTTCTTTCCTTTTTCTTTCTTAATCTCTTCAGGCTGCCAAAACTCAGGCTGTCAAATACGAGTTAACAGACCAAAACCACAGATGCCCATTCTTGACTGAGTTTTCCATACTGACTGGATGTGCTCAGAACAGCTTTTAAGGTCAAAGCGCTGGTTTCTCTTACTATAACCAGCCCTCCTCAGCAGCCAGGCATTTATTGCCAGTGGCATTCACTGTACCACTCTTCTGGGAGCATCAGTTCTCACACACACTAGTTTCACACAGCACTGGCACACAACGTATGTGGTTACAATTTATTAGGGTCAAAAGCAAGCACTTAATGACACAAATCCCTTGTGTAATGTAGTGCAGTGGGGTCAAAGATTTCTCAGCTGAAGTGCTTGAAAGTGGCCTGAGGCAGGGGTATCCAAAATCTAACAGAAAATAAGTCTAAAGACCCTTTTTCTTCACCTGGAACCAGAGGTGCTCTGCTTGGTCACAGAGCTGAAGAGACTCAACCTGCACATGTGCATGCAAAGATATGGCATACTTGTTTGTGTGCTGCCTGCAAAGAATACAGTACTGAACGCCTCTAAGGTTCTTTAAGAGCCTTTATTTGCCATCAGCATGCCCCAGATCTGCTCCAGAGGGCAATATATCTGGGCTGAGAGCATCACTCAGTTTCCATGTCACTGAAACCTCAGCTTTTCTGCTGATACTGCCAATAAAACCACATACTCCATGAGCAGAGCAGATCTGTCATCATAGCAGCATCTGAGAAGTCTCTTAATTTTCTCCTGGTGAATATTCCAGCCTACCTTCCACCTTCTCTACTAGTTTACCAATTTCATTCACTTGTCACAATTTCTCTTCTGGACCAAAAACCTTTGAGGGTAGGGAGTGTCAGATTTGAGACAGTCACGGTGGGTCCTGAGGAGGATGGCATAGAGAAGCCTTAACACAGGATAAACTACAATAATAAAAGCATAACCTGGAATCAAATTTCTGCAAAGGCTACCTGAGATGCTGACTTCAGGACACTGCCCAGCTCTCCTGGACTTGTGCTGCTGAGCACAACAGGGCAGCTTTTGTGTGTCAAACTGCCAGAGTCAATTCTGATTGATTTCTGAGACACCCACCCACCAAAATGATGCCTGAGAAGCCACAGATCATTTTAAGCAGTGTCAGGGAAACTCAGAAGCTGCAAATCATTAAAGTAAGGTCTCTCCTAATTAGATGATCGATAAAGTGCAGCAAAAAAATAAGTGAATGCGATCATTCCCTGTAGTACTGTATAAAGCTATTTGACTCGCTGGAACTCCAGTCCCAGCTACTTAAGATGATGTAGTAAGTCTGAGTGAAGTCTCTGGGACTCATTTCCAGATAGGTGTGTTATTATTGTTCCCTTCTTTTTCCCTTTTGCTTTTGTCTGAAGCATAAAGAACAGGCCACTGCCAGAGGCAGGGTACCAGGCTTGACAGACCAGTGGTCTGATCAAGTCTGGCATATCCTTTGTTCCTCTGTTCCAATTTAATGCCTGCTGGGAGTGAATTCCAGTCATGTGGGGATGTTTTTGCCAATGAATATTTACCAACATCCTGACTACTCTGGGAATACAGTTAAAAAAAGCCAACTACAAGGGAAGTAAACACATACTGGAATAAACACTTAGAAATAAGTCATGAGTGTTCTTCTTCAGTGGTTCAGTTCACATGTACTTTTAGGACTAAATCAACCCAAAAGGCACATGCTTCACGTGTCATTGTTACCAGACTTAGATTTTTATGCCATTTACAAGTGTGTATCCTGTTGTAAGGATGTATTACTTTAGTGGAACACTGAATCCTTACAGTCCACTAGTCACATAGGCAGGTGGTAATACAATTTCCTTAACTGCACAGAAGCTGACTCAGTAAATATTTGGGTTTGTGTAGCTAACCCCAAAAATTCTAACCCTTGAGCAGTAGCAGGGATGCCTCCATCACATTGAGTCTATGTAATATGTCAGTGCATGTTGCCTTCATCAGCTGCTGTCCCAGATATGGTTTGAGGTCTGCTTATCTGTGGGAACTGAATGATGACGCAGCATTTGTTGTGCCTCCCTCCTAGCTGCTAAACCTCATTAAAATAAGGAAGAAATTAATGGTACTCTTCCCTGGTGTCATGTAGAAGAGGAAGCCATTCCAGCAGCTATGGGGATGTCATGTCAGGCGCTTGAAGGAGATGAGGTGGGTTCTGCAAGTGTATGTGGAGGAGATTGCCATTGGGCAATCTCTGCTTCAATCAAAGAGTTTCAATCTCTGCACTGGATTTTTTCAACTCTTGAAGCAACATCAAAGGGAGATAAAAGTGAACTGTTCCTCATCTCAAATACATCAAGGGAGACCTGTGAGGACAGAGGACACCTTAGGTCGTCAACTTCATCTTCCCTAAATGAGGTTCACAAGAAACACCTGCATAGGAGCTTTGTAGCACAGCACTGCTAGTAAGAGAGATTTGGTCTCCTGGAGTAGCAGGGTCATGAATTATTCATAACAAGGAGGTTGCTTTAGATCTGCTTTGTTGTTTGGGCCAGTACCACCTCTATGGCCAGAGCAACAGAAATCACTCTGGCCTATGTGCTCAACAAAGCAATGCTGGCAGCCTTAACATGCAGCATGTCCATCTGCCTAAAATCACAAGAATTGGCAATAGCTCACAACAAGGATGGGAGACTCGGTGAGTTTTAAATCTTTTACATTGCTTTTGGTCATCTTTTCTGGACTCTCTCTTTAAGAAGGGTTAGAAAGTTGGTGAGGAGGTTGTGTGTGTGTTGTTTTGGGTTGTTTTTGGTGTTTTGGTTTGGTTTGTTGGTTTATGCTGAAAACATCCTGTAAACCCTTCTTGCAGAGACTATGATTTCAAGGGGGAAAAAAAAGAAAGAAATCAAAGCCTCACCATGAAAGCTCTGGCACTGGCAGTGTAAATGCTCTGTTCAGTTCTGTGATGTTGACCTGCTGTCCTGCACACAAATCCCCAGCCACTAGAGGGGGGAGAATTTCACCTTCCTGCTTTCAAGTGCAAAATGATGACAGGGTCAGGATTTTCTCAGACAGAAGCTGATTTAGGCAGAGAGGGATCTAGTGTTGCCACTTTCACCTTGACTCCTAGCACTCTGGAAGCTCTAATCAAACTCAGGCTCCTGGAAAAACGTGCCTGTTTCCATCCATGCTTTCCCAGGCATTGCCCTCCCTTCTCAAGGAGGTCTCACTATAGATCTGGAAAGAGGAATAGCTCCATGGGCTTTCTACTTCTTCCTATCTTACTTGGGTCTCACATGCATCTCATTGGTGAGAGCAAATGAGCAGCACAAGGGAGCTGCTAGTGGGTAGCCTCACAAGGCAATTCTCATTTGCACCTTCTCTAGTTCTGGCTTATTTGGGGTGGTATGGGTCTGATTGCAGCAGAAGGAATGAGACAGAACTCCAGTATTTATACAGGTCATCATATAACCAGAAGAAAAGTAGGACAGACAATTTTGCATTAACCTGCAATGTTAAGTACTTAATCAACAGCTTAAATATTCTTCAATTTCCCAGCTTGACTGACAGCACCTGAATAGCTTTCTGCAAATTAAGTGGTCTTAAATTTAAGCACATTAGTGTTCTCTGGTTAGTATTGACAGTCATAACCAGGGCTTCAGCTATGCATATTTATGTTATAACACAGATAGGGTGTTCAATCTAGATTTAAAGGATTTAGGAGTTTTTAGAGTTCCAAAAATACATGTAATGGACCAGAGCATCAGAAACATGACATCTGCTCTAGTGCACGGCTTGCAAGAAACCGTGGATCTGTTCCTTTGAGAGTGTTATCACTGCCAGAAAACACCGACTCCTAAAAAAAGTATCAGCTGTAATTTGCAAGTACTGAGCCACACTGCTCACTCAGGGCTTCCCAGGGCAGCCTGTCTACTCTGTATCTGCCTAGAACGCTTCTCTTTTTTCAGTGTCTCAGAGTCCCATGGCCATGTTCTCACCACCCTTGCAGGGCAGCACTGTGCTGTCACCAGTCTTTTAAAGATGGGGAACATGAGCCCTTGGCTTGCCCACTGTCTGTGAGGTAATGCAAGGAACAGAAAGACCTTTTTCAAAATCCTGGTTTCCCTTTCATCCTTCCTCCTGGGTGGCTCTGCTGTTCAGCCAGCAGTTTGTCACGCTTAGGTCTGCTGGTGAAAAATGTACATGAGAGCACTGGTTCACCCTTCAGCCACAGCAGTCTGGCTGTGTGTTACTGGTTAAAGCCCAAGCTCCATATTCTGTCAGAACAGGCAGTGGCTCCATTTTTACACAACACTCAGCCAACCCGAGGCAATCTGCAAATTATTACTGTTTTATACCTGTTATTCATCACTCTGCCTGTCATTTACCTGGGAGCCCTGAGTGTTACTGCTATTTTATCATCTCCAAAGGGATCAAGTCAGAAGTCCTGTTTACAGGGATACAGTTTTTGGCACAGCTTCCGCAACATTAAGAACAAGGCTCATAACTACCAGAAGAAAGGACTTTATGGAACTTGTGATGGCTGGTTTTAGTGCCTCTCACTCCGTTCCAGCGTGCCAGGAGGTAGAGTTGAATTAAACACATTAAACGCTGCCACCACGGTGGCTTTCGAAGATTTTGTGACGTGGGTTAAATAGAACCTGAATTATAAACACTCACTTAGTCTTTCTCTCCTCCTTCCACCCCAAAATTGTTTCAGATATTTGCTGCTTCTCAAAGCCTAAACCTGCCATATGGGACATGCAGATCCTGAACAGAGCTGTATGAATAATGGTGGGCAGTTTTGTTGGGGTTTAGTTTGGTTGGGGGGAGGGGGGAGGAGCGGTGTTGGATTTTTTTTTGGCAGCCAAAACTGCTACAAAAGGGTAAGCCCCCAAATAGTTTTCTCAGGCCAGAAATAAAGGTGTGGGGTTTTTATTTTCCTGAATTACCTTTCTTCACATTCTGTTATGCATAAGTCAACGTTAAAGCAGAAATGAAAAGCATTTTGATTTATTGAGATATATATATATAAATGAATTATCCAGAACTTTCAAAGTTTTCTTCCTACTTAGGGGAGATAAGGTTAGTTGAGCTTTGGCCCAGGCTGTTCATTCTTCACATCTGCCAACAGCTTTGATTGCCCTGCAGATGTCTGTAAATACAGGCCGAGTGGGCTGGGCATAACTTGCTCAGATGCAGGCTCTGCTTATGGAAGCACTTCTAAGGCAGTAGCTGTTTTCTCCTGCAGTAGTTCCTTGGAAGCCTAGCAGGGCAAGCTGCCTTTTAGGCCAAGGATAGGTGCTAAAAATACAGCACCTGTCACCATATTATTGTACAGAAACAATTATGCAGCAATGCTTGAACCATAAGGCTGTGGTTATCAATCACTGTATGCAGTGTGCTGCTGTGAAAATGGAAGGGTTTAAGTAAAGACTTTTTAGATAGCTTGAATAAATATTGGATTGTTTTCAGAGGTGCCCAGTAGCCACTCTCAACACCTCTGAAAATGCAAGATGTGGTGAGGTTTTTTCTCTTTTTCTTTTGCTTTGTTTGTTTTTACTAGTTTAAATTAAAAGGAGATAGTACTTTGTGCATTATGAAAACAAACAAAACACCCAAGCCCAAAAAGCTAACAAACTCAAACAAAAAACCAACCAAGCAAACCAAACCTCCCCCCAATCTTCAGAACTCTCTGAAGGGGGGAAAAAAAGTGGCAGCAGCCCTCAAGGGTGGCTTCGTTGGATGGCAGACTTGGCAGCATCGAGAGGCACAGTGCATCCCTCAGCCCAGCCTTGCTCTCTCCACCAGAGCTGCCCCGGGGGAGAGCTTTGCCAGAGGGGAGGCGGGGGAGAGGGAAAGGCGTTTCCTAGTCCAACTGTTAGCTGCCGTTAGCAGGGAACCAGGTGTAGATTGTGTGAATATTTTAAGTCTAATTTAATTTAGCATTTGGATTAGGTGTGTGCTATTTATAAGTAAGCAACGCCGAATGATTCCTCGGGTCTTGCAGCAGGTGGGAGCCTATTTAGCGTGGAATCAGGGAGCGCTGTGCGGGCTGCAGGGTGAAGCTGGGAGTTCTGTGCGGCCGGCGGTGCCTAAACTCAGCATCCAGAGCGGAGCTTTAAGTTGTTTAACTAAGCGAGCGTTTATTAGTAGGCAGCGTGAGTGTATCTCCTTGGCTTTGTAACCGCGTCCCTGGGAAACGGAGTAACCTTTTGTGCTGAATAACATTTGCATGAGGTAAGGAGAAGTGGTTTGCTCTCGCTGGAGGGCCCTCCCTGGTACGGAGGAGGGTTTGGTATCTTCCATCGGACACAAAGAGACAGCCGGGCCGGAGACCGCGGTGCGGAGTCGGGTGGCACCACGCCGCGTCGCGGCGGCGGGGAGCAGAGGGAAGGCTCCGTGTGCTCCCCGCGCAGTTTGTTTCGCCGTCTAGACGCTGTGACTTTTATTAGATCAGATTCAAATCGGAGACATGGGCCAGACGAAGTCTCCAGAGCAGCAAAACGTTGCCAGAGATATGAACGGAGCATTCAGCCCATGGGATTTGGACCAGCTGTAACTGTGTCAGTGGAGGATAGAGCTGGTCCCAGCAAAAGCACTTCAAAATGAGGATGAAAAGTGGGATAGGGAATTGTTGAAATCATGGGAAACCATCAGCTCAGTTAGAGGTTCTCAGTTGCTTCCTATGCCCTCGGTTGTTAAAAACTTAGCAGTGCAGGCTGATGGCAAAAGGACTGGTAACAAGCATGATGACGTTTTTCCTCCTGCTCACTATCCTAATATCAAATTATTGCAACAATAAATCCCCCAGCTGGAGCAGGATGCATGGCCTAGACATTCAGTCACTGTGGTCCTGCACTTGTGACTATCTGAAACACGACAGGCACCTAGAAAATCTGCCTGCAAGCTGCAAGAGAGTTTGCACTGGGAGACGCTGCACTGCCAGATGCTGAGCGTCTGTCCCCAGAGCTCGCTTCCGGGAGGGCTGCAACGCAGCTCCTGCCACAGAGTACTGAGATAAGACCTCAGGTTTGATTTGTGCAGGGGCTTTGAATGCACATGGGCCCACACTGGCCCACTAAATACTTCCTACATCTATAGGCTGCATAATAATGAAATGGGAGGAATTATTGATATGCTGGAGGGCAGAGCTGCCACTTTTTAGGGGTAGTTTGACAAGCTTCAGCCAAATACTGTATTACAAAGTAGTTAATCACATGTTCAGCTTAATTAATGTGGCCAGTAAGACCAAAGCATTTGTATCATGTCCCATCTTCAGACAAAATTCAGAAGTGTGGCATACTATATATTTTACCATGGGATTTTCTGTCCATTGTTTGGTTTTGCTGTTCTAGTTGTTTGCTTCATGTAGAAATACATGATCAGATGTGAGAATTGTGCTGGTTTCAAAACTGCAGAAGATGACTGCAAACACGTGAGAGAATAGTTGTTTTGGATTTCCTAGCTTTCTTTTTTATCTCAATATCTTTTACTAGACAGTTTGAATTACTTGTCCTGAAACTACTAATGCATCAGTGCACAAGCTATCAGTGGGCCAATTTGTGTTGCCAATTAGCTGAAGGCTAGACCAAGAGCTTTCTCATTCTGTGTTCATTTTTTATCTCAGCCCCTAAAACTGGGTTAGAGTGTCACTTTGTACTACAATCAGGAGCTTTCTCTGACCCCAGGGTCACTGGCCAGTGAGCTTGTTAAGAAAGATTGACTTTTTCCCTTAAGCACCATTTAAATGAGTCTTTTTCCTTCCTGCTGAAGAGAATAATGAAAGCTTGGAGCTTACAAGTACCTGAAGCTACCATGAGTTTATAAATTCTTTGGCAAGTTCCTATGGCTGCTTGTATCCGGTTTTATGGCACTGAGTTGTAAAAAGAAACCTACATGTTGTGGCCTCATCTTAGCACCACCCTGCATGAGAGTCGTTCAGCCTGTGGTGATGTTCTTGGGAGTCATGATTTTCAGCACATATCTGCAGGCTTGGCTCAGGCCACAAAGTTCTACAAATCACTCTTCTGCACGTGTTCAGCTTCATCTGAACTAGACAGAGGCTAGCAGGTTCTGCCTGAAATAAGAATCCAGTCTCCTGGAATACAAATATATGCAGGCTGTATGTGTAGCTGTAGTCAGAGGATGAAACAGAAGTGAAGTATCTCCAGAAGCAGCCTGTTTATCTGTTTATACCCTCGCTCTGAATGTCTTGAAAAGCAGAATAACCTCCCTTGTTCATTAACTTTTGAAAAGTTGTAACTGCTATTAAGTATTGAGGCACTTTCTGCATGAAAGATGTCCTTAACTGTGCTTGCATTCTTCCAGAGGAAAGAATTTGCCCTGAAATTAGGGTTTGGAGCACAAGCCCTGTGAGGAAAGGCTGGGAGAACTGGGGTTGCTTAGCCTGGAGAAGAGGAGGCTCAGAGGAGATCTTGTTGGTGTGTACAGCTACCCGAAGGGAGGTTGTAGTCAGGTGGGGTTTGGTCTCTTCTCCCAGGCAACCAGCACCAGAACAAGAGGACACAGTCTCAAGCTGCTCCAGGGGAGGTTTAGGCTGGATGTTAGGAAGTAGTTCTTTACAGGATGAGTGATTTGCCATTGGAATGGGCTGCCTGGGGAGGTGGTGGAGTCACCATCCCTGGAGGTGTTTAGGAAGAGACTGGATGGGGCGCTTGGTGCCATGGTTTAGTTGATTAGGTAGTGTTGGATGATAGGTTGGACTCAAGATCTCAAAGATCTTTTCCATCCTGGTTAATTCTATTCTATTCATGAAGGTCTGTTCTGCCTTTTCCCACTGATAAATGTTGCAGGATGGAGTGAAATAGCAGCACCAAATTTAATCTCTTTGTTCTGGACAGGATTGATGGTGGTACAGAGGTTTTCTCCTCTACATTATCCAGCTTGCAAATGTTGAAAATACAACTGGAAGGACTTGTCAGCTCTTCAGAGATGCTTTCATTGTAGAAGTGAACTCCTTACTAGAGCATTTGACACACGCAGAGAGCAAGGTGTTAATCTGTTCACATCCAAGGCAGAGCCTGCAGGCCGCTGGTAATTGCTGCCCCTAAAATGTGCCTGTCATGCCTCCTTAGTCTTTAAATATCCAAACTCAAAATAGATGTCTGTGCAACATGTTGAGCCCAGCACTATTGTTTTGTGAGGCAGTTTTATTCATTTAGCTTCAGCCAGCTGCTCTCTATATCCAGCTTGGAGGAACAGACTGGAATCTGCAACCAGACAGGCAGTCTGGGAAGCTATAACTTATTCCCTGGGCTGATAAACCAGAGCATCGAAAGTACAGTAAACAAACGCCCACTGGGAACCCATTCCACTGCTGTGTCCCCTCCTTTTACCCTGCCACAAATAGCAGTGATCACAAGGGAACCTGCCTTCATAAACAAATACCCTAGGTTTTAATTCTCCTATCAGCTGAATGACATAGAGTTACTGGTATGTTAGACACGGCACAGAACAGCAGGACACCCTGTTAGGTCACACATGGCAGTATAAAATACTAGGTAAGGGCCCTGCCTTCTGCTGGGTGGGGACCTGGAGCAGGTCAGTTATTTGTAGCTACATTGCCCTCTACTGACAGATGCACAAAGAGATGGAGACCCTGATTCTCCTGAAGTCTACCCAGGGAGAGGCTGTCATGCTGCTCGTGGTGGGGTAGAAGCACAAGGTGGTGTCATGGCCCGGCCTGGCAGGAGGCACCAGCTTTCATCTCCTTTAGTGGAAGGTTCGCTTAGTGCAGCACCAAAGACACATGCTTGGCCGTGCGTTGGTGCTCTCAGCTGGGAGACTCTTGTCTCTTCATTTTTTTAAACACAAATAAACAACTGGCTGAGCTGTTTTCTCTGCGTTCTTCAGCCTTTTGTGGACATTGGAAGCAATCATGTGCATAATCCAGCTGCAGGCAAACAGTTGTCATGCGTAGGAGTGCCTCCAGCCCTTCTGCAGCACCACACAGCTGTGTGGAGCCTCAGCACAGGCGCATCCTCTTTGCAATTGTCACTGCTGCTTGAGCAATGTGAATCTTCATAGGGCTAGGATAAATCAGGAGGTCTGCCTCTGTGACTCCTTATATCAAAGAAGCAGATGACTTCTCCTAGGCCAACAGCTCTTGGTCAGTGGTTTTGACTCTGCAGTTGCCTGTGGGAGTTGCCAAGGCTGTCAGAGCAGTTGGCTAAGCAAACACGGTCTTGACTTCATCTGTACATCACAAGCTCTCACTTGGCTTGTTTCCTGCATCCAGCAGAAACAGTGCTGTCTTTCCCTTGCAACAGGTTCTCACCCCCCATATGTCTTTGAACCACCTCCAGCAACATGTGGGTTGTAGAGGAGATGACATTCATCTGTGGAACTGTAGTTCAAAAGGCTGAGAGTTGGCACATGAGATTAAAGTCTATGAACCCCTCTTCTGGGACAATGGTGTATTTACTTTCTCTGGCCTCTGTTTAGCTGAGGTGGTGGGAAGGATTTGAAGAAGGCAAAGTGATTCTATAGCTATGAGCTGGTGATAGCAAGGAGAGTTCTGCTTTTTCTTCTCAATTATCAAACCTTACTGCTGAGGCTTATTTATATATGCTCATGGATGTAAGGAGAATTCTCAGGTGCATATTATTTTCCCAAGGGGAATATCCAGTAGTCCCTTTGCTATGACAATCCAAATAATACAAACCTTTAAGCAGTGCTATGTGATATTTTCGGTCTCAAAAGGTACTGTTGCATACCAGGAGTAACAGGGAGAGAGGAAAGATGTTCTTTGCATGGGAAAACACATATGATGCAGTGACAGGACTAGGGCGAATGGAATGAAGCTGGAGGTGGGGAGATTCAGGCTAGATGTGAGGAGGAGGTTCTTCACCATGAGAATGGTGAAGCACTGGAATGGGTTGTCCAGGGAGGTGGTCGAGGCCCCGTCCCTGGAGGTGTTTAAGAGCAGGCTGGATGAGGCTCTGTCCAGCCTGGTCTAGTGTGGGGTGTCCCTGCCCATGGCAGGGGGGTTGGAGCTAGATGATCCTTGTGGTCCCTTCCAACCCTGAATGAAACTATGAAACTATGCATGGGTGTGAAAGTGTGTTCAGTACATGTGTGTGTCCATCCCCTCTTCTGCAGGACACGTGATTAAAATTAGCACAGTTGCTTGAGGCCTGAGTTATTTTTGTCCAGTTGCTGGTGGATTTGAAATGTTTTCAAGTAGTCTATGAAAACAAACCAAGTTGGGAACATCTGGGAAGCTGATGGGCTGTGTGGGATGGGGTGAGTTCAGAGGAAGGAAACCAGCCATTGATCAGATCACCATCAGGTGTCATCTCAGTTGCTGGAAATGCTGGCAAGGAGGGAAGCTGGGCACGGGAAGGAACTGACCAGCAAATGAGCCATGCATGAAGCCCTGCAATAAAGTGTAAAACAATGAAGCTTAGGTAATGGGAGAACTCAGGCCATGGAGGAAGAGGAACAAGCTGCAAGTCATTCCAGTCCAATCACTCCAGGGCAAGCATGTAAATCATCTGAGTGTGCACACAAGATGCTATTTATAACTGACAGCTGAAACATTTGCTAGTTGTTGTTGTGTTTATGTAGAAGGAAACCCCCCAGCATAGGAAAGATGCTACTCCAAGTCTCCAGTGTTTCCTGCTGGTTGTATATATACATCTTTCTTGGCTTTATTTAGGCTCATGGTTTTTACTTCAAGAAGCACATGGGTTAATGATGGCAGTGCTGATAAATGTTTACCAACACCAGTGTGGTCCCATCCTGGGGGCCAAACCCTCCTGCTGGGGGATCTTTCCAAAAGCAGTGCAGGGACCCCCAGGCTGATGAGCATCTGCATCTCCTGCCAGGTCTTCTGTTATGTCCTGCCTTGTGGGCACGGGAAAGGCTGAAAGATGAAATGCTCCTGGTTCATCTTTACAAGATAAATAAATAAGCAGTGAGCAGGGAGCTCAGGGCTGCTGGAGGCCCTGGTGGAGGAGGTGGCAGGCGAGCAAGAGCACAGCAGAGGATGGTGTGAGCTTTTTGCTGGGGACTTTGGACAGCTCAGCTGCTCCCCATCAAATGTCCCAGGATGATGAAATGTGTTAGTCCCCAAGGCTTGCCTGAGGAGAGGAGCCCAGCAACCATGCATCCCCCCGGGGCTGCTCCCCACCCTTCTTGCTGGGAGCACTAGTATGGGTAAAAGCAAGGAGCTCCAGGCGGGGGTCAGCTCCTTGGCCCAGCATAAATGGCTCCTAGGCCTGTCCACCCCTTGCCCTCAAGGGCTCAGGGATGCTAAAAACGCATCCCTAAATTGCCAACTCCAAAATGCTGCCAGGTTTGCTTAGCTCCCAGAGATTGCTCCTCTGCCCTTCCTGTCAGTGGAAGTTTTGACCATTAATGGTCAGGAGAGACTCAGATGGGTTCTCCCCTTGCTATTCTTGTGGAGAAACAGAGCGGCTTGTGGGGCAAATCTGTTTGCACTAATGCCTCTCCTGGATGGGATGAGGTGGTGGTTCCCATCTCTGCAGTGCCATCTGGATACACAAGGATGCATTTCTGTCCTGCCTAGCTGCTGCAGCTCAGCATGGGTCTTTATCTGGTGGGCTGGAGATCTCCTGCCCAGCTAGAGGCTTTCATAGTTCGGGTAACATTGCCCTGATTTGATAGCAGGGAAACAGATGCAGTGCTTAGATACATTGATTGTCTTCCCCATTTGCATTCCCATGTAATCCCATTTCAGTGCCAGCCCTACTGTAACCATCCATCTCTCCTTTGCTGGGAATCTCTGTTTAACCCTTTCCTAAAACACAGGCTTCAGTTCTGCCCTTTCAGCAAATGTGACACAGGTCTTAGTTATTGACCACAAGTGTCAGATGCCTCCATTAACATCAGGAGGGAATGCTGTGCAGTTCCTTGACGAGCAAACAATCAATACATTCTAAAACCCCATATGAAATACTATTTGGAATACCAGTGGTTTACTTTTAAACAAAACTCATCCAAACAGTAAATCCCTTGCCTTTTCTTTTTCTGCAGCATTTCCCTTCTGTTGTGTGTTAAGAAGGATATTAAGACACTTGAATGTGTCTGGAGAAGGGCAATAAGGCTGGGGAGAGATCTCAAGCACAAGCCCTACAAGGAGAGGCTGAGGGAACTGGGGTTGTTTAGCCTGGAGAAGAGGAGGCTCAGGGGAGACCTTATTGCTCTCTACAACTACCTGAAGGGAGGTTGTAGCCAGGAGGATGTTGGTCTCTTCTCCCAGGCAACCAGCATCAGAACAAGAGGACACAGTCTCCAGCTGCACCAGAGGAGGTTTAGGCTTGAGATGAGGAGGAGGTTCTTCACAGAAAGAGTTGTCTGTTGGAATGTGCTGCCCAGGGAAGTGGAGGAGTCACTGTCACTGGGGGTGTTCAAGAGGGGATTGAATGTGACACTTGGTACCCTGGCTTAGTCATGAGGTGTTGGGTGACAGGTTGGACTTGATGATCTCTGAGGTCTTTTCCAACCTTATTAATTCTATGTACAGACACTTGTTATGCAAGGTTACACCATAACACTTGTGCTTCCATGTCTCAGGATACACATGGAAGCACAGACCACTCTAGAATGTCTTCCAGAGACAATCTTTCTGGCTTTGTAGCACAACTACGATTTGTGACATAGCACCTGAATCCCAGGCTTGGGAAAGAAAAGCATCACCCTATTTGTGTTCTAAACACTTCAGAAACCCTTTCAGCAAGTGGTCTGGGGACTTTCACAGCTTGCAGTATTTTGCTCTTGTGACTTCAGCTGCGGTCAAACTCCTCTGAAGCTCTGCTTTTGCACCTGCACTAATACCACATAATTTGGCCAATTTGTGCACACAGCTAAATTTCATTCCTAAATGTGTAACCTCTTTCCAGGCTGTTTCAGGAGCGCAGTGGTGAATGAAGAATAGACACCATTACCTGGTTAGTAATTTTTGAGCTGAGTGAACGTTGCCAGAAGTTAGGAATCGGGGAGCTCCTTTCCTTGGGCATTTCTAGCTGAATTGTCCTGGGAGCCATGTAGGCAAACAAAAATGCATCTTTGCTTTCATGTGCTTTCTTTTTCCTTTCTTTGCATTTCCCATCCAAACCTGAAGCATGAGGAAGCTTGGTTGTTCCTCCATGGGGGAGGACCCAATTTTAGAATCACAGAATTCTGTAATTGGAAGGGTCCTCAGGAGGAGATCTCACTCAAACCCTACTTACTTGCTAGCCAGCTGGAATTTCCCATGTTCCAGCTTGTGCCCATTGCCTCTTGCTGCGCACCAGCAAGAAGAGTCTGCCTCTCTTTTGTTTATTACTTCCCACTAGACAGTCGTAGACAGCAGCAGGAGACCTGACAGCTGTCCCTTGTCAGGCTGAACAAGCCCAGCCCTCTCAGCCTCTCCCAGTGCATCATGTGCACCAGACTCCAACCACCACATAATTCAATATATCAATGCAGTTAGTGCAAAGAAATTCAGCATGCTTTGCTCTCCCCTGAAGGGAGTGCATCTCTCTCTCTCTGCTGAGTGCACCTCCTGACATCTCATAAACATATGGTCTCCTAGATGTAAGTGATGCTCACCTGCTTTATTGTCTTTAGCAGAAAGGAACTAAATATACAACAGATGCTCAAGTACCTTGAAATTAATGTGTTGTGCAAACAGAACTGTCATCACAGCCCTTGCAATCCCATTTTTCACCCCTTGTGTGCTTGTTTATCTGCAGCTTGTTTTGGAAATGTGTTACTTCTTTTTCTTTTTTGATACTTTGGAAAATCCCCAGCATCAGAGCTGGGCTCATGTCTTACTTCCTCAGAGGTAGCATTTACAGATCTAGATTATTTAATCACTGGTTTTAAAAAAATAAAGATCAGATAAATGCACTCCTGACATCTTTTTTTTAATGTATTATCATTGTGCTGAACTCATGCTTGATAACAGGCAGTTCAGCAGATGAAGGTGTCTAACCTTCAGACAGCAGAAGACTTAGCCTTTTTGGTTTACTTGGACTGGATCCACATGGGAAGTCTGGACCTGAATTTTAATTCCTTGCACTTCAAAAGCTTTCACATCAAACTTCAGGTATAGAGCATCATAAAAGAAACCCCAAAACATTCTGGCACTTGGCTCAGGTTTTCCTTTCTCCTCTCCCCATCACTTTCAGCAAGTAGGGTATGGATGAGGATCTAACCTGCTCTCATGTTCCTCCTTGCTGAACTAAAGCTGCATCATGTCAGCAAGTGAGCCAAGTCCTCAGCACAGGAGCTTCAGCAAGTCTTGCATGCATTCAGTTTTCCCTGTTTGACCAAATGTTCAGTCTTTATAACAGAAGAAGAGGAAGACTCACCATGGCTTTTATGACTCTACCTCTGTCTGTTAAGTGATTTGTACTACAACTCTCTCAACACAGAGAAGTTGGCCCTTCTGTCCTTCTCCCATGGACCACTTTCTGATGTCTATACCATTGCTGGGATGGCAGTAGAAGAACTGGGTCCACCCTCTTCATCTGCTTTGTTGCTGCCTCTTGTTCATGGTTGTTGGCTGTGGTGCACACAATTTATGGCAGGTTCTGGGGCTTCTCTTGTGGAGATGAAGAAAGAAGGAGATTTGTTTTCTCTCTAGATGTATAAAGCTATGATGGAACTTATGGGTTCATGGCCAAACTTTGCTCATTTTGAGAACATGCTTCTTGCATTGTTGAATTTGAGTGTAAGGATGTGAACATCCACATGGCAAAGCTGTGGCCAAGTGATGAACTCCTGGGAGGTACTATGCTGCCAAGGGCTTCTGGAATATGTCTTGTGGGCTGCTGAGCCACTCCACAGCTCACAGGTAGGGCAAGATCTGCCTGTCCAGATATAAATCAAGGGAGGCAATGAAGATCTGTCAATATTCAAGGGGGTTTTAGCCTTCATCCTCTCTACAGGAAAGCCTTTCTCCTCAGTGCAGCCAGTCAGAAGAACCACCTTTGCCCTGGTGGGGCAGTTTGTTGTGAGGGAGAAGAGCAGCTCAGTTCACATCAGTGCAATTTGCTGCAGAGCTGTTGCACTTGACACTAGAGTGAGTTTTCTCTTTGATTCACTTTGCCTCCAGCTCTCAAGCCTTGTCCTCTCTTCTGCTGTGAAAGTAGTAACTGCAGTTGCAGAGAATAGACGAGCCACATTGCCCTCACCTCATATCTTCACTGTGAGAGCACCTGGGGCTGGGAAGGATGTCCTTGGAGCCATCAGGGCCAGTGAGAGCTGTACCTATGCCTCATCAGACAAGGTGCCCTTACAGTGTGCAGACATCTGTGCTGGGAGGGATATAGGTTCTGTAGCTCCAAGAGTGTGAAGCTCAGATGGATGTAAACCACTGCTCTCCCTGCAAGACTTCTCTGTGTTTTCTGGGTACACAGGGAAGCACACAAGACAGATCCATGCTGAGAGTTTCCTAATGGCCATGCAGGTTATTTCTCACACTGCTTTTTCATCGTTCCTTGTTCTTAGGTGCTTGACTCCCTGCAGTCAGTGTGTAGAGACCTAAAGGACCTAACTCAGGGCAATGGCTTCTAGCTGACAGATAAGGTCTTAAAACCCCTTTTTGTGAATCTAGCCCCAAGAGATGTGTACAGAATGCACAGTGTTGGTAGGAGCTCGCTCCTCACACACTCTCCTGATCCACAGGTGGTTAGCACTCTGCACTAATGCACCCTGGGGGCTTTATTCAAGCTCTGCTGCAATTTTTGCAGGGCTGTTCCAAGGCATCAGTGCAACACTGGAGCACTCCTCCCAGGCTCTGTGCAGAGGACTACTGTAGGAGCTGGCTTGCCTCCTCTCGTACACTTTGGCTGGGGCACTTTAGTCCTCAGCACAAGAGGAAGATGCCGGAGTCTCTTCCCCACTCTGCTCACAGCAGGGATGGCAATTCACCTCCTTCTCCATGCACCCACCAGATCAATCAGGTCTCATAAACACAGTCAAAGGCAGCTCTGCACCCACATGGTGACTGAGACAACACTCAGAACTAGTATCTTCCTCGGTAAGGGGGAAGATCTAATGTCAGCACATACATGGTCCAATTACCTTCTTTTGCTTCTCCAGTAGCTGCTTTTACTTCAGGGGGCCTATCTGGAAAGACAAAGTGAAGAGAGTCTGAAGAGAGAAAGATGTTTTAATCCCAGGCTCTCTGCTGGGATTTTGTGCCAGTTGATGGGGTTCATTTGCATGACACGATCCCTTTGATAACTGCCTGCTAAACAACGCCAATCTCATTTTAGAAAGGAACAGCACTTTCCAGGGCCATTGTTTGCCACCTCTGGCATGAATTACAAGGTGTTTTGTGTGCTCAGAGGCACAGGTCCTGAGCAAGGACTGCATGAGAGCGGCTTGCAGGGGTGAAGGTGCAGATCGTTGCCCTGCAGCCCCCTGCTTTGGGCCTCCCTGTACTCAGGTGGGTCTGGGTGTCTCTTGAGATGCATTAGACAGTGGGCAAAGAGCCTGAGTTTTAACCTGGTGGGAGACAAACAAATCACAGCTAGGATGCTGGAAGCTTCTCTCTTTGAAAGGACTGTGTGTTGTTTTCATGCATTTGTTCCTTTTTAATACTTCAAGAGTATCCTGAAGTAACACAGTGGCTGTTCAAGTCCCAGTACCTTGAGATGCTTTGAGGGTGAGATAAACCAGAAAGTCTTGTATTTGTGATAGAACATTTATAGAAGCCAGGAGAACCTTTGAGAGGAAAGAGAAGAGAACTTTGTGTGTTTACTTTATGAAGGAATTAAGGAAGATCAGCTCACCTCTGCAAACTCCTTATCTGCAGGGCTTGTGATGTTAAGCTTCAGACAATTTCTTTCAGTTCTGTAACTTCCAGGTGTGCACTAGGCTGCAGAAATGCCTGCCTGCCTTGGCATCTGGGCTTCACCCTGCCTTTTATCTGCTTCCACTTGCATCTCTCGTGTATGTTTGTTTGTGTGGGTTTGGGGGTTGGTTTGGTTGGGTTTTGTGTGTGTAGCTTCATTAAAGGCAGGACACCCTGTATGGATTTTGATTTTTAAGAACATGTGCCATCTTGCTGCAGTCTTGCAAGCAACCAGAAGTGTAACACCTCTTCAGTGTAAGAGCAGAGCTGTGGAGAACTGGGAACATTTGTAAAGCATGTTATGATCTGGCTGAATACCACTTGAATGGGTGTTTCTAAATTCAAGTGATGGTGATCCAGGTTACTTTGACCTTCATTCTCACCTACAGTCTCCTGCATTTCCCCAAATGTCAGTTTCTGTGGCTCTAGTTTAACAATAAATGAATGCCAATATTGATCTACACAGGTTTGAATACCAACAGAAATATACCTCTGTGCAACTCTCTGCTAATCCTGAGGAGCTGCAGCTTGCAGTTGCTTTACTCTGTCGGCCTGGTATGATTTACTGGCCTGAGAGCAATTTCATGAGTGAGGAGTAATTAAGTCTCTTCTTACAGCCGTGGGTTTGATAGCAGAGCATAGCCATTTAACATGCACAGCACCCTCTCGTGGGGCCTGGCACTGCTCCTCTGCTCCCTTCAGACACAGTGCAAGCATCCTTTTCTTTGCAAACCTGGAGACTGACTTATTTATTTTTCAACCACAATATGTCTGTTTCCCAAAATCCATTATGGTGCACCTGCAGATGTCAGTATAGCCTAAAAAATATACCCTTAAAAAGAGGGCTTTTAATTAATGAAGGTTAAAGCACTCACACAGAGCTGGTGACTCCACTGGACACTTTTTGTAAGGTAAAAGGCTCATGCAGTAAGTGTCCAAATGTTTCAGCTCACAAGCTCAAGGTACCCTTGGTTGTGGAGTCTCCCCCTCTGGAGATATTCAAGACCTGCCTGGATGAGTTCCTGTGTGACCTGGTGTAGGTGATCCTGCTTTGGCAGGGGGGTTGGACTAGATGGTCTCTCCAGGTCCCTTCCAGCCCCTAACCTTCTGTGATTCTGTGAACTGAAAGCAGATGAATGGGGCAGAGGCAGGGGGAAGTGACTTGCACTGCACAGGTAGAGATGGGTTGGGGCTTTAAAGTTTGTGCAGCAGTGGCTGTGCCTCTGGAAAGTGGAGGTTTGACTTCTCTTGAAGGTAAAGGAGTTTTCCATCATTGCACCTGAGACTTCTCTTTTGACCATGTTTCTGGCAGAAACACATGCTGAAACAGTCTTTCAGACCAGGTTTTTTGCTGTTAGAACCCATGCTCAGCTGGGTCACCTGTGCTGTCCAGCTCAGTACATTTGCAGATAAAACATGAGCATTTTGCATCACCTTTGTATAGGAGGTGAAAACTGCACCTTTGGGTGAGAAGCTGGCTCCTTTTTATTTCATATGAGTTCTGCCTTGGAGGAGGAGGCAGAGGTCAGGTTTCCTGCTCCACTCTGAATTTTAAGAATGATGAAGATGGGATGGTTATACTTATTCTGTAACTCAGGAAGTTAATGTGCTGTGCTTGAGGCCACTGTTTGCCTTCTGAGCCAATGGCTATGCTGCAGCAGCTCTTTTGTGACCAGGTTATGGGTGGACATGCAGCAGCCTCACTAGCCACAGTGCTTCAGGGGAGGACACGGGAAACAGGACTGTGAGGGAGCAGGTGGAAGGGAGAGTGGTGTGATGGCCACATGAAAAGGTAGTCAGGATGGCTGTGATCATGTATTTTGCAAAAAGGAGATGGCTGTGGTGCTGCTTCAGCTGTGAAGAATAAGGCAAGGTGGTCCATGGTCTGCCAAAACAGCAACCTTCTGCTGGGGAGGGCAGAGTGCTTTGCAGGAGAGGGGCAGAGGCATTTGCTGGCTTGTCCCTGCAGGCTCAGTAGTGTTGGCTCTGCAATGAAAAGCTGCAGGTATTTACAGCCCAACTTGCAGCCTAGCCAAGGTAAGCTTCCCTGCAGCTGAGCAGCAGGTGCATGTCAAGTAACTTTCTTATAAGAGACTTCAGGTTAAGCCTTTTAGGAGCCTGGTTTATATCAAATACCATGGGGATGCAACACAGCAACAAACAGCTCATGCAAAGAAGCCAGGGCAATTCAAGCATGGTGTCTCTGGGGATTACTCAGAGGGAGGAGACCATAGCTGGCTGAGCCTGTGCCTGGAGAAGAAAGCGCCTGTGTGTAGGTGTGTCAGTCTTCCCCTTCCCTCAAAGAGAAAGGTTTGTCTCTTTTATTTAAAGATTAACCTTTTGTTTAAAGGTTGGGGGTTGTAAAAATGAGTGTCAGCCAGCACCTCTGATCCTGGCAGCAGCCCCCAGGCTTGCTCATGGCCTTTGTGCCCATGCACATGAATCAGTGCAGGGATGCCTGGTAAGGGTTTGCCTCGTGCGTAAGCTCTGCTCTGCGCCGATCATCTGTTGTTGGCTAAATACAGCCCCAAGAAAACATGTGACTAATAAATGCCTGCACATCCTATTTATAGCTTCTTGTGTCATCAGCCCTGGGCTGGGTTTGCCTGAGGCTTTTGCCAGGGCAGCATTGCAAGCGTTTGGTCGAGGTCTAAACTTATACCAGGAGATCTCAGTCCGGGTGCAGGCACAGATTAAATGGGACCACACAAACCTAGAAGGTGAGTCCAGGCCAATGGGACGTGGATGTGTCTTCTTGTGCAGTGGTGCTTGCCCATAAGTGTTGGTGCCCTAGGGATGACTAAGGCAAACCCATCTCTACAACCAGAGTGGTGTGCACAGAGAGGACCAGTGCTCCCAGGTGTGGCAGCTGAGCTGGCAGCATGCACTGCACTGCCATCTGCTCCAGCCTTGCAGAGTTTGGTGCCTGTTTGTTGATTAGCTTATCTCCTTAATCTGTCTGGTTTTAATCCAATAAATCAGTACATGCAGGAGCCAAAACCAGCAGAGGAGTGAAACAAAAGCTATTTATTCTACCCAAAACAGCCACACTGAGCTGTTCAAAGCTGACAGTGTCTTTGACTCTCTGAGACTGTCCTATTCCAAACAAAGCTAACAGAAGTCCCACCCCCAGGGCTGAGTTAGTTTTCTGCTTAGGCCATCACCTGTTCATGGGACAGAGAGGAAACATTCTATGGTTCCACTTGCTAACCTCTCTCCCCTTACCTAGGAGGCTACCAGTCCCTGATGCTCTTGGGCTAAGTTGAAAAGTAAAGAAATTACTGCAGAAACTAGAGTCTGGGTGTGTCTGGGCTGGCTGATCTACTTCACATCTCCTGAGTTTGCATATGAATAATATCAAGGTATATATCAGACTTAGGTTGTACCCCCAGCCCCTGGTGTAGACAAAAAGAATAGAATAGACCAGGTTGGAAGAGACCTTCAAGATCATCGCATCCAACCCACCTAAACAACTCAACCATGGCACCAAGCACTCTGCTCTCTCCTAGGAATGGCTACAACACTACTTGAACTCTTCTGATCAAGAGTTTCAGGGAGGCTGGGGCAGCAAAGGAGAAGGTGTCAGGAGAGGCTGAAACAGCAGTTGCACAGTGCTGTGAAAAGTACAATTTTCCTTTGCTGAGCCCCAGCAGAGCAGGCAGGACTGCACCTACAATGCTGACTTTTCAGGAGCCATCTCAAATTTATCCTTAGGATGATCCCTTTCTGAGTTTCCCAGTTGCCTGTGGCTGGTGCCCAATAGTAGATGCTGAGAGGGAGGAACATGGTTAATATATCCATATTATAAACACTCATCATTCATTCACAGAATCACCAAGGTTGGAAGAGACCTCAAAGATCATCAAGTCCAACCTGTCACCACAGACCTCATGACTAGACCATGGCACCAAGTGCCACGTCCAATCCCCTCTTGAACACCTCCAGGGATGGTGACTCCACCACCTCCCTGGGCAGCCCATTCCAATTCCCTCTTTTTGGAATTCTCCTTGATGCCCTCAGCAAATTTCAGACAGGCCCTGAAATCATCTTTTTGTTTGTACTAAGCAACACAATTTCATGAATATTGGCAGTGCTCAAAATTAAGTGCAGCAAATTAAGGAGGCAAAAGGGTGCTAAGGTGTTGTGTGGCCTCATGTGCCTGGAAAGTGTGTGATGCTGAGCTGCCTCACCCCAGCTGCTCTCTGCTGGCTCAGGTCCTGCCTGAACCTCCAGCAGCTCTGGATTCTACCACTCTTGCAAGCAAGCCTTCAACCAAGAGAGCTGCAGGCAGGAGAGAGTGAGAGTCCCAGAGGAGCACTTCCCAGCACAGGAAAAATGTGCAAAAGAGAAATTTCTAACTAGAGTTCTTTCCTCAGATTAGGTTTTCGAATAACAGATGTTTCCTTCTGACATTTCACAAAACCTCTTCTGTGAGGTTTTTGTTCCTTTCAAGACAGTCTCCAGTTAAAAGAAACTTACCAAATTGCCTACTGTTTAACACCTGGTTAATATCAAGGCGAGTGGAAAGTCACGGAGCCTGTGCTAGTGCTAAATGACCGCTGTAAACATGTCACTTCCAGCTCCAGCACCTGCTCTGCTGTGAAGCAGGACACAGCAGTGTCTCTGATCTCAGAGTGCAGGATGTGTGCAAATATGGAGACTTGCAGGAGGGTGAATTTGCTGTGCTGAGTGGTTTGGCTGTGCCAGTGTGTGTTTGTAGCAGCAGTCAGTCAGAAGC
Organism: Melanerpes formicivorus; assembly: GCF_026170545.1. Classification (NCBI taxonomy): domain Eukaryota; kingdom Metazoa; phylum Chordata; class Aves; order Piciformes; family Picidae; genus Melanerpes; species Melanerpes formicivorus. Next base: position 12,793,988 of record NW_027142365.1, read on the forward strand.
TTTAGAGGAATTTCATAGTAGGTAATTATGGAATAACCTTACTAAGCCTTGTCACTCAAAGCCTATTTAGATCTTGAAATACATAGGCTTTAATGCCATGAATGAAGTGGTCTCTTATTTCTTTAATGATATAAATATACAGTATGTTAAGTTGAAGGCTTTTGGCACAGCAAGCCTGCGACTGCTTGTGGGTTATGCCACAGGGAACAGACAAACACTGTGTTTTCAAAATACACCACTGGCAAAAGAGCAAGATGATGGTGGAACTGTTCTGGTCTGCTTCCTGCTCCACTCATGCTTATTGACCCTTTCCAGGCCCCTTTGGCTTTTGCCTTTTTCCCCTCTCTGTAACCGACTCTCGCTCAGCCTGACCTTGATCTTGGGTACTAATTTCTAAAGAAATGCATCAAAGCCTCTCTCAAAACCCCCATGTCTCAAGGAAATTCTGTTGTACCACCATGGTTTCAAGGAGCGCCAGCACATGGAAGATGATGGAACTGCCCTTGGCTAAGCAACAGGGTGAAGAGTTTAGAGTTAGTAGCACTGTTCTTTGGATGTTTTTGCTTCCTATCAGAGTTGTTGAATCCACAACTCATCTTTCCCCTCTCATCTCCTTCCTGGAGAATGCTTTGGAGTATGTGTTGGGGGGGTTTCAGTGTTAGATCATAACAGTGCAAAGTTTCACAGGGTTCATGTTGCCCTTATGCTGACACTTAACTGTCTTCCTTCCGTGAATCAGCTGAGAGATGGCAGGATGCTCTGGGGAAGTCTCTCAAGCTGTTCTTTAGACCCTTCCATAACACCTCTAAGAGGCAGTGAGGGCATCTCACATACCATACCTTGCTTCTTAAGACTTGTTACATTGAATTTGTTTTCAAATTCATGTACCTTGATATATCAGGAGACTGAAAAGCACAGGTTTGGAATCCAGCTGTGCTTTGCCAAGGCTCCCAGTGACCTCCAGTCTGCAAACATCAGCGGTGCTTTGCTGGGATCTGAAGGACTTGATCTGTTGTGTGTGCACTCCCAAAGCGCTTAGACACTTCTCTGACGACCTGCCATGTCTAGACACAGTAAGGTGAGCTAAGGATAGCTGAAGATAAACTTCCATTTTCCTCTTCCCTTATTTGGATTTCAAGCAGTCTTAACTTTGTTAATGACTTGCTTTGGCTGGGTAGATTACTATGAGCAGCACAGTGCTGGGGTGACTTTATACTACTAGTCTCTCAGTCAAAGACCAAGTTAGGGCTTCATGTGTTGTCTGAGGTGTTCCAACATCTGTTAGCAATTTGGGCACGAATGTTCATTTTGTTTTGGCAGTGGGTACAACCATGATTCCAGTAGTCAATAAAGTTGTGATGGGAAGGGAGGAGGCTGGAGACTCACTGGCTGCCAGCCACTGAGAAAGTCCTGGCAAGTTGGGGTTTATTCCACTCTGCTGCTGCTGCTTTGCAAGAACCTAAAGCCTGAGTGTTTGGAATGTTTTGGGTGCTGCAGTGCCTTTCCTTGCAGCATCTGGTCTTCATCTATCTGTAACATAAAGCCTTCTGTTTTCCCTGTGATGGGTGTGTGGTCCCCATAGGAAAGGATAAGCCAAGGTGGTTTGCATGACCTGGCTCCCAGGAGGTGTATTGCTTAGGGTCATAGGCCCTCCCATTTGAGGGATTGATTGCCCATAGCCCTGGACAGCCTCCTCTAGGTGACCCTGCTTGAGCAACGGGTTGGATCGGATGGCCACCAGAGGTCCCTTCTAACCTCAGCCCTTTGTGGTTGTGACTCTTGTTTTCAGTAGGGCAAAGCTCCAGAGACCCTAAAGCCAAGAATGCTATTGCCTCTGGGGTGGTGGCACTGACTGCCTCTTTGGACCACAAGTCTCCTTTAACTCCTCCATGGCTCTTCAGTGGCCTGCTGCTGGAGATACAGCCATGCAGGGAAGCTCTGTGAAGGCCATTGGTGTGCTAGCTTTTCCAGAGCAGCTCGAGTTAAATGTGCCAGCCTGGGGTTAGACACAGGGCAGACACTCAGGAATGTCCCTCTGGGTCTGTGTGTTTTGGTGCAGCCTGTAATTTTTTGTTCCCTTCCAATTTTTGTATCATGAAGAAAGCAAACATGGAAAATCTTGTTTCAATGCCCAGTTTGTTGTAAAAGATCAGGAATGTCTGAGCTGTGTAGCTGTAGTTGTTTGGAGGGTTGTGAGCATCCTAGAGGAATCTGCTGGGTTAGAGGTTTGTCCTCTTTCTTCTTCATGCTTTTCCCTCTGCTCACTGTTGGAATGAATAGAAGCAGTTTAGGAAAGGGGACTTGTGAGCAAGATGCAGAAGAGAATGTTGTTTTTGGTTGTAGGTATGCTGTAAGTAACCTTGTGTTAATTGTGTGAGGTTTCGTGGTGCTGCTGGTGGGCATTTCTTCCCCTGGCCCAGCCAGCTCCTGCACCAGCAGGCTGCAGTTCCACCCCAGCCAGCTGCTCCACTCAACAAGCACACGTCTGATGTTTCAGGTGACAGCTCTGGCAAGGCTTTGTGTGTTTTGACCCTTTGTTGCAGGCCAGTTTCTGCATCAGGCATGGCTTCTGTCAGCTGCAGATGCCACTTAGCATCCTTCCTTCACAGTGGTTAGCTGCAGCTGATGGCACTCCAAACACAGTCCTCCATGAGCAGTGTGGGAGTGGTGGGGTGGAGAGGCTGGGGTGTTTTTCCTGAGCTGTCTCATCTGCAGAATCACTTCCTGAGTAGCTCTCTCATCCTGCCTTGGAGTTACATTTGTTTCCTGGTGTGGGTATTTTTGTTTCCTTTTTATTTTTCCTTGTAATATTTATCCCTTGTTTCTGTTTTACAAAGGTTTTCGCTGAGCCTGGTTTCCAGACTCACTCCTGCAGGGGCTGTCTCTCACCCTTCTCAGCATCTCCCATCCCTAGCTTTGGCCTGCTGAGTTTCTCTCCCTGTCCCAGTAATTTAATATTATAGGCAATCTATGCTAGAGCCCAGCCAAGATGAGGTTATGCCAATTACAGGAGATTTTTCTGTGAAGACATCATCTTGCTCTTTTGAAATGGGTCTGTTACTTGAGCAAGGGTGGAAATCTCAGCAATGCACTGCTGTTATAAACCACTAATTGATTATTTTGATGAATAACGAGCACACCTCTGATATTTTTGGTGACATGAGCAGGTTCCTGACAGAAGCTGTAGTTTTTGCATATTTTAACTCTAAGCTGAATGAACAGTGTGGCCAGCAGGAGCAGGGAGATCATTCTGCCCCAGTACACTGCACTGGTTAGGCCACACCTCGAGTACTGTGTCCAGTTCTGGGCCCCTCAGTTTAGGAAGGATGTTGACTTGCTGGAACATGTCCAGAGAAGGGCAGTAAAGTTGGTGAGGGGTCTGGAGCACAGCCCAAAAAGGAGAGGCTGAGGGAGCTGGGGTTGCTTAGCCTGGAGAAGAGAAGGCTCAGGGGAGACCTTATTACTGTCTACAACTACCTGGAGGGAGATTGTAGACAGGCAGAGGTTGGTCTCTTCTCCCAGGCAACCAGCACCAGAACAAGAGGACACAGTCTCAAGCTGCTCCAGGGGAGGTTTAGGCTAGATGTTAGGAGGAAATTCTTCAGAGAGAGAGAGATGGGCCATTGGAATGGGCTGCCCGGGGATGTGGTGGACTCGCTATCATAGGAGATGTTTAGGAAGAGACTTGATGGGGTGCTTGGCGCCATGGTTTAGTTGATTAGATGGTGTTGGATGGTGAGTTGGACATGATGATCTTGAATGTCTCTTCCAACCTGGTTTGTTCTATTCTAATATGAACTCTCCAACAGCTCAGTTGCAGCAGGAATCTTTACCCTATCTGCACAGCTTCAAGTATGGCTGTCAAGCCAAGCACTGAAATAAAGGGATCTCTAAAATTAAGGTTGCTAAAACAACTTTAATTTGGTGCTTTGTCCCTAGGTCTTGTGCCCTACAAGGAGAGGTGTGGAAAGCCCGTATTCAAGAGCAAATAGGTCATGTTTCTTCTTCTTCCCCTCCCTGCAAGCTGCTGCTGTTTTGATGTCTCAAAAAATACCTCTGTTAAGACTGGGCAGAAGGTAGTGGTGCAGTGTGTTGCTGACTGGAGAGGAAGGAGCTACTTGAGCAAAGTATTTTCTGTCTGAAATACTCCAAGCAGCACTAATCAAGACAGTGTTCACCTCTGTCCCAGACAGATACCTCAGCAATGCTCAGTGGCAGGGCGTCACCAGAGATTTCTGTTAGGGACAAAGGAGTTTGTGGCAGCTGCAAGGAGAGGCAGGACGAGCCTGAAATGATCCTTGATCCTTTTCAAACTTGATGCCACGCCTAAAGGAGACATGTCTCTGTAAGAACCACTCGGTGTTTCCCATCTCTGCTGACTCGTGGAGCTGATGCAGTACCTTATTTCAAGCAGGTCTGCTCTGTTGGGCTGCCTTTCAAATAGATTTTTCCCTGTAAAGATAAAAGATGCTAAGTAGGTCTTGCAGCACCTGAGAAGTAGGTCTCATGGCTGCCTTTCAGACTCCACTGCCTCTTGTGTTAATCCAATAATGTGTAAGATGATAGACGGGAGTTCTCAGGAGATGTCATACAAAGGGTTCGCAGTAACACAAACCAGTCCAGTTCTCAAAATGGCACTGTTATAACTCACCCTGCCTCTGGCCCCAGCATCTCTGGCAAGCCAAACTTCAGTGGAGATTTAAGACTAAACAACATTTAAACACAAGCAGATAAGAGGTGCACAATGTGGATCCAGACTGCCAGGACCCAGTCTTGAGGGGGAAAGTTGTTGCATTGACTTGCGTGAGCCTGAAGCTGCTTTTCTGGCTCCCTGCCTTTTGGGGCCTCATAAGTACAGAAGATGTTTTAACTAATGCTCATCACACTATTATATGAGCTAACCAGTTGGAAGGGCTGGTGGTTGTTTGTAACAACGAGCCCGTACTTCAGGGTGGGGGGGCTGCATCTGAAGCTGAACTTCAGTTTGCAAAGTGCTTTCTGCTCCTGCTGGTGCAATGGAGGAGGACGTGGTGGCCTCACTGCTGACTGGGGATGGTGGAGACGAGGTGCAGAGGGTAACACCCAGCTGGGAGCATCAGTGGCAGCAGTTGCTTGCTCAAAAGCATCCCTGCGGGGCTGTAAACGCATTAACAGCAGAGCAGTGGCTGTGTGCAAGGAGGGGCAGCTCCCAGGTAGCCGGTCCAACACAAACCTTCTGGCACCAGCCAAGGGCAACTTTAAAGCCCGTGGTGCTGTCCCTGTGCTGCTTTTATGCACCTGCACATCGTCGTGTGCCAAAAAGGGGGAGGGGGGGAGGGAAATAATTTTTAAAGCATTCTTTATTTTCCATGTTTGCTCTGGGGATGGACAAATACTTCACATTAACTATGTTCCTCTGCCAATTTTTGTCATGGGAGCATGGTCTCCGGATTGTAGAGCCTGTGAATTATAGTGGTAAAACGCTGTATTGCTTTGACCTTTGGAAATGTCTCTGGCGTGATTGGCTGCCTTGTCCTCCCCTCCCCCCACCCAGAGGTCAGGCAGGTTGTAAATACAGGCGAAATGGAATAGCCAGGATAATCAAATTGAACCTATTTCACTGCAGTGCGGTGCAATCACGGCGCAGTGAAATTCCATCAGCGTCGGAGGCTGCATCTCGAGTGCCACCCAAATCACTTTGTAACTGTCCGTGCGACTTGAGGAGCGGTGTTTACCGTCTGCCACGCTCTGGGCTCTGCGTTTTTAAGCCTCCCCTCTAGCAAAGAAAAACAGAAAATCCCAAAGCCAAGTCAAAATATAAAAGAGAGGAAGGAACAGGCTGCCGTTCAAAACAAACAAAACCAGGCACATCATCTGAAAAGTATGACTGTGACATACAAGATGATTGATAGGTTTTATTTGCCTTGGGAGGGTGGTTTGATTGTTTTTTTTTTCTTCCCCTTTAAAGACACTAGAAGGATTGCTCTGCTCCAGAGCAGATAATAGAATTGCTTGCTGTGTCACCTGAGCTCACCTTCTTCAAAGATGATGTGCTTGAGTCAGTATTTCAGCAACAGCACTGAAGCACAGCGTGTAAGGCGTGCTACAAAAAGCACCATAACTCCAGTTAGGCGTGAGGATGGTGTTTAGGAGCGGTGTGCCCTGGTCAAGAGAGCTGGAAATCCGGACACTGAGATCCCTGTGGATGATTTTTCAGCAGTGGGAGCCAAGCGCAGCGCTGGGCTGCTGCTGTTTGCGAGCCCAGCGATGCTAGCAGTGGGGTAGCAGGGCATAATTAATGTTTACTTATAATCAGCATCTCTCTGTGCCAGCAATCATGGCAGACTGAAACTAAGCAGGGGAACCAGAAACCCTGCTGCTTTCAGCTGTCTGGAACAATAATTACACAGTGCCACAGCACCTCTGGGAGTCTGGCACCATTTATCCTCCCCGACTCTCGGCGTTGGTTACCTGCCACAGAGCAATCCCCAAAGCCACCAATCCTCAGCATCATTTTCATACAAAAGGTGGAGAGAATGATAATGGCTATGCTATTGCTCTGCCTTCAGAAAGCTGGGCTGATGGCTTAATTGAGGTTAAAATAAGCTCCAATCAGAGAGGTAAAAACCTAACAGGGCTACTTAATCTTATATAAATACAAGAGAGATACAAGTGCATGAGGAGAGAATAATAACTGACTCTGGTTGTGTTTCTATGGAGAATAATCATTAGCCAGGCAGTGAACAGATTGGACTGGGAGCAGGCTATTTAGCATTCATGCCCTGGTGGTAGAGGCTTTGAGCTGGAGGCTAATTTGAATTTTAGGATTGGGTTTAAAAGAGGAAAGGAAAGGGGGGCGGGGAAAGGCCCCGCCTGGAACCAAGCAGCATCATACTCATTTTTGCCCTAAACTGTGCCAAAGAAATCATCTGACTTTTGCTCTGTGGCCCAAGTGCTGATTGTTTAATATTAAAGGGAGAAGCAATTGCTGGACAGGAAGGTGTTTGGGTGACTGGGGAGCAGGGATTTGCCCTGCCCAGGGCAATGTCCCCTAGCCCTCCTTGGACTACCCAGCCCCGCCCCCCCCGCATTCTTTAGCAGGAGGAGGGGTGGGGGGTGTGGATTTCAGCCTGGCCTGCTTGTCTTTCTTCAGCACCACTGGGAAAGCTACCAGAAAAATAAATAAAGAGAGAATTTATCTTTGCCTTGCAGTTTCATCCTCAGAGCTAATTCCCTCTAAGAGCTTGAAACTAAAATACTTACTCTTTGGCAAATCACTGGGAAGGTTTGGGAAGACTCAGGTGCTTTTATTTTTCAGTCATGTAGGTTGGTACTCATCTGTTTTGATAAGTTAAATTAGACATTAGGTTTCAGAAGTATTTGAAAGCACTTCTTGCACGCCACAGCATTTCAAATTCAAACGAAAATTTCAACCTTTTCCTGCTGTTTGTTCACCAGCTGCTTATGAGAGCAGTTTCTATCACAAATACCTGCTTTTAAACAGGCTGGGGGGGAGGAGGTGGGGGGGGAATGCAGTAACTATCTGGGGATGTGCAGCTCCTGCCAAAGCATGGCTTCTCAGCTCTGTTTTCCTTCATGTGTATCCCAGGGAGGAGGTGATGTGTTTCCTCCACCAGCAGCCCAGCTGACACAATCATGTACCAGCTGCAGCAGGGATCTGCTATCTTGAGATCCCTTCTTTCCTGGTGCTTTTCACTTGCAGTGAGAATACTTTACTCTACTTTCACTATACTTTACAGGGTTTGGTATAGCCTGTCTTGTTATTGTGCAGTTTCAAAGTGGTGGGACATCCACCATGGAAGACTTCTGCAGTTTGCTACATTAGCTTCTGCAATAATTTTCTGCAATAGCCTTGCTTACAGCTCCCCCATTTCCCAATCTCAGCTGTAAATCTTTCATCTTGTGTCCATCAAGAGATAAAAATAAACTGTCAGCTGCAGCTGGGTGTAGCTGGATGCTAGAGTTGCAAGAGTCCTCAGGAAAGCAATGAAAAATTGTCCCTCTCCAGGCAATGAGAAATGTCAGGAGCCTCACAGTCTCTGAGACCTTAGTGGAGAATAATTCTGCTGTGAACAGATTGCTGTGTAGGGAGACCTTGCTGCACTCCCAAAGAGAAGACTGCAAGACCCCTTTAAAAGGGAGAGCAGAGTTCTCCCATGGCACTTTCTGGGAGGAAGCAGGTGACAATATAAAGACCATATGCCCAGGCTGGCTGGCTTCACTGAGATGAGTGTGCCTGTGCCTTCCAGGACTGCTTGCAGCCAGGAAAATAAAGGATGAGCATGGCCCAGCAGATAATTGGATGGGTATTTCTAACAGATCGAGCTATGACCTTAATTCTGCTGGTAGCCAAGCCTGGCAAGACAGTCAAACAAAAAAGGAGTGTTGAGTCTCAGACAAGGATTGGCATGGGTCACAAAACATCTCTACAAAACTAGCCTGTCCCTGAGCTGGTGAGCTTCATATGTCTTCAAGACACTCTTCAACCAGAGAATCCAGCCCACCCTTGGTGGCACCCTTGCCTCCTGCTTGTGCCCAGAGTGGTGGGGGCCACAGTGGGCTGAGCTGTTGCTTACCCCAAGCATGCTGTCATGGAAGGCTGGCAATGCAGAGCTGTGTCCATTTTGTAGCTCAAGGAGAGGGATAAGAAGGGGATTTTTGCAGCCTGACAGTATTCATGCTTTCCTTATGCTCTGAAGAGGAAAAGTAATGAGGACAATGGCCAGGACCAAGGACGGCTGATGCAATCAGGTCAAGGCAATTCTGAAGTGATTTCTTCTTAGTGGGTAACAGGGGCCAGAATTTGTTAGATATTTCACCTCCTTAGGAAAGAGCCTGACAGACCCGAGTTCATTATCCTGGGGGAAGGTGACAGTGCTGTTTCTGCTGGATTGAACAGGAGCAGGGTTAGGGTTATGAAACAAGGACTAGGGTCTTCCTAATTGTGTCTTCTCTTGCTTTCCCGAGCTTGAACTCTTAAAAGTGACTCTGTTATAGTGCAAGGTGCTTTTGGCCAGCTTGGTAGGGACAAGGCCTTGGAAAAGGGCAGGGCAGGTTGAAGGAGGTCCAGAAGCAGAAACTCTGTTGCTGTGACTCTGCCATCTGCTCTGCCCTGGGTTATAGTTTCCAACTCTTCTAACTTCAACCAGAGCTTTGTGTCTTGATTGCAGATTGCTTCATGTGAATAAAAAGGGAATGGGAGGCTCTGCTTTGCAGACCTGGAGCTATCTGTCAGGAAGAGAATTCAAGCACATCTTCCATACAGCAATGCACTGTGGGGGGGAAGCATTGCTAGTCCCCAAACTACCAGTGCATGGCTTTAGAGTATTTAATTTCCAGGACTTAAATCTCAGCTTTTCAGTAGGGTTCACAGGTGTCTGGAAATGAGAGATGAAATTCAGCCTTTGCCACAATCTCCCCAGTGATGCAGTTAGAGTGCTGATCATCAGCTCAGGTGTAATACAGACATCTAGATGCCATAGAACTAGAGATCAGGGATGATGGGGTTGAGTGCTTGTGGGTGAAAATTAGAGGGAAGACCAACAGGGCAGACATCCTGGTTGGAGTCTGTTATAGACCACCCAACCAGGATGAAGCAGTTGATTAATCATTCCATAGGCAGCTAGAGGCTGTCTCAAGATCGCCAGACCTTGTTCTCATGGGCAATTTCAACCTGCCTGATATCTGCTGGGAACTCAACAGAGCAGAGAGGAGGCAGTCTAGGAGGTTCTTAAAGTGTATGGAGGATAGCTGCTGTGTGAAGGTCTCTTCCAGCCTGGTTTATTCTATCTGTACCTTAATTTGTCAGCAAATCTGCTAGGCCAGGCCAGATCTCCTAGTACACTTTTTTTCTTACCTTTTTTTTAATCTTGGTTCTTAATGTTCAGGGTCTTGATTTGTTTGTGGGTGTGGGGTTTTTGGCACATAATTGTAAGATGCTGAGAATCTCCCCAAGTTAAATAATTCATTGTCACAACAAGATTTGTCTTGAAAATTAGAATCTAGCTAAAGGCATTTGGTGTTTCTGTCTCAAAAGGCATCTTCCAGCTGCCACAACGTAGCTAACAGCACTGTCTTCAAGTGTTGGCTTTCATGCTGTGAGTAGAAATGTGGTTCCAGCTTTTCCTTGTCTCCCTCATGCACAGCTGGTGGGGCAGCTCTTGCCCAGACGACCTGACTCACAAGCAGGTTAGGGCAGGACAAGGTGGCATAGAGGCACAGAGGGATGCAGTACTGGTGGCAAACAGGGGAGGGGAAGCCCAGGCTCTGCCCCAGTTTCTGCCACTGATCCTACTGTTTGCTTTGCAGTGTGCTCTAGGGAGATAGCAGCAGGTCATGCTGGGGCTGCTGCTTTCCACACCTGCTGAAAACGATTCTTCCTCCTCCCTCTCCAAAGCCTGCATTTTGGGAGTCAGCACAGTTCCTTTGCAGTGCCCTGGTGAGAGCTGGGGAGGAAGCTTCCTAGTGCTCCTTCAGGTTACACTGCCCTCGTCCACAGCCAGGACCTTGCTGCTGGAGACCTTTGCTCTGGTCCCTGGTGCTTCAGCAGTGTCAGCTCAAGCAGACAGCAAGAGCTGCAGTTACCTAGGTGTTGATATCACCCATTCTGGAAGTTTAAACACCTCAGCTGTGCAGTCCCACTGCAGCTGCCCATGATGGGTTTTCACTTTTCTCTCTGGATCCTTAATTAATGCCACAGTTCCTTGCCAGCACTTCTGAGTAGCTGTGTAAATGTTGGAGTCATTTGATATATCAGCTCTCAATCTGAGTTTTGCTCCTTCCAAGGACATGTCCCTGCAGATGTCAAGCAGACTGATTTGCACACAGTTCTCCCTCAAAGCCTTACCAGGGCAGGCACAGACCTGCAGCAAGTGCTCCAGCACAGTAGCTGTACAGCACTTCCCAGCAGCCACTCCGTGCTGTATCCAAAACAGGACATAGGTGCCAAAGTGCTGGCTAATTGCTTCAGGAAGCAAAATGTGCTTTAGCTGCTGCATAGCTCCAGGGACTGTAAGGACTCTAGTCTCAGAAGTGGCTGGAAATGAAGGATACAGGATAGATTCAGGGAGATCCACCAGAGCTTTTGTGTCAGGCAAAACTGGGAATTTTACAGGACACATCTCTGAGAGTGATGTGCTAGATAAGAGGGTCTGGGAGACTCTACTCTCTTCATCAGTGGGCACTCTGGCAGGCTGCCCACCACCTCCTTTTGCCTGATTTTTCCTGGAGAGGCTCCCTTTGGGCTGGAGAAAAGGCTGTGGTGCTGGGTGCCATGTCCCATGACAGGACTGTGCTGGTGGGGCCTGTTTGTGATTTGTGGCTGGCTCTGCTGCATGGCTGCAGGGTGGCAGTAACCCAGTGCTTCACCACCGGGCAGCAGCTCAGGCCTCTGAGGATTTCTTTCAATCTATCTGGTGCAAAGCATTTAAAAGAGGCTGCAAGCACCCAACTCTTCTATTGCAGGCTGCAGTACAGAGGGAACAATTTTAACAGGATTTTGAGCTTGTGGTCACTGGTGGGGGCAGTGGCACTGTCACAACAGCCATCCCAGTCCCCAGGAACACTCTGGCAAGTGCTGCTGTGGGTGATGGGACAGGTTTGCTCAGCTGAGCAGCAATACTTTAGGAGAGAAATGGGCATGAAACTTTGGCCAGAAGCAGCATGTTGGCTTGACAAGGGGCATGAATGGCCAAGTAGGAACAAGGAAGCCAGTGGCTACATGGAAGACTTCATGTCAGCTGCACTCAGATCCTTTTAAACCAGAAAGGACCATTGTAAGGGTCCTTACAGTGGGTGCTGTCTGGCCTGCAACATGCCACAAGCTTTACCTCATGACCTAACACATTAGTAAGGCATCAGGAAGGGAAGGCAAGGCACTGGGCTCCACCTTGCACAGCAAGGGGGCATTGCCCCTGCCATCAGACTGATGTTGGCAAGATGGAGTTTGCTTTGCAGCAGCAGCACTCAATGCTACATCCTGCCCTCACGTTCCTTTTTATCTCAGGGATAAAAAGAAAGCTGCAGAACACATTAGGACAGCCTCCTGGGAAGTTAGTTATGATTTTTAAGAGCTAATAATGTCACCCACTGTTCAATGTTTATTAAACTGTCTTCTTCCCCTCTTCACTGAATTGTGTATATATAGGGCAAGGAGCTGTACCCATGGACACCCCCAGCACTTGGCTTGCTGCATAGAGCTGCTGGGCTCTGTGGGAGAGGTGAAGAGAAAGTTATAAGTAAATAGGTGTCCTTTGAATGGGGCAAGCTAGGAAGCTCAGGCAAAAGAAGGGGACAGATATGATCCTGGCTTATAGCCACAATGGTTTAATGCAGATCAGAAGATTGTGCAGTCCTCTTGACAGCTGGCTCACAGCTCAGCCTACACAGGTGACAGGAATGGTGATTCAATGGTTGTATGGAATTACATTGTTTCCCCTTATTCTCTTGCCAAATATATACTTATTTGATTAGCTTATGTACACTTCTGTGATGCAGGCACCCTGGGAAAGGGGAGCAGTGCTCAGCCTGCTCTATTACCTGGAACAGATAATTTTTTGTTCTTCTAGTCTGTGATCTTTTTCTGCCTTCCCTCATGCACACTTTGTTACTATTTAGCATTAGCACTGATGCCTCCCTTTTAATGAAGTGTCTATGGCTGAGTAACCTAAGCCTCAGCCTGCTCAGACTAAGTAGAGCTCTGGGCAGAACACAAACAGAAGTGTCCAGAGAAGGGCAACAAAGTTGGTGAGGGGTTTGGAGCACAAGCCCTATGAGGAGAGGCTGAGGGAGCTGGGGTTGCTTAGCCAGGAGAAGAGGAGGCTCAGAGGAGACCTTATTACTGTCTACAGCTACCTGAAGGGAGGTTGTAGCCAGGCAGGGGTTGGTCTCTTCTCCCAGGCAACCAGCACCAGAACAAGAGGACACAATCTCAAGCTGCACCAGAGGAGGTTTAGGCTGGATGTTAGGAAGAAGTTCTTCATAGAAAGAGTGATTTGCCGTTGGAATGGGCTGCCCAGGGAGGTGATGGAGTCACCATCATTGGAGGTGTTTAGGAAGAGACTGGATGGGGTGCTTGGTGCCATGGTTTAGTTGATTAGATGGTGTTGGATGACAGGTTGGACTCAATGACCTCAAAGGTCTCTTCCAACCCGGTCTATTCTATTCTAGCATTCCAGGCTCTTGTACAAATAAGGAAGCAAATGGTTCAAGTCAGGTTGACTTTCAGTGCAGCAGGAAGAGCAGGTGGCTGGATGCAGGAAAAGGACAGATTAACAGGAGAGTAAGTCTTATCCTTAAAACTCCAGAGAGAAAACTTGGAGCAGTACTGGTATATTGGTGAGAACAGCACTTCAGGTATGAAACAGCTATTTCATAACACCAAATGTATTGGTATCCTTTGGTACACACAATGCTTCAAGGGAGTGCCAGAGGAGAGGCCCTTGCACAGCCCTGTCTCCATTTTTCTTCACAGGAGCTGTGAAGCTGAGCAGGTCACTTGTGTGCTTGTAGACACCTTGCCAAGTCCATCACCCAGAGAAGATCCCTGCAGCAGGCAGGTAAGCTTGGTAGCAGCTCATGATGATCTAGACAAACTGAGCAGCGTTAAGCTTCTATCTTCCAATGCCTGATGTAAAAACTGACAGGTTTTAATGATGGCATTTAATCTTTTAGAGGATAGCTCTTTCTTTCACACAAACTGCTCTCAGTAGATTTGTACCACACATACAAATCTCAACTGGTTGTGAAGATAGTTTGGCTTGAGGCTTGGAGTTTGTCGTTGGCTTTCCCCCTGCATGTTTCCCCCTTTTCAGCTTCATACATTTCTTTCTTCAGGTATAATGTCATTGTAACAGACAGGGCTGCCTGTGCTCTTCAGAATCAGGAGCCACAGGATCTGGATATTGGACAGGGCACTCCTGGCAGCCTGGCTTTCTCCCAAGTCTCTGGCCTGGATTACTGCAGGTTTTCTATGGGACTGTTTCTTTGCTCTCTGGCTTGTCCATCACACCCGCTTTGTCTGCTTGCTTTCAGTGTCTCACATGTTCTTATTCCCTCACCAAGGATTTGCACTCTCCTTCCATAGCCGACTACGTTTTAGTGCAGTAAACTGCAAGATGAGGTTCTGAGAAACAAATCTGATACTCTCCCTGCTTGTTCCATTCTGCACTTCTGAGTTTGCTGAATGCAACAGAGATTTTTCTCCTTTTGGAAAGAAAGTAGTAGCCAAGTACCTTCCCAAACTTGCATGCATTTGGGGAAGTGGTAGGAAACTCTAATATCAGAGCTGCCACTTAATTCTCAGGGCAATAAAAAGGATCAAGAGGCCAAGTAGCCTGTGAATGTCTTTCATGTTGGTTTGTTACACAGTGTGATCTTGTTTTACAAGTGCTCTGTTTACAAGAATGCTGGGGGGGGTGCGGGGAATGTTCATTTAAGTCCCACAATCACATAGGGCTACTTTTGTAAAGGTCTGATCCAGTCCTACCAGCTGCTTGCCCACAAAACTTTGCAATTGTGGAGGCTAATTAAGATTCTTCAGAGGTGCTCTCCTCTCCCCGGCAGTTGCAGAAGGTCTCATTAGCCATGCTGTACCTCCCCCCTCTGCCCGGCAGAACGCCCTGCTGTGTTTGGTTTATGTTATGGCTTATGAATTGGTTCTGAAACCAGCATTACTTCGGGGTTAAATGAAGCTGTTGCCTTTAAGGGGAAAATGTCAGGGCTCCACGTAAGAATAAACTGATGCTGTACTACCTAACAAACGCCCTTCTCTCGTGCAGACTCGAGGACTTCGCTTGCCAGGACACAATGGATTCCATACAAAGGGAATTTATCAGGGCCTGCTGTGAAGATGGGGAGGAGAGGTTGTGCCTGGGCAGCAAGTGTGACCCATCCACTCCCATGCAGGAGAATATATTCACATGCATTCCTGACTAAAAACAAAAAATACTTTACATGAAATGCCTACACACATCTGACTTCTTATGCCCATCTCTCTCTCCAGCTTTAAAGTGAAGACATTTGTAACTGTTACAGACCAAGCACAGCTGAGAGCTGCTTGGTGCTGTGGAGCTGAGTGCAGCTCAGGTGCTGGAACAATTTCAACTGATGCTGATATCAGATCTCCCATATCTCTGCCTGGTTATGGCTGCAAAAGTTGATATTCAGTCTTTAAATCAGTTTTAAACAGGAAACCAACCTGAAAAAGAAGAGGCTGAGAGGAGACCTCATCGCTCTCTACAACTGACAGGATGCTGGAGAGAGGCCGGTGCTGATCTCTTCTCACAGGTAATTAGTGACAGAACAAGAGGGAACAGCCTCAAGCTATGACTGGGCAGGTTTAGACTGGACATCAGGAAAACCTTTCTCACAGCAAGAGTGGTCAGGCATTGTAATGTGCTGCCCAGGGAGGTGGTTGAGTCACCACCCCTAGGTGTGTTTAAAGGTCATTTGGATGTGGTGCTTGGGGATATGGGTTAGGGGTGAACCTCGTAGAGTAGGGTTCTCAGTTGGACTTGGTGATCCTGAGGGTCTTTTCCAGCCTGAATGATTCTGTGATTTTCTGTGACTCTGATTTAAAGGCCAAACTGAGGAATATATCAATTACTTGTTTGATCTAACACAAATCACTTTCCCCTATTATGTCTGTGGGAAAATTGGGGTTGGTTTTGGAGTTTTAAAAGGCAAGCAATGAGGCAAGGTGGTTCATGTAGCGAAGAAACCCAAGGTGCTGACATCCTTTCACTGTGGTCCTGACACAAGCTTGCAGAGTTTCCTCTTCCTGAGGAAATCAAATTTCAATTTGACATAATGCTTTTTCCCCTCCTCAAACTGAAAGTGAGAATGCTAAACTGTCACAAATACAGTGCACAAAGCAAGCCATACTCTTTACTGTAATAACAAAATGCTTTAATTTGGAGGGGGGATACAAGGAAAAGTGTGACATCCTCATTATCAAGTTGTTTTTAAAAGGCTTTCTTGCTTTGAGGGGAAAAAAAACCCACAACACTCAAACAGAAAAGGTGACCTGTGGATAAGCCTTCTCATTTAGCTGTGAGCATTCTGTTTTATTTTACAGCTGAAGTAGGGATTTGAATAATCCACAGCAACAGGTTTGAATGTTATCCTGAATGTTATCTTCCCTAGTAGCATGGGACACCCCCCAGCTTCAACAGCCCCAGCAGGAGGCTGACAGCACAAGGCGGAGACGGAGATTGCGCAACCCTCACCCAGGTCTCCTTGCAACAAACCACAAGATTTCACCATCACCACAAGAAGACACTAAGAAAGCCACAAGGTAACTCATCTTCTCTTTTATCTCCAAAGACTTTTCATGCAAGCCCCATGCTCCTGAAATTCTCGTACCATTCAGCTGCTGACACTTCACCACACAGCCCCTCTGCTGTAAGCCAGAGCTTGTGCTGTGAAAGGTGTACAACAGATCAAAGGTGAGAGACAGTTATGTCCCTAGTGTAGCTGCTTTCTGCACAGCAGGTGCCAAGGAAGTTGGGATATGTTTTAAAGACTGCAAATTTCTATCCATAAGTTAGTTATAGTCTAACATAAGGTTCAGAGAGGGCAGAAGTAAGTTGTTAAAGAAAGGACTGGGAAGCTCCTGAAACTGTCACAGCATCACAGTATAACTTAGGTTGGAAGGGACCTCGAGGATCATCGAGTCCAACCTATCAACACAGACCCCATGACTAGACCATGGCACCAAGTGCCATGTCCAATCCCCTCTTGAATGCCTCCAGGGTCGATGACTCCACCACCTCCCTGGGCAGCCTGTTCCAATGACAAATTACTCGCTCGGTGAAGAACTTTCTCCTCACCTCGAGTCTAAACCTCCCCTGGTGCAGCCTGAGACTGTGTCCCCTTGTTCTGGTGCTAGTTGCCTGGGAGAAGAGACCAACCCCTTCCCGGCTTCAACCACCCTTCAGGTAGTTGTAGAGGGCAATGAGGTCACCCCTGAGCCTCCTCTTCTCCAGGCTAAACAACCCCAGCTCCCTCAGCCTCTCCTCATAGGGCTTGTGTTCAAGGCCTCTCCCCAGCCTTGTTGCCCTTCTCTGGGCACGTTCAAGTGTTTCCACGTCCTTCTTAATCTGAGGGTCCCAGAACTGGACACAGTAGTCCCTGTCAGGTTATAAAGTAAGCATTTATCCTTTAATCCAGTGTGACAACTCTTTGCCCCACAGCGTATCCACACTGTGCAGTAAGATGCTTCAGTCATATCTGAAAGGGAGGCGGTGTCTGAAGTGGGAATGGCAAACTCTAAAAGAACCAACAGTTTCCTTTATTCAGGTTAGACATAACAAATATGTCAGGTACAGCAGTTAGTCTAGAAAAATACATTTAAAAAAGGAGGGAAAAAAAAAAATAAAGGAAAAAAAACATGTCTTCAGCAGACCATGAGCCCTGTAACAAAAACTGCCAGAACCCATTGTACAAATTATTCTACCTTAATGTAAAAAGAAAACTTTAAAATTGAGCCACATGGATTCCATCAAACATCTAGCTATGGGAAAAAAAACAAACCCAACCCCATGAGTTTCACTGGTAGTAGATGTTAGAATTCATTATACATTATTTTTTTCCTTGTCCTAATGTATCCTGTACACATTAAATACCCTAGAAGGCTCCTCTTGTAGTGCATTAACATCTTAGCAAGCACACTCAGGATTTCTCCAGTACCATTTGCATTACAGTTATTTGCCTGCAAATGTAATTAACATCTAAAAGTGCACACAGTTAGGTTTCCCCTCCCTCCCCTAAACCTGTTTCCCTGCTGACCCCCCCCGCCCCCAGACATCCACTGGAAACATTATGCTACTGGAGCTACACTACCCATGATTAGAAATGTGTGACTAGAAGTGTTTCTTAAAACTATACAGGAACTGAATTCTGTACAAGAATCAAAAAGGACAGTTGGTATTTACAGCAAGAAACTACCACAGCATTATACCAAGAACTCAACACAGTGTTACAGTTGGTATTTACTTAGGATTGCAGCTTTAAATCAGTGTAACACAAAACTTAGGTCAGGAAACATCCTGGAGGGAAAACAAAATAATGAAGGTGTTTATTAAATAGGACTTCTGTTATGGAACAAGACAAGTAGCTGTTGCTGGATAATCTTTACAAGTTCAGTGTCTGAAATAGTGTGCTGTTCTGTAAAGAGCAGAACAAGTTCCAGAAAGCTTGCTGGGGGGAAACAAAAATGGAGAGGGGGAAGAAAAGAAAAAAAGGAAAGCAGGGTAGGAAGGAAAACAGACAGCAGATACCATGAGAGATTTGAATAACTAAACCAAACTGTTAGCACAAGTTTAAGACAGTCACTGCATGCAGAAACCCCTTGGAAAAGTGTCATACAGATGCCAGTAGGTGGTAAAGACACAAGCATAAGATGTAACTCCACTGAATTTTTCCATACCAGTTGGTAGGACTTTTCCCCTATCAAGTGGAAGAACTTTTAAGCTGAAATTCCAGATTCTCCAGTTTGAAATGACTAGCTTTACTCTCAGACAAATCCAGTGTATGAACCTATGTTACATTTTTCCACTGCTACTTAAAAAAAAAAGCCCCAAAAAACAAACAACAAAAAAAGAGGCAAGCTCTAAACTTTTGAATTAGTTGGTTTTTTACATTGAACTTTCCAAAGAAACCCCAAGTACTGCCTTTCATTTTCATTATAGTGGTCAAACATTTTCTCCTGTTTCTCCCCTCCCCCAAAAAAAGTGCAAAAAACACAAGTTGCTGCTTGGTCCACAAACATAACACATCCTTGTACAGGGAGAGAGTTTCCTTCTGAGAGCGTACTGCTGCCAACCCCGCGCTTCCAGTTTCCACTCCGAGACGAATGTCAGCGTCCAAAGATGGAATTCAATTCCAGTAGGATCAACTCTACAATCTGATTCTGGTATACAGTGTGGACTGCTATGTTACCAGTCTCTTTCTCTGGCTTTAAGAGAGTTGGACCAAAAACTATTGCTACGCTCTGATAGGTCATGCGGTTCTTCTCGCCGTTTTCTACAACTCTGCAAAACAAACGCACACAAGAGGAGGCTGAGCAGTGTGAGACTAAAAAGGATGACAGGGAAAAAAAGCACAGTCCCAAAGCAAAAGAGGAGAGGGAGGGGAGCTGGGGCTCTTTAGCTTGGAGAAGAGAAGAGGAGCCTGAGGGGTGACCTCACTCATGTTGATAAAAATGTAAAGGGTGAGTGCCAAGAGGATGGAGTCAGGTTCTGATGGGTGATGCCCAATGACAGGACAAGGGGCAAGGGGTGGAAGCTGAGGCACAGGAAGTTTCATGGAAACATGAGGAAAAAGTTTTTCCCTGTGAGGGTGATGGAACACTGCAACAGGCTACTCAGAGGGGTTGTGGAGTCTCCTTCTCTGGAGATATTAAAAAGCCACCTGGATCTGTTCTGTGTGATCCTCCTCTGACGGGGGGGGTTGGACTGGGTGATCTTTCAAGGTCCCTTCCCATCCCCTAACATTCTGTGATTCACAGTATTTACTCAACAAGTAGCCCTGTTGTTAGGACATGCAGCTGCTGTGATGCTCTCTATGGAAAAGTTTTGTTTTGAAATGCTATTCCTGATCCTCTCACAATCCCTTGAACACAAGGACTTGGCACTAAACAACACAACTCTGACACATCCTGTCTCAAGTCTGTTTGGTGCTCTGCAAGCTTGTATAAATACAGACTGATAGATTATTTCCAGCCAGTCCAATACTGACAAGAAAAATGCAGTGGGAACAGTCACTTAGTACTTTTAGCTGGATTATTTAGCACTGAGGGAGGATCAGCATACAAAGCCATTCCTTCTACCTCCTTACCTCTTGAGGTGTCTGAAGAGTATCTGCATGGTGTCCTGATTTGGTTTTGGCAACTGTTTGATTAAATCTTTAACAGCATGGACACGCTGCCTTGGTTCTTGTTCTGCAAAAACAAAAAGGATGAGGGGTAGGAACAACAAGTCAGTGGTTTTGTTTAAAACATCGGTGTCAAACTTAACAGCTGGGCTAAAGTGAAAGCTTTGCAGTGCTGATAGGAGGTAATGTACTGCCACCTCCTGGGCTGTGCCTTACTAGCAGCCTGCTTTAGGTAAGCCTCGCAGGCTGCCACAACCAAACCTTTCTTTCTGCCGTCCAAAATAATTGAGTTGTACATCCTGAGCAAAACTTAGACGAGAAGCAGACTTACTAATTGCATTGACAAAGTCATTGAAGTGATTGTAAGTGAAGAGTGGCTCTGGCAACTCTCTGAAAAACATCTTTAGGGCTCCCGTGATGACATGTATGTCTTCCCATTTGCTGTCATTCAAGTCTAGTTTCTCATCTGAGAGAGAAAAATGAATAATTCATGTTAATAATGATTCTTTTTTAAAATAAAGTTAACTGCTTCTCTGTACTCATTGCTTTCTAAAGCAGTGCAGACACTTACTCCAGCTCAGCCCTGCTGGATCCAGACACAGCAGCATAGAAGGCAAAAAAGGACACAAAAACTCAACCACTACAGCTAGAGATCATAGAACCATGGAATGTAAACAGTTGGAAGGGACCTCTGGCAGTCCAACAGCCCTGCAAAGCAGGAGCAGCTAGGGCAGGCTGCACAGGAACACATCCTGGTGGATTTCAAAAGTCTCCACAGAAGGAGACTCCATAACCTCTCTGGGCAGCCTGTTCCAGGGCTCCAGCACCTTCACAGGAAAAAAAGCTTTTCCTCATGTTTCTGTGTTCCAGCTTGTATCTGTTGCCCCTCATCCTAACATAGAACACCACTAAAAGAGACTGGCTTCTCTGTCTTGACTCCCACCCTTCAGCTATGACCAAACTCTGCCTGCTGCACTAATGCAGCTCCCCTCCACCCAGGGCATTTTCCAGAGGGGAATAGCAGCTGCTGATATAAAACAAAATTTATTGTTAAGACTTTTCAATCAGGAAATGAGAGTTCAGACTGTAGTTGGGCCACAGTCCCCACTGATTCCCACTGAACAAAACACTTAAGGTACAGCCACATGAAAGGGTTTTATAGATGGAGTATGGTGAAGAAGAGCTAAGCACCCCCGTACTAAACATCAGTAGCAAATCTGAGGCCTTGAGCAACCTGGTCTAGTGGAAGGTGTCCCTGCCTATGGCAGGAGGGGTTGGAACAAGATGGTCTTTAAGGTCCCTTCCAACCTAAACCATTCTATGAATCTATGAGTCTCCCTCTAAAGCATTAACTCAGTTTCAATAGGAGTGGAAGCTCAATATGCTGACACACACATTCTTTTACCTTTCTACAGAACCCTACACCTTTCTTCAGAGCAATGTCTCTATGCTCCACACAAGCCCAAACCTCCAGGATGGGAGGTTTTTCCCAAATGAGATTTATTACACAACATTCTGCAATTCAGAAGTTCTTTTACTTCAAAACCAACAGTCACTTCTGCACTTGCACATTGAGTTGTTGCTTTGTTTGGGTTTCTTTCAGCCTGAAAAGTATATGCAATTGTAATATAGTTGAAGGAAGCTTACCATGATTGACTGCAAATCTTAGCTTCTGAATCACTGCAAGATTGCCACTAACTCGGTATAAGCCATCAACATCTAATCCTGAAACAAAGGGATAAATCCATGTTAATACCTTACACATGTCTGAATTCTGCCATCATTGGGCTGCTGCTTTATAGGTCTACTCAGCAAAATTAAATGAAACCCACCTTGTAACAAAGAACACTCAGTTCAACAACAAAATAAGTTAAACTTGGGGGTTTTTTGGATGGCCAGGGCACACCAGAGGAGGTTTAGTTTGCTGACACAGGTTTGGCAGCATCAAGCTCATAACAATCTCTAGAACTTCCTACACAGCAGACCAGTAATAATGAAGCAATAGTTCCAAGTGTCCCCAGTGAGACCAGGTGTCTCATTTAAGATGCTCTTTGTGGGTGTACATGGGAGCCCAACATGCAAGGACCAACTATTTTGTGCATCTTCTATTTGTTTTTCATGTAGGGTTAAGAAAAAATTCAATCAAGTCATGCAGAGAGAGCAGCTCAAAGTTGACAAGTGACCAAGAATGATGTGCATGCATTCTCATCACTACCCAACTGCCTACAAAACTAAAAGAGGTAGCCCTTGCCTTCACAGTGTTGCACACTCAACCACAAAAGAAGGAAACTGTGTCTCTGTGGTTGCTACTGCAGTTACTCAGAAGTGATTAGAAGAATTTAATTGAAAGGCCATTTGAATGCAGCATGTGAGTCAGTGCCACTGAGAGGGTGAGTGTGCCAGAATACCTGCAAGTCCCTGTAGCTCCTCAAGGAGTTGTCTGATGCAACACAGCACAGTTACCAGCATCATCTGACATATCCCTTCTCCCCATAATCCACTAGTCATTCCTTTACAGAAAGAACTGATCTGAAGTGTATTGGCAGCAGGAAGAAGAGTTGGAGAAGTGGGGGAAAGAAGCTGTTCATTTCTGTCAGCTTCCCCTCAGGTATTTAAAAAAGGAAAACTTCACCACTATCTTCACTGCAGTCCTGTCTTTAAAATAAAAAAGAAAGAAAGAAAGAAAAAGGGGGGAAAAGAAAGAAGGGAAAAAAAAAAAAGAACAAAGCAAAATAATCCCTTTCTCACAAACTGCAGATCACAAATGGAACAAAGCCTGCTGACACAAACACTGTAGCAGTCTGTTGAACTGGAGTAAGGCAATGGAAGCAGTTCTTTTTCCCCACCCAGGCCATAAGATTGCAGCATTCAGAAAGAGGACTGCAGGCTGCAACAAAATCCTAAATTAAGTTCCCATGGAAGATGACTCAAAACTGACATGTAGTGCTCTCCTGGAAGACTTACCCTGATTTTCAAGAGAATGTTCTCAGATTAACAGAGTGGCATAGACCTGAATGACGATTATGGAGATTCCATAATCCCCTCTCAGTCACCTTTTCCAAGAGACAGGGCAACGACAACAGCAAGAGACAAGCAAGAAAAGCAGCACAGACTACAGCCAAGTCAGGAGGCACAACCAAAGTGTTTGCAATAAAAATGTGAAGATATCCTTTACATCAGACAACCCAGAGTGTCAAACACAGCTTTCAAAGATGTCATTTTCTCAGTATTTAGGTAGGTTAGAGGTATTTTAGCAATTAAATCAAACAGAAATTGAGTCAATAGGTGAACACTGGTAATCTCCAAACCTGCATACAATTTCACATAACAGTTGGTGTAACTGGCTGGAGGAAGTTAAACCAAGAGACTTGTCCTCTGGCAGTAAACACATACAGAGCAGGAACATAACTTTCTCCTAGAAGTTTGTTATAAGGAAGTTTGAATATAATTGATTGTTAACATGCTTAAGCCCTCCAAAAACGAATGGTGGTGTTTTGAGTGTCTCTCTCTCCTTTCACCTGAAAACAACTTTGATGGGCTGAGCTCTTCTATTACTCCTTGTATTCCCTTCTTCCTTAGATCCTTGCTGACAGGAGGCTGTCTTGCTTTCTCCCTCAGCATTGAATATGCTGAAGCAGATCAGATATGAAATTTCCTTCTCTCCCATTTTGGATCCCACCACCTCCTCCTCCTCCCCTCACTGCTAAGTACAGATAAAAGTTGCAGATTATTTTCCCCAAAGACATCTACAGCATTGTAAGGATTAAAGAGATCAAAATTAGATAGTGTGGTGAGCAAGAGAGATTCAGGAAACAAAAAACTTCAACCATACCATGTTCCTCAACATGCTCAATGCACAGCTTCACGAACTTTGGCACCGTGCTGTTTTCTCTTTGACACAAGCTGGTGAGATTGGAACCAAACACTTGATCTGGAACCAAGTAAAGAGACTGATTTACAGCGGAACAGGACTCAAGTGACAGAACTAGTTCAGGTTAAAACAAACCTCTACAAAGGGCAAAGATCACTGGACACAACTGCTGCAGTGTTAAGAGTGAAAGCAGGAGAGTTTTGAGAAGAGCACCCAGCAGCTCCCAGCAAGAAAAAGCTCGCAGAAAGGAAAAGTGTCAGCAGTTACATAAATGTGAGTCTCTGAGCAAGGAACTTCTGCTACTGAAACAATTTTAATCCATCAGGAGATACTTGTGCAAGTCATATAGTCATTACTGTAATGAGAAACTGAATGGATTCAAATGTCCTGTTCTGAGACCAAAATACATTTCCTGTAATCGTCGTTTAAAATCTGGACCGAGATAATAAACTTCAACCAAAGGGAAAGCTTTTGGCATTGCTTCAGGAAAGCTGTAAAATGTCATCTCTCATTGCACCTACTGTTTAACCTAGCATTATATATTCATCTGCTTTAATGCAGGGTCTTTAACTTGTAACATTTTTAAGTTCTGACACAGATTTGTAAATGACACACCTTTACATCCCAGAGCTCTGGATGGATGCAAGTATGGCTATGCATAGGCAACCTGGCTGCAATGCTGGAATTTAAACACAGGTATTTATAGACAGAGATAATGATGAGTCTTGTTTTCAAAGTTACACAATCCAGGGGGAGTGTTTTCTATCACAAACTGGAGTGAAAAATGAAAATCAGCCTGGCAGAGAACAGGTTGTTGCCATGCCTCAGCATATTTATTTCAGCACCATGTTAACTCCTCTGGTTCAGATGATGTTATCACCAAAGTCTCTCTCAGACCCATTTCTAGGGTTTTCAACAAAGGTGTCAAGTAATAAACAGCATCTTCTCTGCAGGTGCCCAAGACTGAAACAGGGTTTCAAGGTAGAGAAGCAAAGCTCATACTGTTAAAAGGCAAGCAAGTTTAGGGGTTTCATTTGAATCTGTTACCTAAGGTGTGCAAGTGACCACCTTTGCAGTCTCTAGTGGATCTTACTTCAGAGCTTATGCAAGAGAGAAGCTGCTCCTGCATTTGTACCATGCATAGCATCTGGCCCATTTTTCAGGTAGATTCATTAACAACACTTGTGCTGACTGCTGCTTTGAGAAATCCAAACAGCACACCAAACCCATTACACAGTATGAACCTGGCATAGAATGGCATCATCACATGTGTGTGTGCAAGGCTGGGGACCCAGAAGAGCTCGGTCCTGCTGCTGCTATATACACACAGCCAGCTAGAGAAGCAGAAGCAGTAGCAAGGGATTGAAAAAGCCCACACAGTAGGAAGCCAGGCTAAGCAAGCAGCTGTAGCAGGTCAAGTGATGCAGATTAGGTAGCAGAAGAAAACACTACCATGTAACAGAATGATTTGCTACAATTGCCTCCAACTTCAACAATATCCACAGGTACAGGAATTACTTTTTTTTTTCTGTTCATCTTAAAGTAACTCTTGTCATTTCATTTTACCATGTAACAAAACATCACAGTCACTTCTCTGCTTCGTGCATGCTGGTTCAAGTGCAAGTTTTTGCTAGAACTTATCCTTATTCTTTTTTTTGTTCCTGCTCACACTGAGTTTGCCAAGTTCATCATTTAACTCAGGCTCGGTCTGTAGCAGCCACAGAAAGTACTCTGTCTTTAAAAATAAAGACTTCTGTATTTGCCATTCATACAGTGAATGTAAAACTGCCCAGCACAGATCCAACTTTTTGCAATTTCCACCATGCTTTTAAATAAAAACAAACTCTTCATTCCTTAAGGTCTTTATTAAAAATCATCCCATCATCAGCAATGCAGGTGTACAAATGAAACTTGGCTTAGCATTCGCTGTTGCTAGCGTCAGAAGTTAGGTCACTGAGCCATGGGGTGAATACTAAGCTGCAGAAAGTCAAAGTCTGGGAAGAATGCCTCCTTCTCCCAGACAGAATCTCCATCATTCACAGTTAAATTATATTTGTAGATACACAAATATATCAAGAGCCACATGCAACAGAAGCACACCTGTTCAAGTATGCAGCTAGGCAAATCACAGTAGGATTTGTTCTGGTATTTGCCTATCCATATGCTATTTTGACCCTAGTAGAGCACCACCTACAAGTCCTGCTAAAGCACACAAATAAATAAATGAAGTTTTACAGTGAGCACCAAGTCAGTAATTTACACAAACACATTAACTTAATCCAGTGCAAATACTGTTCACTCGAAGTTGCTACAAGTGTTGACAAATGCAAACCAGTTCTTTCATAAGTTCAAGCACTGTTTGTAAAACAAACAAAAAATACATTCAAAAAAGATTAGGGGAAAAAAAAATATATATTTAAACTAAGATTCCTTTAGCCTCTTCCTGTTTTCCCTAAACATTAAATTTCTTAGGAGATTGCACATGATTGTCTGGTTCCACTCAGACTAAAACACCTTTGTAAAACAGATGAGCACATACACTAAGCTTTGTACCCGAAGGGCTTTTCTTTCCCTTGTATGCATACATTTTCATCAGCTATCAAGCTTCCAGCTCAGCAGAGTAGACTAAATGGGCTCTCCAGCTAAGAAACACTCCAAACAGGCTCCTGGGCCCTCAATTTTCACTGCAATATTGCAAGGAGAGGACATCCTCCAGGAAGTTTAGTGGCTAGTAGCAGCACTCAGAAGAAGGGAGAAAAACAAATCCATCACCAGTTCCACTATACATCCAACACTCCTGTTAAACCAGCTATATACATGTGCTTGTCTCTAAAACTAGACCAGTTTAATCCCATTTTACACATCAAACTACTAGATTCAGCCCTTTTAAAAAGGTTCATTTACCCTTGATGTAGCCTTTTTCACGGACAGCTTGCAACGTAGGACGCCGGGTAAGGAACTTCTTGAGCTTTGTTTTGGTCTTCTTCTGGTCCGTGGAATCTATATTGCTAGGTGCTTTCACTGCTGGAAAGAGGAACACACATGATTTAGTCTGAATACCCAGCACAGAATCAGCACTGCATTTATCTGCCACAGAACCAACACCAAAAGAAAAATAATTGAGCTTAAAAATCACATTAAAAAAAAAGAATCCAAAAATTCAAATTTGCAATGCATCCACACTTTGTTTTTTCCCCTTTAACTTTTCAGAAACCCATGCAAATAGCATCCATTTTTTCAACCCCCTATTTGTCACAAGAAATCTTTATTTAGAATAAACCTTTATTTAGAATAAACCAAACCAGGTTGGAAGAGACCTTCAAGATCATAGTGTCCAACCCATCAACCAATCCAACCCACCCAAACAGCTAACCCATGGCACCAAGTACCCCATCAAGTCTCCTCTGGAACACCTCCAATGACAGCGACTCCACCACCTCCCTGGGCAGCCCATTCCAATGGGCAATCACTCTCTCTGTATAGAACTTCTTCCTAATATCCAACCTGAACCTCCCCTGGCACAGCCTGAGACTGTGTCCTCTTGTTCTTGTGAAAGCAAGTGCTTGTTGCCAGGCAACTGGCACCAGAACAAGAGGACACAGTCTCAAGCGGCGCCAGGGGAGGCTTAGGATGGATGTTAGGAAGAAGTTCTTCATAGAAAGCCATTGGAATGTGCTGCCCAGGGAGGTGGTGGAGTCACCATCACTGGAGGTGTTTAGGAAGACACTGGATGGGGTGCTTGGTGCCATGGTTTAGTTGATTAGATAGTGTTGGATGATAGGTTGGACTCGATCTCTAAGATCTCTTCCAACCTGGTTAATTCCATTCTACTCTACTCTAACTAACTGGTAGCTTCCCTATGGAACTAATGTGGAATTTAAAACATAAATGCATGTTTCAAAACCAGCCCTGCCTTTCATTAAGTTAAACATTTTGAAA
Organism: Melanerpes formicivorus; assembly: GCF_026170545.1. NCBI lineage: Eukaryota > Metazoa > Chordata > Aves > Piciformes > Picidae > Melanerpes > Melanerpes formicivorus. Next base: position 12,821,670 of record NW_027142365.1, read on the forward strand.
GGATTAAATGCTTTCTTGGATATTACATATACACAGTCTCAAGCTGCGCCAGGGGAAGTTTAGGCTTGAGATGAGGAGAAAGTTCTTCAATGAGAGAGTCATTAGTCATTGGAATGGGCTGCCTGGGGAGGTGGTGGAGTCACCATCCCTAGAGGTATTCAAGAGGAGATTGGACGTAGCACTTGGTGCCATGGTCTAGTCATTGGTCTGTGGTGACAGGTTGGACTCGATGATCCTCGAGGTCTCTTCCAACCTTGGCAATACTGTGATACAAGTCCAAAAGTAAAAGACAGGAAGGGGGAAAACAACCCAGAACAACACACCAAAAAAACCTGTCTGCCTAATTAATATATTTCTCTGCATTTCTATGGCTAAAAGAAATTTAGCTCTAAAATTCTGCAAGTGCAATTAAAAATGTTTAGTTTCTCCACAACAAGCCAATACAACATCATTGGCAACCTACTCAAATCACAGCTTAATAGTGCAAATGTTCACAGGCACTGAACCACAGGCAAAACCCAAGTAAACCAAATCACTTTTGAACATGCAAAAGGACAACAGAATTCTTATTCCAAACCAATTATGAAGTCAGGAAAAAACCCACAACAGCTAATTACTTCTGTGCCGTTGACAACCATTTCACCACTGCCTGTTTTCTCCATGTGTCATACAGCAGGAGCTGAAGACATTTGGTACTTTCCCCCCCCCCCCCCCTTTGTTTTATGATTAATAATACATGGAAGAAAATCTACTAACTGCCTCCAAGGTGCAGAATGAACTACACAAAACCCTGTTTTGAGACCTGAATAGTTTAATTTCTAGCTTTCATTTTGATTTCTTTGTTTATACATAAGACAAAAGATGAAAGAACAAAAAATTGGCATTGCAAAAAAGCAATTAATGGGAAATTTTCAACTCACAACGAAGTTTCTTAGAGTCTTTATTCTCTTTCTCTTTTTCTTTGTCTTGCTTTTCCACCCCAGGGGAATCTGGTATTTCATCTTCTAACACTTCATCGGGCTCTACTACCTGTTGGATTGAAGAAGATACACAGTGGTCAGTTTGCCAAGTCATAGAACAGGGCATTAACAAATACATTTCCTACAGAGAGTTCTACAAGACACATTTTCTCCCTGCAATGATATTCAGTTGGTTCTTTCCTGAACTCTAGATGCTACAAATATCTTCAGGGATGATACCATTCTCACTGGCAGAGTGAGTAACTTAGAGAACACTATTTGATCATAAGACCCAATAAAGCCAGTTTTGCTAGACACTGAAGAAAGCACAACCAGCCTTTGATAACACTTAAATTACATCCACTGCCAATCAACAGACATGTGTCAGGTAATTTTAAAACCCAGTAAACAAGCATCAGTTATTTCATGGTCTGCTACAGAAACATCTGCTTGATAGTCTAATAAAGCATCTCTAAAGCGTTTGCCCTATTTCTGATCTCTGTGATTAACATTTTCTTAAGACAAAACTGAACTGCCAGTTGCAAAAATTCCCCCACTCTCGAAATGTGCACTGAATTCACTCTGAAAAAATACACACACCAGCACCTAGAATTCTTGTTCTGTGTTACTACATTCTTGGCACACCCTTATTAAAGACAGAACACATTGTGGTGTGGAGGCAGATACCAGCACCTAGTAAACTGCCAACCTGCAGCCTCATGCCTAAGCTACATGTGTGACCCTATTCCACCACTCACTTCCTCAACCTAACATGTAACATCTCTCTGACATCCCAGCATATCTCAGCCTTTCCATCTTCATTTTTATTTAACCAAGGAAGAAGTGGCCACAACTATGTTGCATGAGGCAGATGGGAGAAGGGCATCACTGAGCTTGGTTAGTAAGGCTCATGACATTTTCATGGCAGGAGAGAGCAGAAGATACAGAGTGCAAAGCAGAAGCACTCAGAAATTAACTAAACTATTCATCTTAGCCTCTTGTGTTTGGGTGGAAAACAGGTATGGGAGGGAAATGCTATCAGCTAAAAGAAATGAAGGCAACATAAATTGAAAGCAACATAAATGCAGCTTTTGGGTAGCAGCCAGGCCCATACCTTTGAAAATTAAGAATACACACAAAGTCAACTTGATATGAGAGGAATATTTTCTCCAAGATGACCTCCAGCTTCTTCTGAGCTCAAAACCAGTAAATCTTGTTTGACAATATCGAGAGCTTAATCATTTTTCTGCTGATTACATAGTTGGCATTATACTGTCTGATAAGAAGAGATAATACAGTATTTTGCCAGGCCTTTTAATTTGCACTTTAGTGCAAACTTAAGTGACTGGCAGTATCAAATGCTGATTAATGTATGTTATGAAGCACTCCCTTGGCTGTCCTTCCTTTACTCCCACTCTGCCACAGCCTCTCAGGTCACTGAGACAAAACAAGTATTTGGTCAGAGAAGGAAGCTCATTTCTGAGCTGGAAGTCAGCCCATATCTCCTGGTCCTTAATCCAGTGGAGCATCCTTCTTCCTTTGCCACTATTAATTTTATTTCACTTCTCACCACCAGGAGCTGCCATATCCTCAACCTCCTGCCCATGTGCCAGAAAAATCAACAAATGAAGATGCATGTGAAACAGTGGCAGTCCTTGCAGCAGTTTATTTTGCTAACTAGCACTGCCCGGAGAAAAGAGCCTTCACCATTCAAATACATACCTGATTGTTGATGGTGTAATTAAGAACTTTGTACCATTCATTAATAAAGCCATCGTTATCAGATTGAATTAAGAGCTCAATCCCTTGGCGGGTTTTTAGCTGTAAAGAAATACAACCAGATAGCATCAGAATGGACACACACACACACACACGAATTCAAAAATGAAATCACCTACGTGAAAGCAAACATCTCCCTGGCATAACTTTTAGATAATATATAGCCACTCAGGAACATTTAGCAGTGAAAACAGTAAATAATGGAATGGGTTGTCCAGGGAGGTGGTTGAGGCCCTGTCCCTGGAGGCGTTTAAGAGCAGGCTGGATGAGGCTCTGGCCAGCCTGATCTAGTGTGGGGTGTCCCTGCCCATGGCAGGGGGGTTGGAACTAGATGATCGTTGTGGTCCCTTCCAACCCTGACTGATAATACGATACTATGACAAATCTGCTTAACATTTAAATGCATATCCCATACAGATGTTAAAAAGGGACATTTCTTGCATGGAAAATCATAGAATGGTTTGGGTTGGAAGGGACTTCCAAAGGTCATCTAGTTCCAATCCCCCTGCAGTCACAGCAGGGATGTCCTCCACTAATTCAGACTGCTCAGAGCCTTGAATAACTCCAGGGATGGGGCCTCCCTGGGTAACCTGTTGCAGAATTCCACCACCATCATGGTGCAGAACTTGTTTCTAACCTCTAGTCTAAATCTGCTCTTCTCTAATTTCCAACCCTTGCCCCTCATCCTATCCCCACAGGCCGCAGTCCCTCTGCAGCCTCCTTGCAGGCCCCCTTCACGCACAGGGAAGATGCTATTAGTTTTCCCCAGAGGCACTAAGCTATATCTATTTGTAAGCAGGAAGAAAACAATGGTTGTTTAAGTTTAGAGAAAAATTCTTAAGTCATTAAATTACACACAATTCCACGTTGAAATAAAAGTAATTCACCTCAATGACATTCTTTTTGCTGGATTTGTCCTTTGAGGCCCAGTCAATCAATGCCCCTTTGAGATCCACTGTGAATTCTGGCTTAGACTGATTGACACCAAACTTCTGGAAAAAAAAGGAAAAAATAGGAACAATTATGACAAGCTTAAGACCAAAGAAACTCCTAAAAGTTTTGCAAGCCTCTAACTGTAACATACATCATTTAGAGTCTATGAAACCTAACCCAGAGAAAGTACTTTGCCACAAATCAACAGGCATGACAGCAGGAAAACAAAACCTGAACAAAACCCACCCTGTAGTCACGCTTATTAAAAGCTGCTCAGCTTAAATCCCTTACAACTCCATACTTTTACATGTCAACCAGATTCCAGCAGAGCTTTTTCCTATCACAAATGGTACAAGTCCACAGAGCATTTGATTGGAGCTTGATTTAGTCAAGCTGGCTCAAAGTTTTAATCAGAAGTTGCTAATAAGCAACTGAGGAAAACAAAACAAACCCCCAAGCAACAAACAAACAAAAAAAAAACCCATTCTGTCAGGTAATCAATGGTTGTAATAAAACCAAAATCAAACCAGAAAGAGCTTTGCTAGGTAAGAATCATATCCCTCCTGCACTCAAAGAGGACTTCTGTAACAGACACATTTTGTATACATTGTTTTATGGTGGTTTTTTCCATAGTGCTTCTATTCCAATACTGGAGGACATCCTAAGCAAGCAAACAGAACTGAATTTCACTGTCTAGCTAATATACAAACTGCAAATAACTGAAGTAATTGGGGGTGTGTTCACAGTATTTGTGGAAGTAGTATTTAACCCCCAAGTAACCCTTCAAAGAGTTTGGAGGAAAACATCAGGGAGCTATTTTTACCTACTACTTTTACATTTATATTAGGTACTACCTTTTTTTTTTTAATGAAGTGGTTTTGCTAGGGTTTAAACCTACATGATACAGCTTTGAAATATCATTCCTCAAGGAAACCAATTCAGTGACCCACAGAGACAGAAAGCTGTAATTGTGAGGTAAAAACACAGAACAGTGGAAGACACTTGGTTGTAGCACAGAAATTCAGTGCTGTAGTACTATGGGAAGCTTCTGGCATCTGCTCCAGCAGTGAGGTTCTTTTTCATTTCTCCTAAAAGCCTTTGATGTGTGAAGGCTGCTTGTGTGACAGCTCTGGGGTGCAGAAGCCCCAGGACAAGCTCTATGCTGCAAACATAAGTTTCCATCCTGTGCAAGAACAGCCATATCCAAGGGGAGAAAAAACGGTGCAGAAAACAGAACTAATCCACTGCTTTTGATTAAATCCCCAGCATGGATGTTAATTAATGCTAATTGTGTTTCAGAAAGGCTGTTTACTACTGGAAAATCTGCTTTGCCCTGAGTCCTAAGGGCAATTAAGTGTTGAATGGAAAGTAGCATCTTCATTTTACTTGTGAAATATCAGAAGAAGGGAACAGTTCTAATTTATCCAATGCCAATGAGTACTTGAAAAAAAAAAGGGGAAAAAACCCTTCCACTTCCTAACTTAATTCTCAGATACCTCATCCAAGAACATCTCTTGTTAATTATAGCAGAGCTTTAGAGAGAGGCCTAGCTCTGCAGTGGACTCCACAGGAACAACCTTGGGGCCATTATGGCTCTTGCAAAGCACAGGGCCGTGCTACAAGTCATCAAACAACTACAGAACAGTCACTGCTGTTATGACCAAAAGGAAACCCCTCCAATACAGTATTAGCTTGATGAACTCCCCACCTAACAGACTGCAGTGCTACCTCAAACATCTTTGCACCCTACCTATCTTTTTTAGCCTGATTTAATTCAGCATAGCACAAAACAAGCCAAAACCCAGAAGATAAATTTCTCAGAGGAAAAGCAAGAAGTCTTCCATTCCTTCACACAAGCAGTGCCCAAGCTGCTCTTTGGGATCCAAGGATGGGGAAACCTATGCAAATAATCCAGCCTTCTCCTCAAAGCTCCTCTGAGATACCAATATCACAAACTTAATTTCTTTATTCCAGGAAATTTTGAATTTTAGCATGCAGGCTCTCTTGTGAGCTTTCCTGTCAAGATTCTTTTCTGCTGCTGGCTGCATGAAAACAAGATGCCAGCAGCCACTTCCCTCCTTGAAAGCTTCCAGGAGCAAGTCCTGTACCAGGCAGCTCAGATGCTCTGCATACAAATCTTAGCTAAGAGCAACCAAACCCTCCTGAAGCAAGCAGGTTCTGTTGAAAGCAGTAAAAAGAAAACCTTTTCTTTTAGTATCTGCTGCCACCTAGACATAAAGTCTGCTTTCTCAAAACAGATTGTGCTACCAACCCAGCCCTGGTCAGGTAAGTTGGGCTCTTACCAAGCAGGCACCTTATTGCTATTGGATTTCGCTTTTGAGCTGCTAGGGAAGTTTGGAAAGGGCAGCAGTGAGAGACAGAAGGAGGGAGAGGTTTATACATGGTGCTGCCAGCTGTCCTAAACATGAAGAGTCACTTCTAACAGCTAGTTTTAGGATGTGCTCATGCTAGTTAGATGGCAGAGAACTTCTGCTTTTTGAAAGATAAAGATGGTTTTGCTTTAGACAGAGTAGGTGCTGTGTAGCTTAAGGACTGCCTTGAGACGTGTGCTGACAAGTAATGTGCTGACATAAGTAATAGAAGGCCTTTTCAGGAGTTTTCTCCAAGTCCTGGAAGCCTCCACAGGCCAAGTCATGCAGTCTGTATTGTGATACATTCCAGCATCCTTTGGAAACAGAACTGCAAGACTCTGGATGCACAAATGACACCTGCCATTCTCATGATTCTTTTTCTGCTTAGAGTTGGGTAGAACACTAACTCCAGCTCTTCTTCACCCATGAGTGGGCTGCAGCAACAAAGCTAATGTGGCTGGTAGTGAAGCTTCAGAACTTACAGCTTTAATAAATAGTAAAATATATCCTTATTGTCATAGAAAAATGATACAAGTGTTTTGAAACCAGGCTATGATAGGAGTATTTGCATTCCAAAGGCTCTTCATGATACTCATCTGAGCTCCTACATAATCAGCTGTGCAACACTGATTAAACTGTATTAAGGTACATAGAGCATCCTTGGTTATAATCACAGTGGTACAGCACAGCAAACTAAAGTATTTCCAGATGAATCTTGAAGAGCATTTATTTCCTGGATGTTTGAGAAGTTTAGCCATTTCTGGTTTACTGCCACTGAGGACACGTGCCTCTTGCAGAAGGCTGACAGGTGAATCCTAACCAGTTAACTTTTGCTGTGTTTTAAGAAGCCCCATTGATAAAACTTGGCAGTAGCCATTACAAATCCCTCACACCAGGAGAGACACCTCCTTTTAATAGCTGAAAATACAAATTGCTGTGAAAACTTGTATTGGTGAAAAATCCAGACTTCCTTAAGGGAAGTAGCACTTTAAAGGATACAAAAATGTACAGGTTATCTGTTGCAGGCTTCCATATACACAGCAATGAATTTGACAGACAAAGAAAAGGCAGTTGTATCATTCTTAGCATGAGGTTAATTGAATAAGCCTGCAGTTTCTCACCCTTCTATGAAAAACATAAAGGTACTGTCAAAATGGTCATTCTAGAAGTCTCAGGAATCCTAGCTAAACTCAAACCACACTGCTCTCTCCACTCCAGCAAATACAACCCAAGACATCAACATCTTATCACCCGTATTTTAAAATCCTGAAGAACTCAGATTATCAAAACATTCCTTTTAACATCTTCAGCACATGATTTTTTCCATGAAAGCTTTCATTTGATAAGTGCTGAGAAAGCAAAATTAAAGCTAAATGATACAACCAGGCAAGCCTGTTTGTTTCTTCTACCACTAGTAATCATTATCTATATTCCTCCTCACCCACCTTGAGCCACAAGCTACCACATTAGCTACTAACATACAAGTTTCTGATAGGCAACAGTGCTACGCTTGGCAGCTACACTTCAAAACATGACTAACTACAAATGCTTACATTCATTTTATCTAAAAAGCCCTACAAATTTACAGCAGCCTTCTGTAGGTGGCACATAGCCAGAACATCCTTGAGCTCTTTCCCTTTCAGCTCTTTCTACATAACATTTACCTTTTTGGGTATTCCAAATATAGTTAGACTTAACCAACAACATATACATCATTGCATTTAAAAGGCATCACAGGCACTTTACAAACATCCTGAATTAGCTGGGTTAGAAAGAATTAGATATAAGTATCTGTTAAGAAACTGAGAGAATCATGCTGTTTATTAGTCAAGACACTAGAAGTTCAAATAGGCAAACTGGCAAGTGTAGTTCTGGCACTGAGAAAACCAGGTAAGCTTTCTACTTTGTTCCATTAGAACACTTACAGGATCACTGCAATGCACTTGTGTTAATTTGCACCCTGGGTGACTCTCAGAAAACAGCAAACACCAAGTGACAAAACTTAAACCTTGGAGAAATTCAAATTTACTTTCAAGGTTAGTGGCAAATAGCCTGAGAGCGACAAGAGGCATGCAACAAGAACACATACAGTGACAGCTGAAACTTGGGCAGAGTTTACATAGGTGACAGCAGGTCGACGGCTGAGAGCATTTTTCCAAGAAGAAAGCAGCGAGAGCAAGAGCTCAGGAATTGAGCTCCCTTGGCAAAATGACTTGATGAGAAAAAGGAAGAGAAGTGATGAAGTCACAAAACAATGCACAACAAAAACATAAATATGGATATATCAATCACTAGACGAATGCTGAACCGAATATTTTCTATGATAAAGAAGAAATTCTTATGTCAAACTGCTAGACTTGACTTCACACCTTTTTAAACACTGAGATGGATCAAAGTTTGAGAGGTGAGGTAAGATTTTTAACATCCCCAAAAAAATCTCCTACAGAGAGTAAAGAGAGTGTGTGCTGAATATTTAATTACATATTTACAAAGCGAACTCTGAGTATGCAGTCATCCACCACAGAGTCCTTAGATAAAGTCTCACTTCATATTTCCAGCTTCACTTTATTCTGTCATACTGTTGATATTTATTTTGCTGACCCTGCTCCAATACTTGACAGTCCATACACTACACTGCACAGAAATATTGTAACTGTGACACTTTTGCTCCACTTAAATTACGAGAAGAATTTACATCCCACCCAATGACTGTTTGGAAGGTGTAGCACAACTTACTCCTGCATCCTTAAGCAACAGACTCATAGAATGGCTTAGGTTGGAAGGGACCTTAGAGATCATAAGAGATCAGTAAAGAAAATTGCATGATTATCTTGCATGGGTATTCACTTGGGCACACATACACTCATAACAGTGCCCTACATTCATAAACAGGATCTTAATTTAACACTCTGTGCTTTAATGATGTCAGCACACAGTTAAAATAATGGGGGGTTGACCTGCATTTGGATTGAAAGTTTTAGTAGCTAAAGTCAAGTTTTACTTTCCAAATGTGGATATTTATAGCTATAAAACTAAAGCACTTTTTGGATCCTCTGCCATAAAAGCAGACTGAAGAATTCACCAAGTCCACTTCCTACTAGACACTGTTATTTACCTTAGCCCATGCTTTTACTCTTTTTCCTTTCCTTCTCTTTTCCTTCTGCTTGACTATCTTTTTCCACTCTCTACTCCTCCAAATGTTATTTATCCATCCTCTTTCTTTTTTTTCCCCAAACCATCCCCTCTACAGCAACAGAAATGGAGAGGTGAGGAATATGTTTACAGCTCTGCAATGAACTTCATGCTATAGAAGAGAATTGTCCATACAATTCACTACTCAAAAAAGAAGTGCAGCAGCAGATGAGCAAAGCACAGCAAGACAGCATGTATCTCTAAGATGCAGTTTGGGTGGAATTCACATAACACACTGGAATAACAAATACTGAATCTGACCTCTCTTCAGTTATTACAGGAGATGGACACAATTTAGTGCCAGACCTCCATAAATAGGTAAGCAAACCAAGATAAAGAATCCTTTCTGTACCTATTAATATAGGAACATAGCTGGATAAATATAGCCAGTTTAATTATAAAGATATTGAACTAGGAGGAGTGATACCAAAAAAAAAAGGAGTAATCATCATCTTTACTGTCATGTTTCTCTCTAGATCTTCACCAGACACCAAAACACAAATATTTGTCATGCACTATGCAGACATAAAACAAAGTACGGAAACCAACAAGGCAAAGACTAAATGATAAGACAAACAATGCTACATTATTCACAGAGTCCAATTCAACAAGCAAACAACAGACTGTTTTATGACATGTCACATTCAAAATCACCTGAAGTTTATGAATGACAGTTTATCCAAGAATGGTAAAGCAAACTGTTTAGACAAACACGTTAGTGAGGAACACAGAAATATTTGGCCTGGCACAACAACCTGAAATGTAAGAAGGTACAACTGGCTTTCTTCTCATTCTACACTGTAATTGTCCTATTAAACTCTTTTCCTGCTCACTGGCATTTATTTTTTTTCTAAATTATAAATACATATTGGTATTTAAGCCCTAAAAATAAGAGGTCTTTCATTTATTGTGCTTTATGTGATTAGCACTGAAATGAGGGTGGGGGTTGTTCCCGAGCTTACCCAGCCAGTTCCACTTCCTTGGGTTTTAGTGAACAGCAGTGATGAACCTTGTAACACTGCCCATGATGACATCCAATTCTTCCTGTAAATATTTGTAAACAAACATAAGATAAATTGATTTTGAAGGAGGATATTTAAGCTGTTGCCCAGCTGACCTAGATGTTAATATATTTAACCACATATACACTCATTAGTGCCATCAGTTCAGTCTTAATTGCCATCATATTTGTAGAAGAGAACATATGTTAACAGTCCCAAGCCTGACCATCAAAGTCTAAATCAAACAAAAGCTAATTAGTAGTGGAAGCAGTTCACCAGAAGAGCCACCATACAATTATAATTTCAAAGGGGCTAATCTGGAATGCTCAGCCTGCTGTGTTCTTAGTAGATTATGCCAAAGCACTGCATAATTTGGAAACTGATTGATCACTTCTAACTGGGATGCAAGTGTCCCTCATTTATTTAACAAGCTCATTTACACTGGCAATGAAATATTCACTACACATTAAAAAAAAGTGCAGGGAAAGAATAAATGAGTTGTTCCAGCTGTCTGAGTATTTGCTTTTATGCCTGAGTACCTGTCCTCCTGAGGTTAAAGAAAGAAGCCTTGGCAAGCCCTGATAAGCTATTCCTATTGCCCAAACAGGAGTGATTATCCAACAGCTCTCAAAGTGACAAGATGGCCATGTTGCATCTCTCTTTACAGCAGTGCAGTAATCCAGATCAATGCTCCCAAAAAATGCAACATAAATGTCACCATTTATGTGACATCCCACATCAGTAGCAGTTTACCTGAGCCACTGGCCACCCTTTCCTACAAAGCTCTTAGGAGCAGCTCTGTGGAACCAAACTGGGTTCCACAGCTGGACAGATGTGCCACCCATCTAGGTCAGAGTGGCTCTGTAGCATCAACTGGGTGCTGACTATTTAATCCTCAGGAAAAGCATTCTTCATGTATCAAAAGTCTGGGAAACACTGAACTAAATACCACTGAAAGATTAAATGATCAAAATTAACCTTTTTTTTTCCACTTTTACCTTTCTAAAAGTAAACCTAAATGACATCTGAGGATGTGCCACACTTATGCAGTATTTAACACTAACTCTTTGCAAAACACCAAAAATGTAAGTTAGAGAGCATTACTTGATGATATATTATGATTTATAATGTAAATGCCTGCCTGTGAGGCACAGAAAGCAAGCTAGAAATTAGGTCATTCATCACCTACAGGGAGAGCAACCTTGGGTGATACATTCTGCTTCAAGCCCTTCACAAGCAGAATGAAAGAAGAATTAGGGAGCATGTGACATGTGCACTGCTTGGAAATTGAGGGAGATGAAGTCTGAAAGCCCTTCTCACACCAACTCTAGCCAAGGAGCAAGGCAGGCCAAAACCTACATGGATCTTCTCTTAAATAAATAGTTTCATCCAATGTTAAAAAGGTGTTTCTCATCAGTGCACCTTCATGAAATCACTGCCTTCTATGGGATGGGATGGAATAAACCAGGTTGTAAGAGACCTTCGAGATCACTGTGTCCAACCCATCATCCAACACCATCTAATCAACTAAACCATGGCACCAAGCACCCCATCAAGACTCTTCCTAAACACCTCCAGTGATGGCGACTCTACCACCTCCCTGGGCAGCACATTTCACTGAGCCCTGGCTTGCACGAGCCTCTGACTCTAAAAATCCACCATCTTTAGCTCACTGGGAGGAACATGTACTTTAGGATAAGGAAATGCTATGCCCTACAGGAAAGCCTCTATGGCAAATTTAGATGAAAAATAAGAAACTGCAAACTCCAACGTGCTGCCCTAACACAGAAGTCAGATCCCTCACACAAACCCTTAAGCCCATGCCATTCCAGAAAGCCAAGACTTACCGAACTTTCTTCCCATTTTCTGTGATTTTTGTCACATTCAGTAACCCATACTTCTCTTGACCCTGCAAGATAGAGTGAGACATGACAAACTGAAAAGAAAACCTGCCCCCATAGCCATCACAGCACTGAATTCAATCCCCCAAATGACCAATGCCTGGCAGGGAGCCATCTTTGCCCGTGTTACAACTACAAGAAACTGTCTTAAGCATATTTAAATATGGAGAGATCAGCAAAAGCAAAAATTCCTCTGGGAACCCACGCATTTACCATTCAGAGGGTAAAAAGCTTCCCTTCTTCCAGGCCTAGGTTCTTTGAAGAAGCAACTAAATCATTTGTGGCATTAAGACAGTGGCAATTTTAACTGTAAATTTAGGATGTGTTGTTCCACAGCACATTTTCCTTTGTCCTTTACTCAAAAAAACCCCAAAGAACAAACAACAAAAAAAGGAGTTGGCTGACAAACAGCCTAAACCCTCTGACAAAATACTTCCAGGTTATTTTAACAGAGCTGCATGCTTTAAATAAAACATGGTAGAAATGCATAAAATTATTAACATATTCATTTCAAAAGCTGATGAGGGAAACATTTCTTTGATGTCCTTCTTTTTCTCCTCCTCTCTCCTTCCTCCAAGCAAAATATTAGAATATTAAACTATGTAGTTGTGTCATGTTGATCAAAATCATTTATATTGCTATGCCTCTGGAAAAAAAATGGAGATCAGTGAATGGTGGGAAAAGAACACTGCTGATCAAGAAGGGTATTGGCCAGTTTCAACTATTTTGAAGGAGGATTTATAGTTTCTATGCAAAACTAATAAAATCCAAAAGGAGTGCCTGGAAAACTATTCTAGGATAAAAAGGCAAATCATTGATTTACACCATGTGACCCTCAAGAGAAGGTGCAGTTCTTTCATTTTCTCCTGTCACTCCAGCTGTGTCCTACCAGTGAATGGCGCTAAAGGAATGTGAAAGTGTTTTGTGGGGGTTTTAAACCCATTTCCTCTTCAGTAGCAGCTTTTCAGAGCTCCTAATTTAAGAACTGAGCTATTAGTTGAAACAATCAACAAGGGAAAGGATCCAAATTAGTTCTATCATCACAAAAGTGCCCTCAATTCTAGACCAAATGAAAGCAGATGATATGTTCTCTTCAGCATTTCCCTCAATCTCAAATGTTAATGGTTCATAACTGCATGATTCAGTATCACAGAGAAAGTTTGTGCTGGGGAACTGTGACAATCCTCTCACCAAAGACACAGACCTATATTTTTTCATGAACCTTAACCATTTTACCTATGTATCTCAAGCACAGCATGTAAAATAGAAAAAGACATATTTCCAAGGTAAATAGTGTTTAGCTGGTGGTGAAGATGTTCTCTCAGTCCAGTGGTAACTGCCCACTTCACTCACTTTAGTATCCCCACTGGCTGGAATGCTTTCCCAAGCCAATGACAGACACACTATATTCTAAAACTGGGAATTTGATAGAAGAACTGAGTCAGATCACTTCCTTCCAAAAACCAAACCTCATTCTTTAGATAACTTGTTTGGGATCCATGCAGGCCACCACTAACAATCCTATGCACTGTACGATTCTGACAGCTCTCTTGGTCTGGCAGCATCTTTCACAGCTGAGTAAGCAACCCATTCTCAAACACATTTGGGTTTTAATAAATTACCCACAGTGGAACATCAGTGGGAATCACAGAATGGCTTAGGTTGGAAGAGACCTCAGAGACCGTCTACCCCAACCCTCCTGCCATGGGCAGGGACACCTGTCAATTAGACTCAGTTGCTCAAAGCCTCATCCAATTTGGCCTTGAACACCCCCAGGGAGGAAGCATCCACAACCTCCCTGGACAACCTATTCCAGAGTTTTACCACCCTCATATTGAAGAACTTATTCATAAGATCCGGTCTAAACCTACTCTTGATCAGCTTCAAACCATCCCCCCTTGTCCTATTGCTAGACACCCTGTGAAAATTCCCTCTGCAGCCTTCCTGTAGGCTCTAAAGAAGAATTCTGCTAGAAAAATAAGCCCTACTTATCAGCAACACTAGGGGGTACTAAAGAGAAAATTTATGTAATCCAGGAAAAGGAATTGGAAAACAAGGATCAAAATACCCAAAAAATGACCAGGTTTCTTTGTAATACTTAAATCCCAGAGGACAGCTGAAGAAAATACAGACTGTTTTCTACCATCTCAAGCAGCAGTCAGCTCTGCTACAAAAATACAGTTTTAATTATTCAAGGTCTGAGCCATATTTAAAGACATTCAAATACATGCAGCAATAATTGCTAGTGTATATGGCTATCAACTATGCTTGCTTAATAAACAAGGTCTGATTTATTGTGGAAATTAGAATCATGGAATGGTTTGGGTTGGAAGAGACCTCCAAAGGTCATCGAGTCCAACTCAGTATCACAGTATCACTAAGGTTGGAAGAGACCTTGAGGACCATCGAGTCCAACCTGTAAACTCCTGCTGCAGTGAGCAGGGACACGTTGCTCAGTCTGTTTTGCAGTCAACAGACCACTAGGTATGGACCAGTGGGGTAAAGTGCCTCCCACCATAAGGGAAGATCAAGCTCAGGACCACTTGAGGAACCTTAACATATAGAAAACTGTGGGACCCAGGCTCAACAAGGCTCTGGGCAACCTGATCTAGTGGAGGATGTCCCTGCTCACTGCAGCAGGGTGTTGGATCTAGATGACCTTTGGAGTTCTCTTCCAAGCCAAACCATTCTATGATTTATGATTTTATTCCAGAGGGAATTTTTAACCTAATCACCAAGCTGTACTGAATCCAAATGCATTTACATTTTTTTTCTGAATGCACAGCTGGATGCAATGCATTCCTTTTAACATGTAAAGCCTTCAAACAGTTTTATCCCATTATTCTCTTTCAGCAATAAGCAGGCTTACCCTCAATTCTCTAATCATGAATAGCCTGGTTTCTACAACATTTACTTATCTATTCAAATGCTTTGCATACTAACTGTGGCTTGATGCTTTGGTGAAGAAGGAGAAGACTCATTTTCAGGAAAACCAGCCTTGGAAGCAGTTGATGATTCCTGGAAAATTCAAATAGATAATGTACGTTATTGTCTTTTTTACAATTATTGGGGTGTTTTTTTTAACCCTAAAGATACTCTCTCTACATATACACACACTCATACAATACAAAAAAGGGGAATAGTATTTTTTTTAAGCACTCAGTTATAAATAAACCTGCTTACTAAACTCAAACTGGGTTAATTAGCACATATCCACTTAGAAAAAAATGTTAATACACGCTGTATCAGCTTAAAGCAAAGCTTTCATCCTTATTAAGGGGCTGACATTTTTGTATGACTTGCTGTTACATTATGAAGCACAAGTTATTACACTTGGAGTGCACCACATAAAATTACCAAGATTTTGAAGACCAGATTAAGTCTCTGTGTTGGTGGTAAATGCAGAATTAGTACAATAGTTATGGGTGTAGAAGAGCATACACCAGCTCTACTAATTTTTATGAGTCATGATCTTGAAGGTCTCTTCCAACCTATTCTATTCTACTCTATTCTATTCTATTCTACTCTATTCTACTCTACTCTATTCTACTCTACTAATTGCCTTATGCTCAAAAGCTCAAAAATTTTTGGAGAGTCAGGTTGTTTTAAACTAGATGTTAACTACAGGCCAAAAGACAGTACTAAACCCCTGCAACCCAGAAAAATTGCCCCATCTGGAACCAAACAAGGCATGTGTGTTTCCTCTGAACTAACGATTGCTTTGTTCTCTGCCCTGATTTCAGACAGGGAACACTAACAGTCCCAACAACAGGGTTCCATAATTTCAGATGTCTGGGTGGGGGGGAGCAAAGTTTAAATGAAGAAAATCAACACTGTCCATCTCAGTGTTTTTCCCTCCTTCCCAAATTTTTCAGCTGATGGCTACATACAGATATGTGCCACAGCCAATCAAGAGTTAACAAGTACATGTAGAATACCAGGTTGGAAGGGACTTCAAGGATCATCTAGTCCAACCTTTCAGGGTAAGAATATAATTCAAATATGATATCCTCAACTTCTCATGAGCCATGGCAATCCATACTTTCACTTAGCCATATTTCAAGCACTCTTTTGACTGGCCTGCTTTCATGTAATTGAGTTGTGTTGTTTGTCCAGGGCGGGGAAACAGTAAACTATCTTCCCTAGGAGTCAGCTAATAGACTACCCAGGGGTTGATGTGTCTATCATTCTATTTCCTTCTGAACTGAGATACCTTTCACACACTAAGCAACTCTGGAACCAGAAATCCAGTATCTGTGGCTATGAACTATTTCCCTTCCATATACTAATTGAAAGCAAAATATCTAAGTGTGCCTGCCAGTTGGAAGAAAATGAGTGCATTAGTGCATCAAACAAATGTTGCCTTTCCACAAAACACCAATTTATTGCTCCACTACACATTTTTAATTCTCTCAAAACATTAGCATTGCTCTTTACATGAACTACACAGTCTTTTTACCACCAAAAACTGCATGCTGCCTACATATTTTGAAGCTGCTGAAGGAACATTAAGCTACTGACTTAGACTTCACAAAGGTGACTCAGATACACAATTCCTCGGGGTTATTACACAAGGCATTTGTACACTTTCATGTTTAAGGTCTTGGTATTTGAACACTGGGTCTCAAAGAAAAGTAAACAGCTCCACTTGCTCAGTGTTTTACAAGAGCTTCTTCATTCAGTGCAGCACTACATAAGGGTCCTTCTAACACAGAACTAAATATTATGCCAAAAAAAGGTTTCCCTTTAAAAATGAGGCCAAAATTTTAAGCTGTCTCCAACAGAACTGTTCATACTCGTGAGGAATAGACTGCACATGAGGCTTGAAGCGTCCACTCAGCTTTAATTTATCAGGAATCCATCTAGGCTGCCTCTCATGCAGTGCCACAACACACTCAGTACAGAAGAATGGGTAAGGAGAGCAAGGAGCAGAAAGGAGCAATAGAAGAACCTCAGAATCACTGGAGCTAAACTAATGTGTGGAGGTGCAAAGTCTCCAGCCAAGTACAGCCTGCTGCCTCCTCAGCACCATGTATGATATATTCTAAACTGACAGCTCAAAAGCTTAAGATCAAATCAAATAAATCCTATCCTGAGGAACTAAGTCAACTCATGACAAACCCACTCTCCTATACTTCAACAAGGAAAGCCATTAAAATGTCTCAGAAACAACAGGTCAAGCAAATAACATTCTGGGCAGCAGATCCATTTTCATTTAACTACTGTGTTTTGCCCCCTTAAGAGGCTTTTCTCCATACTCCCAAGTCTACATTCATTCCATCTTTCCCTTTAGCTTTAGAAAAACAGAGAGCTTACAGTGTTCTTTTTCCTGATATCTCATCCTGAGAGGTCTGTGCTGGGATTTCAGTGTTACAAATCTTGGGACAGACTGCTATGAAGGCACAGAAACCAGCAAGCCACCATCCTACAAGACACATTCCAGCTCTGGCCTGACCACCTCCTATCAGTTCACCACATGGCAGAACGTTCTCCATGGGCAGAACATCCCAGCACAAGCAGAAACGGCCGAGACAAAACTGGAGGGAGACAGGCGGGGGGGAGGGGGGGAAGCAAGGGAGAGGCTCTGTCCCCTTGGTGGCCTAAACAGTGACCATTACTGCCCAGCCCAAACCAGACTAGCAAGAACATGCCCTGGAAGAGGCATTAAACAGCTTTTATCATTTCTCACCCACAGACTAAACACCCAGAAGCTCTGCACAGGATGGAAGCCAAGCATTTCAGCACTTTCACCACTGTCCTCTGACCTTCAGTCACAGTGTTACAATCCTGCTGGAACCACACACAGCTTCTGCTCTTTCTTCAAGATATTACAGTGGAGATGAAGGGAACAGACATTAAATGGGTAAGTCCACTATTATTTACATCTTCGAGGCATATTTTCTGCTTTAGCAAGTGCAACTTTTACTTCACTTCTGCAGTGTATTCTTACTTGGTGTTTCCTACAGGCATGAAATCTCACTATACCTTACCTAAGAACCTCACCCACATCCACAAGTCTTGAATTCAAACCCTAATTACACTCCATAAGCTAAGCTGAATTGGGAGATCCCCAACTATAATTAAAAAGGCTGTACACACCAAACTCTGAGCTAATGCTAGTTACAATACTTCAAGGATTGTAAGAAAAGAGCTGCTACACACAAAGTAGCATCAGTGAAGTCATCAAACAGCCCTTGGTTTCACTGGGTGTTACACAGTGATAAAACAGAGTATGAGGAAAGTGAGAGTTCAGAAATTCCAGCACACTCACTTCTGTTAGACTAAACACTGCACACAGCACAAACAGCTGGCACTCCAGCATGCTGTTTAATTTGCTCCTACCTTATCATTGGTGTCCAACACAATTGTGCTGTGCCTCCATTTTGTTAAAATTATTGGTTCTTGTAGCCTCCTGTCCAGACTTCTACTCTTTATTATATCTCTCTGCTGCTGTGGTGAAGCATTATACTAGAGAAGAGAAAATTCAGACTGTAAGCAGAATCTGATACAAGTAAAGAAGACTTGGACAAACCATTCCTATCTTAACAGCACAAACAACAGTTAAAGCAACAGTATACTGAGCTCATTAACAAAGCCCTGCTAACACCTCAGGAACATAAAGCTGCATGCATCTTAGCAGTTTAAATAACTTGCACTGGTGTTACAAACAGTGTTAATAAACTGACAAGCCTTTAAAGAGAACATTTGCCATTTTTTGCCTCATCAAGTAAACACTTTTCACTCAGGTGTTTACATAGGTTTTGTTTGATTCATTACAAGTAGTGTAACACACTAGGAGGGGGTGAGGGGGAAGCACTTCTGGGCTCAAGACAAGCCTCCACTTTTAAAATAAATGGATTGATCTGTGATGTCCAAAGAAAACCACAGGGAGAACACAGATATTGTTTCAGACTGCATTTTCCAACTGAACCAGCCATCCTCCATCCTGGCTCTACCTCAGAGAAGCAGACAGAGCTAGCAGCCTAACCAGCTCAGATGACACCACCTCTGCTACTCTCTGGTTTGCCACCACTCAATCTTCTCATTTTAAAGAGCCCTGCAGAACAGTTTCAGGTCTGGTTCACTTACTGGCTCTCTCAGTCAGACACTGGCCAAGTATCATACTGTTATGCCTGATACCAGCCTAGGAATGCATTCTGAAAATCTAAGAGACCATTAAATTCTAATTCTTATTAGACTGCAGCAGAACACACAGGCATAGGAGCAAACTGCAGGCCTTTTGCAAGATGTAGCACAAATGAGGCTTAAAGATTGCTACCCATTCTAAAGAATAATTCACTATGTTCTCTTATTCCACTGCAAAAAGCTGGGTCACACTCATCAAGAGCCTTAATAGACTTTTCAACAGTTGTCAAAGCTACTCCATCTGAGACCTCACTTTTAGCCAGAGGCATTCAGCTATTCCTAGATGTTATTTAAATATACATGACTGGAGGGCTTTCTGTAAGACTGTCTAAAGTAATTTGTTTTCTAACTGTCCTCCCTCCACATCAGATAACCTTACAATTTTTCACACATGTACAAAAATACTGGAAGTGTTATTCCTGAGCATGTTCACATTTGCAGGTCATGCTATAACTGTGAAGATCGTCAGTGTTGCAGTACTAGCTCAGCTGCTGTGCTATTCCCAGAAACTCCAGATGATTTTTAGTTCTAAAGAACTCCAGATGATTACAAACTATCTAACAAAAAGGATTCTTTTCTTTTTGTCTGCTTTAAGAGCACTACATGACCACAGTATTCCATCACTTCATTTCACAACAGATGTGGGAAAGCAGTATTTGAAGTAAATACACACTGCTCAGCTCTAGTCAGACCACATCTGGAATACTGTGTACAGTTCTCGGCTGCCCAGTTCAAGTGGGACAGGGAATTACTGAAGAGAGTTCAATGGAGATCTACAAGGATGCTTAATGGACTGGAGCATCTCTCTTACAAGGAAAGACTGAGAGACCTGGGGCTGTTTACTCTGGAGGAGGGAAGGCTGAGAGGGAACCTTATCACTGTCTACAAGTATCTGAAGGGTGGCTGTCAGGAAGATGAAGCCAGTCTCTTTTCCATAATACCCAGTGACAGGACAAGGGGCAATGGACAAACTCAACCACAAAAAATTCCATCCCAACATGATAAAAAAATTCTTTGGTGTGAGGGTGATGGAGCACTGGAGCAGGCTGCCCAGAGAGGGTGTGGAGACTCCTCCTCTGGAGATCCTCAAAACCCTCCTGGACACATTCCTAAGTGGTCCTGCTTTGCAGGGGAGTTGGACTTGCTCTCTGCAGGTCCCTTCCAACTCTTAACATTCTGTGAAAAAACTGACCAAGAGAATTTTTTGTCCCAGTAACTCCATTATCATCCAAGCAAGAGTTACAATGCTGAAGTCTGTGGTTTTCTCTCACCACTCACAAGCGGTTTCAATGTAACAGTCCTGCAGTTTTTCAATGTGAAAACAAGAATTAAATACTATTATTAGGTGCATCCTCAGAATACCAAATGTCTCTAGAGCTCTGCCACTTCCTTACAAAATCCTATTTTAATTACTAAGTTAATAAATACCAGAATACACTGCTGGTGAAACTGTGTCATCCTCAAAGATCCAAAAGCTTCAGCCGAGTTTTCTGGGGTTTCAACACCTGCCTGTATAAGCATTTTGGAGGGTACTAAAAATAGACTAACAATTTTTCAGAGCCAGTTTGTAAGTGAAAAAAAAAAAATAAATCATCATCATCATTTTTTTTTCCTATACAGCTTTTCTTTACCATAGCAAAATCACAGATATTATTCTGCAGACTTGCTCAGCTCAGCAAAGATACGAGATCTTCTCTGACACCGGAAGAGTCACAAACATCCATTTTTCATGTCCTTGAGTACATTTCTTTTTTTCTCTTCACAAGCAGAAACTCCACAAAAATGCAAAAAGCAACCAAGCCTTATTGCTGTGAATAAATGCCATTGACAGCTTGAGGCTTTCTACTCCTTTATAAAAGATGTTCAAAGTTTCTGGTTTTGGGTCACCCACCTTGGGTAGCTCCCATTCTGACCGGGAACCGTCAGCGCTGTAGTAGTATGGTCTGCCTTGTTCATCTGCGTGTTTTAGCCACTGCAGAAAGAAATGTGACGACAGGAAACAAAATCAGAGTGACAGTCATAACAGAGTAATCTCTGATACTTGGGATTTAAAGTCAATTTTTAATAAAGTGCCATCCCCTTTGGAAGTGTCTAGCACACAACCTCCAACCAAGGCTACTTAGCAGTGACAGCAACGCCATTTTCATCTTAGGCTCATTAACATTTTTTCCTTCTGTGACTCTTCAGAACATAGTCCTGCAATACCACACAAGAGATTGTGATAAATAGATATTTTTGAAGATGCTGTAACTCAGTCATCAGCATTATGGTGTCAGTTTAAGAAGGAACAATCTTTGCATCAGGTCTGCATGAAGCTTTTATACATAAAATTACAGAGTTACAAGAAGCTCAACAAGCAACTGCTGGTAAGTGTAAGAGCTAATTGTACTTGCTGAACAACTCTGCTTAGAAAACATCAACAGGAATGTGAGATGCAGTTCCTAAATAATAATAATAATAAATCATTAAGAATATGATTTCTGTAACCTCTGGAAGCAACTCCCACAAACCAAGCAGGTACAACTATGACAACTGTGACTAGTTATCCAGCAAAGAAAGAATTATCATGAGCAGAAGTCTACAGGAAGATTGCACCAAAATATGCACAGCAAGCCTCTTGGATCAAGCAGGTTTCAGAAGACTGCCTTCCAACAAACTGTGATGGGAAATACTGTTTTCTATCAGTACTAGTGCAATTCAAACAACAACAACAAAAGAGTTGCTATTTGTTGAACATAAAGTAGTCTAATAGAGCTTTATCAAGAATAAGCAGCATAAAATTGCAAAATTGACATAAAACTGAATTATAAAACTGCAAAATTGACATAAAACTGAATTACAATACAGCAAAATTGACAGAAAACTGATTTTTTTTTTCCCCTAAATTCTTCCAAAGAAAAAAAAGAAGCCTTGCATACATCAAGTGGAGAACAGTGGTGATATTATAAACAAGCTACTGTTTCAATGAACACTTTTTGAAGTTAGGAGAAAAAAAAAAAGGTTCACATTTAGTGGCCAACTAGAAAAATGGGACTGCTTCACAAATAGAACAGAATGTTGTCCTTTACTTTGCGTGGGAGAAATTTTTGTGCAATACCCAGAATCACAGGAAGTTGTCAGCAGCAATTCGACAATTAGAACAGAGCATCGACCTGCCAATACAGCTGTGGTTTAATTAAGAGGTTTGTCTCCCTCTGAAAGCAGTACTGAAAATCTCTAGTAAAAGGACAAAACTGATATAGAAGCATTTTCAGTTTGAAACCATCCTCACTGGAAGGGCTGTGTAGATTAAAACAGCTTTTAAGACAGTTAGAAAACCATCATATTGGTATGAAAGTTCATTGCTGAAGTGTAACTAAGAGGATGGGGGAGAGCTGTAATTAAGAAAATCACAGAATCAGTCAGGGTTGGAAGGGACCACAAGGGTCATCTAGTTCCAACCCCCCTGCCATGGGCAGGGGCATATGTTCATTTAATATAATCTGATACCAAACTGGAAACACAAAGCCTTTTTCTAGATATTGAAGAATATACTTAAGGAGGAGGCAATCAGACAAACAAAAACAAAACAAAGAAACAAACAAATCAAACCAAGAATAAGAACAAAACCAAAGCCCCCACCACTTCGGTTACCACAGTTTCATGCATATTTAAAAGCCAAAAGGAGATACTGCTGAGGTATGTTCTTCACTTCTAGAAATGAAATCTGCATTTCTAGCAGTGAAATCAGCAGAGAAGATTTGGAACACAGGACGAGAAGAAGGAAAAAGTACCTTTTCATTAGTATAGTCATTGGTATATAAGGTCTGACCATGTTCATCCAACTCTTCTGACCAACCCTTTGGAGGAGAACCATACTGACTATCTGACTGGCTGTAACAAGAACTGTGGTCGTTTTCTTCTGATGAAAGATGCTATAAGTAGTCAGAAACATACAAGGCAGTTTTGAGAATGAAAGGAGCTTTAAAATCTGAAAGAGCAAAGATCATTTGACTAGAAAGAAAATAGCAATAAAGGCAGGGTGTCGACATTTTTGTATTTTACATCAGCGAATAAGAGAGGCATTTTTACAGTTTAGAAGTGTTTGATAATTTCTAGGCAATTCCAAATATTTTCAGAACAACTGGTTTATACCAACGCAATTTCTTCAAGTTCTACTACACCAGATTTCACATAGTCAAATTTTAAACTCCTTTTTTTGTTTGTTTGGTTTTTTTGGCTGATCTATATTTTACTCCCAGTAATTCACCTTACTGAATGATGAAGAAAAGTTAGCTTTAGCCATCTGCATTGCCTCAAAAAAAAACTTGGAAGACTTGCTACCTACGTTTTCTGGCAACATCCCAACTTTCATACCTAAATCCTTTTCTTCCCTTCCCAAATAGTATCTGAACACACAATAATCCTTAAGGACAACTTGAAACTCCAGCTGCACCTTTGCAGGTCCCAGCACTGCACAGGACTCATGCAATACATCCTGAAATATTATGAATCTCCAGTCTTCTCCTTCCAACACTGCTGCATGTGACAATAAGCAGAGGCACAGCTATTTTCTCAAGGCAGAAGTAAATTACTATGTAAGGAGTAAGTTTGATGTGGTAAGTAAAAGAAGTATTTTGCCATACACACCAAACAATTTCTGTTCCCTCATGCACCTTGTTCATCCCCTTGCTAATGCACTCTAGTATTACTCAAAGCATCCATTACATGCAACAATGCCACAGTTTACTGAGGAATTCAGTCCAGATTCCTTTTCACACTACCTTGGATGCTTGGCTACCAGAAGGCATAACACTTTAGAGGGAACACATCCTACTAGTCAGAAATTACAGCAGTTACATATTGATGAAGGATCAGTAACAAATATAAGGGCTTTGAGGAAAATTATAAAGCAGGACACAGGCAGACTTTCCCTTTTTAACTAGAAAAGTATTTCTCCTAAAACCCTTAAGTGTTACCCAAAAATATCCATGCGTCAGAAACTCACCAGTTTTAAAAGCCAAAGGTTTTTCCCCATGTTTAGTGACATTTCCAAACGGTTATTGGACAGGGTTTTGGTGTTACTTTTCCAAGTACCTGCCCACTTATGTGACACTGCACTGACCTGGGCCAGTTTACCAAGAACAGCAAAATCCATAGGAAATTTCCAAGTGACCAATAAAGTAACATTAAAATTATGTACTGGTCCTCTGGAGCCTCCAGAATGTGAGCATGTAAACAAAGCTGCCTCTCTTGCCCTCAGGTAACATGAAATTCTGAAGGGCCACTTTCTAACCACTGGGGGGGGGTGAAAGGAAAAAAATTAAAACAAAGTCTTCAGTCTCATTTTCACTTGAAGAATTAAGACTGAGGAGTGACATGAGTGCTATTGGCCCCTTCTGAGCCACTGCTTTTTGTATTCATCTAAGTTTACATTATGCTGCTTTAATACTATATATAAACATAATGTAAGTTTGCATTATGTTTTAATGGTTAAATATTAAGTGCATTATCACTTAATGCTCAAAGTAGTAGACTTTGCACAGTTTTATTACCATTATTATTATGATTAACGGGAATTATGACCCAATAACATAATGCACTTGTATTTGCCTCTTTTCAAGCAACTCTTGATACAGGGGAAACACTGAACACACCTAAAATAAACAGGAGACTTAAAAGCGAGAATTCTCCTAGGAAAACCACTGCTGTTCTGCAAATTGACTGTTAATCTGTAAGGTGTCCATGTAATAACACTCATCTCAACCAACATTTGCAGACCTAAACAAAATGCCTGAGCTGTTACAGAGTTTTACCAAGCCATGCCATTGCTTGTCCCCTTTTTCTGACATGGTGACATCTCGTTCCTCTTACAGGCCACCTTAATTAAACCACTCCCTGACAAAATTTCTCATACTGTTCAGCACTCCTTCCTCAAATACATTAACAAGTCACTACCTCTGATAAATGTTATGTGTCATTCCAAAACCTTACCCACTTTCCTAAAGGCTTCATTGATAGGACTTCACTGCTTCCCCCCACCCCAGCCAAATAATTACCATAACCTGCAACTGTTTTCTTTGGTGCTGTTATCTGTTACCAACTTCTCTGGCCAATTAAGTACAATTTTGCCCCTTCTTAATAATCCATTAAAATTCAACTTCCTAACCATAAAGTTTTAAGAGCAATTATAAGCTATTTTGTGCTCTAATAATTACCCACAGTTCTTATTGTCACATCACCTTGCCATCTGGCTACCTACTATGATACAAGTTCCTTTTCAGTAGATACACAACTAGCATTTCATTTCCTGCATATGCTCTTTCATTACTGAAACTGAAGGGAATGTGGACAATTCAAACTACTGTGTAAAAGCCAACTTAATTCATTATAATGTATTAAATCTGGTTTTACTAATTATTGAGACCTATTTGCTCTAAATCTTCATAATTGGACAAAATTTGGGGTGCCCTATGTTTTAGTATAGCTCAGGCTCAGATCTCAAGCTTTAGACTAAGTATTTTGGTTTAAGTACTCAGAGGTCATAAACAAAAAGGTGAACACAAAGAGCTGAGCATGAAATACACGTGCAAACACAGAATAGAAAAGAAAGGGGAAGGGAAAGGAGGTGAAAAGAATTAAAAGCAAAAATCAGCCTCAAAATTAGCATGTAACTGCTGGAAAGTGAACCAATATGAGCTGGAAAATTATATCTCCCTAGACACAAACTTTGATAACCTAGTCAGGAAGGACACAAATTACTTAAGGAACTCATGCTACTGGAAGTATAAACTTGGATCTAGTTGAAAATTAATCAAAACATGCATTGGTCTTACAAAGACTGAAAACTTGATAGAGATAACTACCAGAAGGCAAACCTGTAATACCTCAAGCATCACAAACAGAAGAACTGGGGTGAATTATGAGCAATAAAATAAATAAAGTCAAGCATTCTGAACATGCAACCATGCAGTGAAGTTGTGGTACAGAGGTATGAGTAAGAGCCAGAGAGGTCATTCACAAATGGGGAGTGAGGAAGAATTATTGGAAGCACTTCCAGGAAAAGAAGGAAGAATTATGAAAACAGAAAACCAGTTACAGTTACTACAAGGAGAGTTACTACTCAAAAAAAGCAATCACTTGATACAGATGAGAAAGAGTCTCTCTAGCCAACAAGAAATCAACAGACCAGCCTCTGAGATACCAAAGTGACAGCCATGAACATTTTGGTAGTCTACCTGTTGCAGCCACTAGCCCATGGCAAGAAAGTTTCATAGAATCATAAAACCGTCTAGGTTGGAAAAGATCTTTAAGATCATCAGCTCCAACCACTAAACAAACACTGCCAAGTCCACCACATCTACATGCCTTTTAAATACCTCCAGCAATGGAAACTCAACCAGCACCCTGGGCAGCCTGTTCCAATGCCTGACAACACTTTCAGCGAAGGAGTTTTTCCTAATACCCAATCTACCCAGACACAGCTCAAATACCACTCCTACACACAAAAGTGATTGAAGAGTTAAATTGCTCACCGCTTCATACCAGGACACACAACCAAAAAGACAAATGAAGACATCCCTTGACACCTGGAAACTCAGCAATACCAAATTCCACAGTAAAACAGCATTCATGTGCATTACAATCTCATTGCTGGTGATCTCAGAAGGAACTACCTCATGATCTGCATGGCTCTGGGAATCCCCTTTATTAATGCTTGCATCTCGGGCCCACCGTGGAGGCTTCCAGGTTCGCTCCTGTGATCCTCTGTTGTAGTAATAACAGCGTCCTGTAGTATCTTTATGGGTTTCCCATTCCCCATTTATTTGGACCGGAGCACTTGTAGGTACTGGTGGAAGTGCAGACTGAGATATTTTCAGTTCTTGTAAATTAGCATAAACTGGTGAATCAGGCCTCCCTTGGCTTGGTGGAGTAGTTGGCTATTGAGAGAAGAAATGTATTGTTAAAGAGCAGATGAATGTTAGAATGCTCCCTTGCAATTCAGAATATAGCACAGAAGTAAAACAAACCAACAAACTCCCTTTGTTGTTGTTAAGTTACAAAAGCACAAAGGATAGCCACAAGATGCTGGGGCATGAAAACCTTAAATTGTTAACTATAAGGTAGATGTCACAAGCTGTATTTATTCAATAGTAAAACAGATTTTTTTCTGCATTTCCCCAGATGACAGCTGATAATTATGTCATACAGTGGCTTTGAAATACAGTGGAATCATCATCAGAATAATTATATGCTTGCCTTGTTGAAAAACTTCAGCTTTACAGTTCAAGTATTGCTCAGGAACTGTAAGTAATGTGATCTTGTTCAAGGTAAAATGTAGAACTTCTGAGATGCCACTTGACAGGCCAAGATAGTTCCCTAATCTCTCTCCCTCACTCCTGACAGATAGAATCAAAAGATTATTTCAGTTGGAAGAGACCTCTAAAATCACTGAGTTCAACCATCACCCATGATGGTGGTGAATGTAAAGCAGGATCTTCTCAGCAAGATCTAAACAAACACCTCAGCTGGATGTTGTGACTAAGAAACTCTGGGATACACCTGGATGGTTCACCTGGTATGCCCTTCCAAACAGATGCTTAGTTAAAAATATTTCAGGCCACATCACCAAGTGTTCTGATTACCACCAAGTGTTCTGATTACCACTCCCTTCTTGCAGAAATCAGAGGATATTCTTATCCACCCAATTTTATTTGTATGCATGTATACGAGTAGCACAACAAATATCCACAGGAAAACAAACCACTAATGATGATTTCTCATTAGCAAAGAGTTTGCTAACATGAAAGCCCAGCAGAAAGCATGGATACAAGTCCACAGTACTTTCTGAAACCATGGAACACTTTCAAAGAAGCCATTAAAGAGTCAGGGAGAAAAACACACTTTCAAATGTTCAGCTCCTGAAGTGTAACACAAACAAAAGATACCATGCAGAATGTAAGAGCATCTGTTTTCACAAGAGCTGTGATGATGAGATTGTGACAGCAGTTTGTTTCCTGGTAATGCACTACCATCTTTGTATTTTTAGAGCACATTTAGGCACTCTAAAGGAAGGACCTGTATTATTCATGCTGTCCCCTCCCCCTGCTTGATTTTATTCAGAAGCTTTGCTGAAGGCAAGTCCTTGTGCCTTTTCTTGCATCTTTCACAGAAAGAAAGAAAAAATCCACAACACAACATATTGCATTACATAAAAGACCTTTTATAATGTACGTTCAAACACTAAAATCATAAGATGCTAATCTAGGCCATGTCTAATCATAAATTATCAGGGTTTGCTCAAGCACGACAGCGTATCATGCCACACAATCTGATATAAACCGACTGCACCACAGCTAGAGCCAAATATGGCAATATCCACAACCAAAAGGGGAAACAGCCAGAGAGGAACTTAATGAGATTAAAACAGGCACAGACCTGTTTTGTGTGCCTTTAAAAGAGAAAACAGAGCTTACTAGATAGAGCAAGTACAGCATGTTTAAGACAAACCACAAGAGGGGGAGGGAGAAATTCCAGCACTGACAAAAATCGGACTGCCTAAACCAATTAGTATCCTCCTCCAATTCAAAGGAAAAAATGAAAACAAAACACCCACAACCAACCAAACAAAAAAAACCTGACAAAACCCAACAGCAACCTGGTACAAAATTTGATGAACAGTATAACACTATTTTTCTGGTGTCCAAGTCCCACCCTGTCCCCCCCATCTGTACTCTCACTTTCATTTCTGATGAGGGCAGAACAGCTGCTCTTGAGAGCACTAACAGCATAACAAACGCTACTATGAATGAAGCATCACCCCATGGTCTTCAGGGATGAACCTCAATTCCCAGGGATGGTGAGAGAATAACCTTGAGGTCTGCTCAATTTAAGAGTGTCTGGATTCATTTCCCAGTGGGCCCGCAGAGCTTCATTTCTCATGTAAATGTCCTGCCACTAAACCACCGGGCTTGGCATTTGAATCAAGAGCATTCACCTGCATAGGGGGAAGGCACAAACCTCCAAGTTCTTCCTCTATTTCAAGGAAGTGGCCAAAGCACTATCAAGCATCCTGGCTGTGGTGGCAGGAGGCCAGTAGCTTACACAACACTCTCATCCTCCTAAAATTGCTGCTCCACTCCAGGCAACACGAAGGCTCAGCTGTCTGGCCTGCATTTCACCAGTTGCTTTTTTGTTTTCATTAAGATAACAAAGTGCCATTATTAGAAGAGCAGCTTTGTGTATCAACAAATGTGTTTTCCAAACAGAAAACTTGTGACACAGAATGCTTGACATAAGGAAGAAGTTCTTTACAATGACAGTGGCAAAATACTAGAACAGGATGCCCAGAGATGTCTTTGGGGTCATTGGAGACATTAAAGATCACTGATGTGGCTCTGGGCAGGCTGATCTAGTTGGAGATGTCCCAGCAGGGAGGTTGGACAAGATGATCTTTGAGGGTCCCTTCCAACCCAACCCAATCTGTGAG
The DNA here is from genome assembly GCF_026170545.1 of Melanerpes formicivorus. Taxonomy (NCBI): domain Eukaryota; kingdom Metazoa; phylum Chordata; class Aves; order Piciformes; family Picidae; genus Melanerpes; species Melanerpes formicivorus. The sequence goes on from NW_027142365.1 coordinate 12,851,421, forward strand.
TCTGTGAAAATGGCTCAGAAGTTTCATACTGAAGTATTCCACAGTTCTAACAACTCCAGATGAAGCTGCAGGATGTGCATGTGCTAAGGCAGTACTGGAAGCTCACAGCCAACATACTGCCACATAACTCAGGCAGCACACTAGTTAAGTTTAAAAGAGTAACATATTAAGAAAGCATAATGAGGGGTTTTCTTCTGAATGCTCAGTACTGCCAAACTCAATATACCAATTTCTGGTTTTCAAGAGAAAGCCAGAACTTTTGGTCCTGAGCAACAAACAACATAGCCAGCTCTCCTGCCAGCTAAGCCTTCAGCTGCTTTCAGTCTCTGTTTCTCTCTCTTCCGACAGTTTTTTTTTTGGGGGGGAGTAAACTGCAAGATGTTTGCAAGGCACCTGTAAAGTTGCTGCTTTCAACAAAGCATAAATAAAATGCAAAGTCATCAGCCTAATTACAGCACACAGCTCAGCTGATAATCACGTCTGAGGGATACAATTTTCTTATCAGAAGCTATTTTAAATAACCACGTAGCGCACAGTAATACTTCCTCATACCTCGAGCCACGCCATGAGGCATATTGGTGTGCCTGCAATAATGCTCAGTACCACAGCACTCAGCCTTATCAAGGCTAATTTTATGAAGAATTTCTCATTTATCAATGAGAAGGAAAACAAAACAACACAACCCAGCTTTCAGAAAGCTCAGCTTTTGTGGAAATTAACTTCAGTGTACTTTCTCCATGGGTGTTGGCAGGAAGGTCAATCCTTTCCCTCCTCCCCAGTGCTGCAGAGAGGCAGGTCCCACTAGATGTCCCTACAGAACTCCTGGGTCCTGCACCACCAGCCCTTTCACTTCAGATGAGCGTTTAAGTTAGAGGGTTTTACAGCACACCATTTAATAGCTTCAAAACCCCAAGCACATTAATTTGCTTTCCTTTCATTTACCAAACCCATTACTCATTACCAATGTATCAAGGCAAACAGATCTAGATCAAAGTAGGGTCTGATCACTTCCACAGCTGCTTTCCCCAAATCAAATGTATATGATTAAGGGAAACTTAAATGTACACTGAACAGTTCTGTATGTACATGAGGATTCCCAGCTAGAACTTCACTCCTGAGCTTCATGTTTGCACAAACAAGCTCTGAATGCTCATAACCATAAAATTATATCAACTGAGACTCTGTGTCTTCTTGCTATCAGAATCACAAGAACACGTCCTTTTCAATGTTCCTTATACTCAAAACATTTCAACATTAAGTTGCTATTTGAAAAGGATTTCAGACTTTTCATGTTGCCTTCTCCTGCTGAGAACAATGAAGAACTCTTGCTAGAAAAGGCGGGGAGGAGGAGGGGGAGGAAAGGAACGAGGAACAGAAATGCTTCCATGATGCTGAGAACTTGAACAAAAATGGTACAGCCAAGGAAGCACTATGATAACTTTATGAACATAAGGAGCTCCCCCTGAGCTCAGTAATGTTCTGCATTGTAATACTTTAGAAATCTGCCACGTTTTAGCCCCTGTCTCACAGAAAAGTTTGCCTGCACTAAATCCCTGCAAACAGACAACAAAGAGTTTCGTGCAGGTGGTTTCGTTTCCAGGTTCAGCAAGCAGCCTTCCTCAAACAGGGCCGGCACTCACAGCTTTTGCAGAGCAGAAGTTTTTATACTAACACAGCAGGAAGCAGAGACGTGCTTTCAAATAAAACAACGTGTTAATCATTCATGAATGAACAGTCAACATTTTCAACAGAGGCTGCAGATCCGCTATCAGGCCTCTGAGCACTTGAACTCCCTGCAACGAAAAGCAAACTTACTATACTTCACCAGGTACTTCTCACTACCAAAGTGTGTATCAGCTTCTCACAGGATACTTTACATTTTAATGCTGCCTTATAGAAATGGGTTTATTTTTGCAAATTGCCCTATTTGTTTAGGCATTCAGAATTAAAGCAAACTTACAAAAGAGGTTCAGTGCACTCCAACAGGGCAAAACTGCAGTTCTGGGAGTAAGAACTGCAGATCTCTTCCCTATCCACCACTTAAAAATGGGTTTCATTTACTTTCTTGCACTGAGAACATATTACAGCAATTAAAAGACAGAAAACAAAGTTTCCTTGAAAGTGGCAATTACCTCTTTCCTTTCACAGGCCTCAAATCCAAGACAGCAAATTCTAGAGTGTAACTGCTTAAAGAACAACTGCAATGCTAGCCTACGAAAAACATGACCTGCCACAAGTGATTTTCCCTCCTTTACAAACAAATTGCTTTAGTAGTTGTGCCTGTTTGAAGCTTTTCTTAGTGTTAGCAACTTGAAAACTTCCATTTCAGCAGCAGCATTCAGACTGCTGGAACTAGCAGCTAAAAATGAAGAACATGGGGGGAAAAAAAATCCTCATCTTAATCTTCTTTATGAAGTGACAAGCAACAGATTATTCACACTCATGCAAAAGAATCACACCGAAGGAAAACAAGGGAAGATTGGCTCCTTGCAGCAGCAAGCTGGAAGAAGGAGGGAAGTAGAACAGGCACATTCCACAGCATTCTGAGACAGGGAACAAAGCATCCCAGCTCCCTCAACAACCAAGCTTCTTGCCAAGGAATTGCCACTGTCCTTTTAGGAAGGCCTGACTTCAACACCAGACTTAGCCAACAGGAATTATATAAAAGAAATCTCAAAAACTCTACAGTTTCATTTTCATGAAGGGACAGCTTCAGCTGGAATAATTAGCTCATCTCCTCCTTCCTCTTTCTGCTCTTGGCCTGTGTTTTCACAAACATATTGTGGATCCTACTTTCTATCATATTCAGGCAGATTGTAAGTTTACTGTAATACACAAGAACCCAGAAGGGAAATTGTTCAGCAATTCCTTTACTAATTTATAAGATAAGATAGCTAACTATTTTAACTAGTCAAATCGAAACAGGAAGCCCAACAATCATTAATGCACCAACCTTTTCAACAGGATAATTCCCTCTGTAAGTGCAGGGAATACATAAAAAGATGATAGTGAATACTAGAAGCCTGTTAAGAGTAGACTATAAATTTCAGACAAGCTGTAGTGCTGCAAGTATTATTTAACTGCTTTCAGGTTCTCATGTTCAAGCAATTTGTCATTATGAAGTGATAAGAGAAAAATGACACTGCAAAGCAATGCATAATTGAAATGATTCAACTACTCCTGACTAGTAAAGGCCATTCAACAGCTACATCTTTAAAATGTTTAGTTACTAAGCAGGTACACTCAAAATAATATTTGTTTTTTATGGTTAGTCAATAACTTTCTATCAGACTGAGAACAGTATAATTAAGCATCTGATTTACTTTCACTAATGCTGTGTTTTGGTCAGTTTTGCATTGTACTTGCACTGAATCACAGGCTGAGCTATTACTTTCTTCTATTTCTGGATATATTTACATACAATTCCCTTTAATGTAAATACATCTATTAATATTTTGGTTTATGAAACTAGATTATGAAACAAAGAGTCTTAGTACATAGAAGGACACTGTGTCCTGCCAGAAGGTACTTGTGCTATTTCAGCCATTTAAGTCCCCTTCTGCTTTAGCTGTCCTATAATGCCCACTAGAAAGAAAATCATTCCCAAATTTGCTGAAAATATAGATGTCTGTCTGGTGATACTGTAATGCCTTTTATATATATATACACACACACACACACACATATATATGCACACATACATACATATATATATGGGTAGAAAAAAAGCCTCTAAAACCAAATACATTCCCCTTTATTGGTAGCACAAAAGAATCATAAAATAGCTTACCTTGGAAGGGACCTTAAAGATCATCCACTCCAACCTCCCTGCCCATGGGCAGGGATGCCTAATTAAATTTGGTTGCCCAAGGCCTCATCCAACCTGGCTTTGAACACCTCCAGGGAGGATGCATCCACAACCACTCTGGGCAACCTATTCCAGAGACTCACCGTCCTCATACTAGAGAACTTCAAGATCCAAACCTACTCTCCCTCAGCCTCAAACCATTCAACCATTCCCCCTTGTCCTGTCACTAGACACCTTTGTGAAAAGTCCCTCTCCAGCTTTCCTGTAAGCTCCCTTAAGGTACTGGAAAGCAGCTGATTACATCACCCCCAGAGTTTTCCACAGGCTGATCAACCCCAGCTCCCTCAGCCTATCCTCACAGCAGAGGTGCTCCAGCCCTTGGATCATCTTTGTGGCTCTCCTCTGGACTCTCTCCAACAGCTCTGTGTCCTTCTTATGCTGGGGACACCAGAACTGGACACAGTATTCAAGGTGGGGTCTCACCAGAGCAGAATAAAAGGGCAGAATTCCCTCCCTTGACCTGCTTGCCACACTCCTCTTGATGCAGCCCAAGACACAGTTGTCTTCTGGGCTGCATAAGCACACTGCCTGCTCACAATGAGCTTCTCATCAACCAACAGTGATTTATGTGACTGAAATTATTTTCATACTCAACAAAACAATGACTCTCTAAATCTCACTGCAAAAACCCCACAGCACAAAGCCAAGAGGTGGCTGCTATCACGTTCACAAGGGAACGGCTTAGGAACAGCAGTGGCAAGCGGCTGCAGGAGGCCTCTGGAACATGAGGCCTGCTACAGAAGGGAACAGCTGGCTGTGTTTCTTGAGTACCAAAGATACCACTCCCAGATCATCCATCCTAAGTCCCCATTCAAATAAAACTGATGGAAGAACCTCTCCCCTGTATATTCTACAGATTCCCCGTTCGCATTTCCGCAGCGCTCGTGAACGTGTCAGCAAGCAAAAGGGTTACATGTGAGCTTAGGAAGCTTCCAGCAACAAAAGAAAGCACAAAATTGATCGAAGGATTGCAACAGTGATGTCAAGTATTTTAAAAAAGGGAAATCAGATCTTACAATGGGATCCTTTGTCAAACATGCACAAAGATGACAGTGTTTACCGTGCTTGCACATCGCCGCTTGCACAATCTAGCTTCTCCCTTCCATAAAAAAGCTTTTGTCCAAGGATGTAGACAAAGCTGCTTTTCCTATAGTAGGAAATTTAAACACCACATGGAACACTTCACTTCATGCATGCTTACACAGCAAGCTTACCCCAACTGGGAAAAAGTGACTACACTGCTCAACGGTCAAAAGACACCCAATGAATTACCTTCACTGCTCTTTCACCCTGTCCACTTTACCATGTAACACACTGGGAACTTTCCACTGACTTAATGCTGTAGCTGTAGCTCATTTCAGAAATTCAGATTCACAGACTGCAAGGGATCCTGGATCCTCAAAGGCCATCTTGTTCAACCCCCCTGCAGACAGCAGGGACACCTCCAACTAGATCAGGCTGCCCAGTGCCACATGGAGTCTAATCTTGTATGTTGCCAGGAATGGGGCCTCAACCAAATCCTTGGGCAGCCTGTTCCAGTGTTGCACCATTCTCAATGTAAAGAACTTCTTCCTTATGTCCAACCTAAACCTATCCAGCTCCAGTTTCAAACCATTGCCCCTCATCCTATCACTACAAACCCTTCTAAAGAGTCCCAGCCTTCCTGTAGGTCACATTGTCACCTTCATGGAAGTGGTGTCAAGTTGATTCTGTAATGAAGATGCTTTCAACAATACTAGTAGAAACACCAAGTTTATTCTGCATTTTAATTTAACTTCTGTCAATTTTTGACCTGTGGGGAACCCACAGTACACACTGGGATGCAGATCTGTGAAGAATAAAGTAATTGGGAATCATTTGTGATGTGTCTTGATGATTACTGTCTATAAAAACTAAGATGATACACTAAGAAATTACCATATGCTTTGTCCAGTGGAAAACTGTCCTGTAACATGCCAAGAGAAACTGCTTTTTAGAAGGGCAAGAATCACAAGAGCACAACAAGTTCTTTGGTTGTTTTATAAGCATTTCAGCAGAACAATCTCAATGTTTCTGGAGTACTGGAGAGCCCTCGCTTAAACCATTTACTGCTTTACCTGATTTAATGTATAGCCACACGTTTCATTTGCCTCACATAGGCCAAAGTATTTTTGCAGACAGATCATTAAGGCCTTCATGAAAAACTTTGGTGAGGCCACAATTACAGTGCCGTAGCACATCTCAAAAGATGGCCACTAGGAAATATAATTGGGGGTAGAATGGTGTTGAACTCACAATAGCTTAAGGGTCAAGGAAAAAAAGTTTCCATTAGTTTAAGTCACTTCAAACTGAATAACCATTTTTTTTCCCCTACACTTTCCATTTTGAAAAGTACAGACCCCATAGCATTTAAGTGTACTTTTGAGGGTCCAGTGCTTACACAAAGCAGCCTAAGCCAAGCATCCATGGAAAGTGCAGACAGGAAAGTAAACAACATCTCTGATAAAATTCCCAAGTTACTCAAAAGTTACTGGAGTCGTGTTGCTCAGCAAGCCTGAAAGAGCTGGAGCACAACTTGATCAAACAAAATCACCGTGCAAGTCACCAAAACCCCATGACTCATTTGAGCAAAAAGTGTAATATCCTACTATTTGAAAGAGAAGGAAAATGCCAGAGGCACTGAGAATTTTAAATACTCTATGTGTGTATTAATGCTTGCTTTCCAAATACTAAGTTTTTTTATTAAATAAAGAAGATAAAAGCACAATTTACAGCAGAATTCTAAAACACAGCAGTCATCAAATCTGTGTCCCATCAGAAAGGGCATTTCATTCCAAACCCTTGACAAGAAAATGCCAAACTCCCACACAATTTACAGCTGTTGCCCCTTGCTGTAAAAGCAAATTTCACTTGTGTGAAAACTTTGCTTCACCAAACTTTGCTTGTGGCAGCAAACTCAGCAAGCGTTTGTTATGCTAGTACTTCTTTCTTAGGTGTTAGAATGATTTCAGTCTCCGCTTCAGCTTATGAACTGCAGTGCTTAGAGGGTTTTTTGTAACAATATGCAGCAGTGTTCTATAAGCAATGTTAATGTATCAGCATGCTCACTGGAAATGTGTTATGGGATTAAATGAAGGCAGCAAACTCCAGTGAATAACACAGCTAACTGGCCCAGGGAGCAACCGTCATGTATAGCGTGGGACCAGATACAGGAATCCCTTCTGTTGGCTTCCCTCGCTGATATATTAGCAGGACTATATTGTCATGCAACCGGTAGGTTCTGTTCTTTCCTCAACACCCAGGCAGCTGTACATCACAGTTTAACAGGCAGCTGCTACCCTCCACATCTGCTTCTCAGAGCTTTCCTCCACTTTACTACTTGCAACTCCTACTCCCAAGACACTGCCATGTACCCCAAATCTCCAGTGGGCAGTTTCCTTGATTAGGATGTCCCATTTCTGAAGGCAGTCCAGCCCCTTCAGAAAACAGATGGTGTAGCTGTTTACATTAACTTCCATAAATATTGCATCAAACCCAACTTTCAATACTGCCCAATTTATAAACTGAGAGCAATATACAAAAACTATGTTCTAGGGATCCTGCCTGGCTCTACAATTCTAAACCAGAGGATTTGAAGAACCACATTTCACATACCGTCCCCGCTAGCCCTATACCTCTACAACCACCCAAATCATGTTATACACCCAAAGTCAAGAAAAATGATGATAAAATCTGTTCATCAAGTAATTTATTCATATTTTAACATAAGACAGACCCAGGCAAGGGAATGTAATTGTTCTTAAGCCTGTACATGCAAAGTCCTGACTGTTACCATACAGCAACCAGCACCAGAACAAGAGGACACAGTCTCAAGCTGCACCAGGGGAAGTTTAGGCTCGAGGTGAGGAGAAAGTTCTTCATGGAGAGAGTCATTCATCATTGGAATGTGCTGCCCAGGGAGGTGGTGGAGTCACCATCCCTGGAGGTGTTCAAGAGGGGACTGGATGTGGCACTTGGTGCCATGGTCTAGTCATGAGGTCTGTGGTGACAGGTTGGACTCGATGATCTTTGAGGTCTCTCCCAACCTTGGTGATACTGTGATATGTCTGACATCAAAATAGCTACTATTAATAAAACAACAACAACTAAACAAACAAAACAAACCACTGCACCTGTTTTTTGCTCTTTTTCATTTTGAAAAAAACTGGTTTGCTCATCTTAGCAGAAGGGGAGGCCATGAGAAAAATAATTTGCCCTTTTAAATGAGTTAGTTACCCCAACTCCCCATGCACAGAAGCAAAGAGTTTCCTTTGTGCAGAAAGGCAGAATCCACACGGACACTTCCGCTTATACCCAGAAGTCAGTAAATGTTTTAGCCAATTCAGTTCATGTCACCAAATTAAAGCACACAGTTCAAAGGACTCAGCCAACAAATCAATGTTTAGAAAATCAGAAAAATCACAGTTTATTTATTTCAGAAAAATCAAACACTACTGATACAGAAATAAGATATAGCTGAGCTGCTCTACTGGCCACCCACTACCATGAGGAGCCACCCCATCTTGCCTTCCTCTCTCTTTTCCAATGATGTTGATGTGACCCTGAAGATGATGGAAGAAACCAGAATGACATTAACCTCATTAAGACTTTAAAGCCAAGTAAACAAAACAACAACAACAAAAAAACCTACCCACCAAACAAAGAAAAAAACACAAAACCCAAAGAACGCCCCCCAAATTCAGACCCAATAGGTGTTTGCAGGTCACTGCAAGGTCAGAGATGCCTCTGAAGTGCCTGGTTGACTTAGGAGACAACTCTCTCTTAAGAGGCTTAGCTGCATCTAATAAGAGTTAAGAGAGAGAAATAGAGTTTTGCTTACCAGCTATGTCCTACCCTTGGAGTTAAAAAACAAAAAGGATCTTTGAAGATAATGGTTTTGTTAGCATTTTGAAGTAAACTGTTTTACCATACAATGTAACACAAGCAATACTTTTGTATAAACAATATGAAATAACATTTTCCTCACTGCCACCCAAGCCCTTCCAAGCACAGGGAAGATTGTCATACCAATGGCTGACACGCCTACAAGAGAGATGCTGCCTAACAGTGAGATCATAGAATGGTTTGGGTTGGAAGAGATCCCCAAAGGTCACCTAGTCCAACCCCCCTGCAGTCAGCAGGGACATCCTCAGAGCCTTGTCAAGCATCACCTTGAATATCTCTAGGGATGGGGCATCAACTGCTTCCCTGGGCAATCTGTTCCAGTATTCCACCATCCTCATGCTAAATAACTTGTTGCTAACACCCAATCTAAATTTCCTCTTCTCTAATTTCAAACCACTGCCCCTTGTCCTATCATTATAGACCTGTTACCTCATGCAACAGGTAAACCAAAGTAACTGCAAAATAAACACATCTAGGGAGCTGGCTGCTGCACTGACTAGGGTGAGTTGCCCGCTTACCAGCTAGACAGTGCTGAAGGTCTTTCACTAGTCTGTGTTAATAAGCATTAAAAAATGCTAATCACTCTCCATCTGATAGACTATCACTTTTCTTCCTGAGCACAGAATAATTCAGGTTGGAAGAGACTCATTACCAAGTTCAACACTAACATATCGCTAAGTGCCACATCTAAACAACCTTTAAAGACATCCAGGGATGGCAACTCAACCACCTCCCTGAGCAGCCTGTTCTGCTGCAAAAACCACTCTTTCAGTGAAATTGTTTTCCTAATGTCTAGCCTAAAACTCCCCTGGTGCAGCTTGAGGCTGTTCTCTCTTGTTGTGTCACTAAATACCTGTGAGAAGAGACCAGCACCTACTTTTGCCCCAGCTGTCATCAAATGAGATGCAAAGGAAAAGTGTGGTGAGGCAAAGGACTAACTACATTCTTAGCTGTGCTGGGCTGCTGTGTCTGTCCATTTTTATTTTTCCTTTAAGAAAGATATGTACATTGTTCAAAGTGCTTATAGCCACTCCTGGCAAAGTTTAAAAAAAAAGAAGTATTATTAATATTATTTTTTAATAGAAAAGCCTGGGTCAGGTATGGTGGGAATATTTTAATCAATTAAGCAAGAAAAGATGCTATATTTTCCTCTCATCTGCAAACCTCCAGGGTATATCAATACTTAAAATAAATTACAACCCAGAAAGAGTTATAAAACATTCAGAAACACTGCAGTAAAGAAAGGCAAGGTTGGGTTTTTTTTTCCCCACTACCAAAAAAGGCTGAGGGCAATGTTCTTCAACCTGTAGCAAAACTGATATGGATAAAACAAGAAGCTTCCACTGGATCTAGTTATGCTTCTGATTTCAGACATTCCCACAGATCTGAGCGATGAGTGTTGGAAACAATCAAGCTTCTCAGGTTTCAGGAAAACAAGGACATGCCCCCATTCACTCATTTATGTCAACCCTGTAGTGGCTCCCATCCTGTTCACTCAGGTGGTCAACCCAAAACAATGAATAAGAAGCAAACCAAACCAGATAGGAAAGTACACACAATGCTGTACTTGGTGAGATTAATACCTACTCTGAAAAATGAATGCAAGTTCAACGATGGACAAACCCACTTCTGTGCTGGGTGACAACCACAAAGGCAGTGAAGCCAGCTCCATCCTAACAAGCTTTCCAGCACAGAATTTAACTACCTAAAGCAATAACTGAAATGTCCCAGTCAACTGGAAACCCTTGTGCTTCCATCACTATTCCTTGAATATGAATTATCACTTCACAGCCCTCAGAAACAAAGCTGGTAAGGCAGTTTACAGGTGCAAAGGAAAAAAAAAGAGAAAAAGGTTAAAAAAAAAAAAAAGAGAAAGAAGAGAAAAAGGTTAAAAAAAGGAGAAAGAAAGGTTTAAAAAAAGGAGAAAGAGAAAAAGGTTAAAAAAAGGAGAAAGAAAAAGGTTAAAAAAAGGAGAAAGAAAAAGGTTAAAAAAAGGAGAAAGAAAAAGGTTAAAAAAAGGAGAAAGAAAAAGGTTAAAAAAAGGAGAAAGAAAAAGGTTAAAAAAAGGAGAAAGAAAAAGGTTAAAAAAAGGAGAAAGAAAAAGGTTAAAAAAAGGAGAAAGAAAAAGGTTAAAAAAAGGAGAAAGAAAAAGGTTAAAAAAAGGAGAAAGAAAAAGGTTAAAAAAAGGAGAAAGAAAAAGGTTTAAAAAAGGAGAAAGAAAAAGGTTTAAAAAAGGAGAAAGAAAAAGGTTAAAAAAAAGGAGAAAGAGGAGAAAAAGGTTAAAAAAAAGGAGAAAGAGGAGAAAAGGGTTAAAAAAGAGAAAGGAGAGGAAAAGGTTAAAAAAAAGAAAAGGATAAAAAAAAAGAGAAAGAAAATCAAATAAAAGAGAAAGAAAAAAGGAAAAGGAAAAAAATTTAAAAGGAAGAAAAAAGGAAAAGAAAAAAAATGTTAAAAAAGAAATAAGGAAAAGAACAAATTTTAAAAAGAAAGAAAGACAAAACCCAAACCCAAAGTATTCGGAGTTAGCTGGCAAATCCCACGTTCAGTGAGGAGCAGTTTTACTGCGACCTGCGGCCATTTCCACCTGGCTCACTTCCACAGCTGCAGCCCTGACAGGAAACTTCAAGCCACTGGTCTTCCCCGAGAGGTTGCAACTGATCAGATGATGAAACAAGTTGCATTTTGTAATACACAGTAGAGGTCTTGCAAACCAAGTGAACTGGGCTCTGGCTATTTGCTTCCCTGCTGAGAAACTGCAGTGCAATTTAATCTTCAATATTTATCTGTTCAGAAGCCATTTTTTCCAGTTCAAATTCAATTTCCATGTGGTTATTACGACAATAATAATAGCGTGGGTTGTATGCTACATCACACCTCACAAAGTTGGTTGGTTGGGGTTTCTTTACTGAGTATTTAGAAAGCCTTCTGACAAATACAAAACTTTGACAAACAAAAGAACACATTAAAATGGGCAAATTACACAGATGCTTTTGTTGCCAGTAATACATTTGCTGTAAATACATTAGAACTTAAAAACATGTCAAAAGCTCTCCTGTAAGAAAGCCACCTCTAGGAAAAGACACAAGTAAATTACCAGCACTTAGCAGACAGGAATGCATTTATGGCACTCTTGTCATACAGCATGAGGGAGTTCAGAAAATGCTGTCAAACTTCATTAAGAGGAATGTTATGCTACTTAAAATTACTAAAAGATTCCAGGCTTTTTTGACTACCCTGTGCAATAAAGCAAACCTATTAGCAGTACATTATAGCTGAGATGGCAAGAATTTGCTAATAGTTTCATGCTGATTAAGCAAGACGCAGCAAGCGGTGCCCTGCCGCTCGCTACCGCGCACAGCCCTCCCCCCGCCCAGGTCCTGCTGAATTGTCATTCTGTGCTCAGCATTCAGCTGATCAGCTGGAGCCACCAGCCTTTACAGAACATTCTCATTCAGACTACAAGTATAATAAAGTATTGCAGCACTATCTGCCAAGCTATTTAAAAGTAAGGAAAAAACCCACCACCACACACACACACAATCCAAACCCCAGAAACTCTTAAGGACATATATGTATTAAAAAATCTCTATGCTAAAGCACATGTAGGAAAGCTCAGCACAAAGTTGTTCTTCAAAGCTGACAGAAAGCAGCTGTTCAGCTGCAGAGAGCACAGGTTGAACAGAAGCTGAAGTTTCTGGGAGTCTGCAAGATAAATATATAGTAGGGTAAAGGGCATGTTATTTTTCTGCCATGGGTATCAGCACATGATGCACCTTTAGGTGGCTGCTGTTTGATGGTGTAGCTAAAGCAGAGCATCACAAAGCAAGCAATAATTTAAGGTATTACAGTTTCTGGAAGAACAGCAATTTCCCATGAACAAAGCAGAGAGAAAAGCAAGGGTTTCAAGGTATTTAGAATTACTGCATGCAAGCTTTCACAAGAATACTTTGCCATTCATCCCTATGCCATTTGCCAGAGACACTCCCACCAAGCTTCTCTAGAAAGGTGAATTATGCACAACTGCAGGTTGCAGGACCCGCAACGCTCTGTAAAGCAGCAGTGCTGCAAGCTGATCAGCCAGCTGCCCAGACAGCTTTCTGTAGCATTGCTGTCAATAAACAGAGATTATTCTGCTTGTTGACTGTTGAGACCTTGCTGTTCAGTCACATCTAGTACAACGATTGCATTAAAAATACAAAGCTTATGGAGAAACTTTGAATACCTGCATAGGCTTCAGGCTAACATCACTCCAAATGCTTTTATTTTCACAAGAGCAATCTTGAGCATAGAGGGTGATTAGCTGCATCTTCTAAATTACACCTACTGGAACTATTGATAGCTGTGCTTTTTAGATTGCCATTGAAATGGGGGATTAGAGGATGCGCAAGCAATCTGCATGGTGACAGTACGGCAACCTTAACAAAACCTGCAACAAAGCCTCAAGGTAGGACAAGCCTTGCAGCCATCATTCCTCCCGGAGAAAGGCAGGATGAGTTACAGGAAGATGGTAAAATGCTAACCTCTGCTAAGAGCACATCTGCATACTTTACATTGTAGCACACAGAATATCTGTATTGAGCAGGAACCGAAGGTTTATGCCACCTGTCACCATGGCTGTAGAGAGGTTTTTGGCACACTGGCAAACCATAGCGAAATGGATCTATCGGCAGCAAGAAGTTCCAAACGTCCATTTAAAAGCCAGGCACTCTTGCCATAAAGCATGCCTTTATTGGGATGCTAAGCTTGAACTTGAAAAGGATTAGGAACAAGAAGCTATTTGATGTTTTTGATAGAAGCCTGTGGAAACAAGCTGTCTCAACATAAACCTTCCCTCAAGCATCACAAGTTTACAGATGATACAAAAGCAAATTTCACACATTATTAATAGAACTTCTTCACATATGTAAACATAATTTCAACTTCTAAATGGTTGCATTAAAATAAGATGCTAAGCTCCCACTCATGCATTTAGCTCATGATTAAAATAGATTAGCTAAAATTTAATTATTTTAACATCAAAATTCATTTTCACCTGGCAGGTTTCAACCAACAGTGCACAGATCAGACTTTCTTGCCTTTTAAAACCATCACTCTCAGTACTGGATGGTCCTTTCCTCAATCTGCATTCACATCCATTATTCTCTCACATGTTTATTGTCTAACACTGAATATAATTAGTGGGTGCAATGACAGACAGCAAAATTTTGCACAAGGTGCAAGACATAGTCACTGTACAACAACTCGGAGTACAGATTGCAATTTAATTCTCAAAGGAGTCTTTGATAGTTTAGGATACTGGATTTCTTCAGCATCCTTACTGTCTCCCAATACCTTAGGATGGGAGATTTCACCAACCTGCTTAAAGCAAAGAAATCTTAAAGGCAAAAGTAGAAGAGGGAAAAAACAAACACATTTGGCATTAAAATAAATACATTTCTCACGTTTCCAATACTTTAGATGAGCTTTGTGCTTAAAAGCTCTCTGATTTTGGCACTTACAGAAATGAAGTTCACAGATGATCCACTGGAAAAGCATTTTAAAACTAAATTCCCATTATAAGTTGGGCTCAAGAGGACCAGAAACTGTCTGTTTACGTATTGTCATCTCCACTGTACCTACTTGGCTGCTCAGTTTGCATGTTAAGGTTTCTGAACAAATGTCATGGGTTGAGTCACATCTGCTGCTGATATTCAGCACCAGTGCTGCAGTCATGCCAGCTTCAAAACAAAAGTGCTGGCTAGAGACAAGTATCATGGGGCTCGTAGTTCAGAGGCTTCCTGAGCCAGTTGCTGCTTCCAGTTTGGGGGCTGTTGGGCTTTTCCACTGGGTGGGCTTCTGCATGCTTTACAGGGTGACAGACCATTTTTAGCACTAGCTTCTGCTGCTGCTTCTGCATTTTGCTGCACTTTTCTGCAAACAGGCTGAGGTAATTGTGCATTGGATCATTTCCAGTAAAACCCAGAGGTGGGTTCTTTTGTGTTACTTTCCCTCCTATCTGCATGGGAAGATTTTTGGGCTTGTGAGAGTGGGCTGTGTTAGCCCAGGACAATAAACCATAAGAATCTCACATATATTCGAATCCATCATTCATATGAGAGGGGATTGAGATAGGAACAAGACAGAAGTCCTTCCAATTTCGTAACACATGCTTCAGCACAGCCAAAACTTGGCAGTTGTGTAGGGCTGTTTGAAGCCCCTCAAGCTCCTATTTTAATGACTTAAGGCAAAGAACATCTACATTATGCATAACTTCTTTTTCTGGCGATGAAGGATAAATTAGAAAGTGAAGTCTCATGTCAGACAAGACACATGCACAACAGTTTTAATTCAAGGCTGCAGTTTAAAATCCTGCCTTAAAGGACACACCAGGCTGAACAAAGTGTTAGTAGCTGGCACATCCATGTCAGAGCTATTTCAGAATTTGAGCAGAGTAGGAATATTTCCTTTAGTAGCTGTTTAAGACCACACACAAAAATCCCAAACCTGTAAGTAATTATGCCATGATGCTTCTAAGATATTGTTTAATTCTCAACTTTTAACTGAGCTAGAATAGGCTGCAGCCACTCCCATTTTAACTTCATGATTCCTTTTTTGCCAAAATGTCCTGAATGGTAGGAGGAATACTTTTAGAAATACCTCTAACCCACTGTGCCTCACTTCAAAGAACTGAGAATCTTTTTAATGTGACTTCTGAAGGTGTTTTAAAACGTTTAAGGCAAGCACACAACTGTACTCTCAAAGACCATCTCAATCTCAGAACTGCTCAGCAATAGGCTACACATACTGTGCACAGCAGAACTAAGCAAAGCCATAAAATTCTCATGGGAATCTCAACCAGGTTGCATCTTCCCCCCCTAGAGCAACTAAAAATAGACAGATTTGTTCTGTGACTGTGTTTCTTAGCTTGTTTCTCTCTCCTTGCAGACAGTTCACTGGCACCCAGTTTCAGGGCAGAAAGCACGAAACACCCAGGCATGCATTTCTGCACTCTTTCTTCTCCTTTATTTTCCTTACACTAGCAAGATTTTTTTTTTTCACTTTTAAGAACAGCTATTGCTGCAATTCAGCATCCGGAGTAAATAAGTGTACTTCGGGCACTGAGTTTTGTGATTCAACATTAAAACAGATGTTAAAATCTGTCTGCCACTACCATCTCATCAAAAAAATTAGATATTAACAAAGTTGGGGTTTAAGATGATAGTTAAGAAGATATAAACAGATTTAGTATCTGTGGAATCTTTCTTACTTTACCACAATTCTGAGGCTGCACTCAAGCCCAGATCCAGACATACCAAAGACAGCAACAAAGCCTCGTCCTCAGTGCTCAAATCACAGTTTAACATCACACACAGCGAAGCAAAGCAGCAGTTTCTGGACAGGCAGTCAGGAGCCACTGGGAGAGGATGAAGTGAGAGCAAGATAAACATAGGAAATTTCAAAGACTGCCTATGGAAACAGCATTTAAATACAGCCCTTCAAACTGGAGTGAAAAACTTGCCCCAAAAAATCAACTGCAAAGAAAGAAACTATCAGTCTAATGTCTTCTTACCCACCAAGGTCCATGCTTTATTCAATAAGCAGTGTGTCAAAGCCACACAGCAGCTAGAAAGCAGTCATGACCATCACAGCCCTCACAAAGGCTGCATGGGGCATCATCACACAGTGAGTTTGGACAAAATCTGCTGAGGCTTTAGAGCTTTATAAAGCAAGTAAATAAAAGAGGCCAGAGACAGATTTTAGTGAAAAACTTGGGATTTAGGTTTTCCTGAGTTTCTACCCAAAAAAAAAAGTATACATGTATAATATTTTGAGCACAAGCTCTGCAGAGGGTCGCAATAGCAACTTATGACCTCAGAAACAGCACAGAAGGATGTAATACCACTTTGACATGCACAGCTACCTGGAAAGCACAACTCAAAGGAAAATTTACACCTTGCTGCATCACAGCTTATAGGAACAAATGCTCTCAAACTTGGGAAGAGAAGAAACTGAGAGAGGTCTCTCTTAGTTAGAAGATCATGGAACAACAACAAAATCTATTTCTGCAGTTTTACTTCCCTCACCCTAAACATCCTCTTTCCTCAGGCAGTCACATGAACACAATCGATTAGGATCTGCCATGGGCACAGGCACGAGTGGCTGAGCTCAGCAAGTGAATGAGCGATGAGCAAAGGGTGGGAAAGACAATGCTGGATGACAGTTGGCCACTGCCTCTTCTCCAAGAGCTCATCCCCAGCTCCCTGCTTAAAGCAGGGCAGCCACAGGGCCCAGCTATGAATTGCACGCCTGGGAGGAAGCAAGGAAATCCTCTAGCATAGCCTGAGGTTGTGAGCATTAGGGAGCAACACACATTATGGTATGAGAAGGACAAGGCCTTACAGCAGCACAAAGGTGCCCATTAGAATTTAGAGTGCAGCACCTGGTAGAGAGGGCAGAGACACAGACAGGACACAGACTTACTTGAAAGATTTTAAAAGGCAATATTGATGAGTACATCTCCAAAATTTTGTGAAGGAGTTTAAGGCTGGTAGTTGCATGATATGAGATGCAAATCCAAGTGTTACCAAGAAACAGAACAGCAGCCCCTGAAATGTTTATATCTTTATATATTTGATTTGTATAATTATATAGATGTATATACCTACACCCATAAATAGCTCTAAAGCACAATGCAGTTATGCATGACAGCCATCTATTAGCTCTCAGAGATGGCTGCAGATAACCAGGAATTGACATGTTGACAGATCATTGGCAGCAACAGGGGAGAAAGCAACTTTATTCAACTTCAACAGGAAAAGCAGTCAAATCAAAGCCACTCAAGGACCTCGTATTTAGTGTTTCAACACTTTACCACAGGATAAACCTTCTTCTAAAAGACTTAAATAACAAACAGTGGCTATGTGCAACGTGGTATAAGGTACCTGTTGTAGCATGAAGCACTCCTCAACAAAATCCTAGCAATCCATCAAGCTGTCTAGTAAAGAAATGTCTATCCAACATGATGAGGCAGGCTGAACAATTAGTTGAGATCCAGAAAGTTTGAGTATTTTGGAGTTTTATCACACATAGTATGTTGTATTTCACAGTATCACAGTATAACTAAGGTTGGAAGAGACCTCGAGGATCATCAAGTCTAACCTATCAACACAGACCCCATGACCAGACCATGGCACCAAGCACCACGTCCAATCCTCTCTTGAACACCTCCAGGGATGGCGACTCAACCACCTCCCTGGGCAGCACATTCCAATGACGACTCGCTCGGTGAAGAACTTTCTCCTCACCTCGAGTCTAAACCTCCCCTGGCGCAGCTTGAGACTGTGTCCCCTTGTTCAGGTGCTGGTTGCCTGGGAGAAGAGACCAACCCCTTCCCGGCTGCAACCACCCTTCAGGTAGTTGTAGAGGGCAATGAGGTCACCCCTGAGCCTCCTCTTCTCCAGGCTAAACAATCCCAGCTCCCTCAGCCTCTCCTCATAGGGCTTGTGTTCAAGGCCTCTCCCCAGCCTTGTTGCCCTTCTCTGGGCACGTTCAAGTGTTTCCATGTCCTTCTTAAACTGAGGGGCCCAGAACTGGACACAGGACTCAAGGTGCGGCCTAACTAAAGCAGAGTACAGGGGCACAATGACTTCCCTGCTCCTGCTGGCATAGCACAATAGTAGTAGAAGTCCCTTCACATCGATGACATGGAAGAAAAAGGCAAGTGTGTCCTCCAAGTCCAGATTTCACACTGAACTATTTATGACTTGTTGAGTTGCAATAAAGGACTAAGTATGGGCTACTATTGGTACACTTGATCACAAATAAGGACTAAGCATGGGCTACTGATACATTTACAATACTACAATACAGCCTAAGCCAACACCACTCTGGTGCAGAGCTGTACCGGCAACAAATATTTGTAGAACTAGGTGGTGACTAGAGCAGCAAATGACTCAGTTGGGTGATAATCTACGAAAGCAAGAGAAAGACAGCAACAACCACTAGAAAACATACATCAAACTCTGTGCTTCAGCACTACACTTAAAGAGAGCACAAGGAAGCTCCTTGATGTAACCAGATAACCCAAAGATCGCCTGGAAGCCCCAGGCAAACTGTTAAAAACAGGGAGCACTTCAAACCAGGGAAATTAAATTCAAAAGACAATATGCAATTTCAGATTAAGCCAGAAGTTCTAATCATGAATTTTACTACAAACAGAGTTTAAGTTAGATAATGTAGCATCAAAACCCAACATAAACAATATGCTTGGTTCATTCAGACAGTTCCTCGACTTCTGGCTTTCATTTACAAAGATGTTTTAAATGTTTTATCAGACAGAGAATTAGAATTAAATGTTTTATCAGACAGAGAATTAGAATGAAATGTTTTATCAGACAGAGAATTAGAATTAATTAAAACACAGACTCCAACTATCTATGCCAGTTCTCAGAGCATCATTGTGCACAAGCTCTAAATCTCTGTCAGGAGTTTACAAAAGAAAAGAATCACAGAACCACCAAGGCTGGAAGAGACCTCAAAGAAAAGAGAGGGCAAGCAGATAAAAACTGTTGAAAGAGAAGTAAAATAACCCTCCCCCCCAAAATGTAAGTCCTTTACTTCTCAACAATCTCTCAGCTATTTCAGGATCAATAATTACAATACCAACTTAAAACTCAGGACTCATCCATATGGAGCACTAAATGTACACCGAGTACCATGTAAGGTTTATGGAAAGCCTCCACACAGGAGCTGTTCCACATCTCTGCTCACACTTTTCACCTCTTCTATGCTATTTTCAGCACTATTGGCTTCTTATCAAGAAGAGGCAGACCTGCAACTGCATGCTATTTAAAAATACAGAAATACCACGGAATTAAGTTCTACATTTTTGTTTTGCTCTGTTTCCTACTCCTGACATTCTCTTTTTCTTGTTTAATGGCTCCTCTGCCTTAACCTAGCACTTCCATAAAACATTCTACTAAAAAGTTACTGCCTTTCCCAAGAACTAGCTCAGACACCACGTTAAAATAGAATCATAGAATTCTATAGTCTAAATTAAAAATTGCCTAAAATTAGCCCTAACTACATTGCCCAATTACTCACCATCACAAAAGTGTTTTGAAAACTCTTCAAATAGTCCTATCCTGAAAGCCTGCTTTACCCAAAAGCACTGTTCTTTAGCATGGGTTCAGACTCCACATAAGAGCAAAACCCGTTTCTCTCCATCCTATTTAAACCAAACCTATCTGGTAAGGCACGTCAGAGAAGTATCAGCTGTCTGGGGACTCGATATGCATAGATTTGACTTTCCTTTTTTTAAAGCACAAATGTCTACCATTCTAGAGAGAGCTGCCTAAAAAAAAGGGGGGGGAAAAAAAAGGAAAAAGCAAAAGAAGAGTTCTGCATTTTATTCTACCCAGTCATATGTTCCCCATCCTTTTGTCACAGTGCTGTGAAACAAATGATACTTTCTTTAGAATTGTACAAAACAACAACACATTTACTCCACAGGCAGGCACTGCAACATTAAACAACTGCCTAGACAGTAACTAGGTAAAGACACATCAAATGCAGTTGTTTCTATTCAGTTATGTGCAAGAACAAGATAGGATCTAATATTCTCGAACGGGGTTTTGTTTAGGACAAAGCAATTTAAGTTTGTTCTGTGTCTGGAGGTTCCCGGACATAAAAGCGACAGAAGCAGTGCCAGTGGAGAACAAGGAAGTGCCCAGTATCTCCAGCTGCTTTCAGTTTAACCAGCAGTCAGACAAAACACCCGGTCCTTCTCCTAGCTTTTCTCTTTCAGCATTTGTTCCACCATCCCCAAAGGTCCTGCCATCCATCACCCCTGCTGAGGGTGGTATGTTGGACTACCTCAAAAGGAAAGGCAGGTTGGACAACAGGCACCAAGCCTCACACTATACATTAGGAATCACATTTTTCTAGATGGTAAAATACAAAAAAAATAATAATAAAAGGAAAAAAATAAATTAATCCTAGACTATGACTATTATTCCTTAAGCACTGCAGCTTCAGCATCTTTTGAGCCAGTTAGTCGTTCTACCGGGATGAAAGGCAGAGGTTTGCTAATGTAAGTTGATGTCTTGGAAGTTCCACTTTATCACTTCATGCATGAAATTAGGACAAACAGGGGTTAAAAAAAATAATCAGAAGACTGTTGGCACTGGAAGAATTTTAACAGTGCTCTAGATGTTCCTTTTTTCAACTCTGAAAGCACACCACCAAACTGCACGTACCAGGTGGGTCTGCTGTTCAGCCAGCTGAGCATTCAGACACTGCTATTAGTACAAGCCAGTCAGCTACAACCAACTCATCTCCCAGGTTATGATTTTCCAACAGTTGCCTCACACAGATAACTTGTGTTTGTTTTGTGAGATTTTTTAAGGTCAGTTTGATTTGCAGCAGGGAAGTTGAGAGGAGCATACAGGCTGTAGGCAGTGTTAGTGGGACATAGTGCATCCTTATTCTGGGGCACCTAAATGCAGTAATACTCAGTGAGACAGAGCGGGACAGCTATCTGCTGACTGACATATTAGCAACACTTAAAGCTGATCACAAACAGCAACACTGTAAAGGAAAACTTGATAGAATCATAGAATTGGTTGGAAGGAACCTCAAAGATGAGATTAGGATAGGATAGGATAGGATAGGATAGGATAGGATAGGATAGGATAGGATAGGATAGGATAGGATAGGATAGGATAGGATAGGATAGGATAGGATAGGATAGGATAGGATAGGATAGGATAGGATAGGATAGGTTGGAAGAGAACTTCAAGATCATCACATCCAGCCTATCATCTAACACCATCTAATCAACTAAACCATGGCACCAAGCACCCTATCAAGTGTCCTCCTAAACACCTCCAATGACAGTGACTCCATCACCTCCCCAGGCAGCCCATTCTAATGGACAATCACTCTATGAAGAATTTCTTCCTAACATCCAGTCTAAACATCCCCTGGTGTAGCTTGAGACTGTGTCCTCTTGTTCCAGTTCCAACCCTTCTGCCATGGGCAGAGACACCTCACACTAGATCAGGTTGCTCAGAGACACATCCAGCTTGGCCTTAAAAAGCTTCAGGGATGGGGCTTCTATCAACTCCCTGGACAACCTGTTCCAGATAGACAGATACTGGCCTTTTGTCACTGAGTAGGAAAAAAAGAAGCCTGGAAAGCTATTCCTTAAAGGTCCTGCACAGAAAACATTCAGTTACTGACATAAGCTAGGAAAAAATTCAAGCTGTTTACAAAGTTCTAGCAGCAATTACTGGAATTATGCAATTTTTTTTTTAAATGTATAAAATTCCTTACATCATAAAGCTTTGGGTTCCTTATTGAAAGTTATTCATCACCTCATTCATAATGGGCATATTTCAACATTTAGCATCATTCCAAATGATGGTTTTAAGGGGTTGAGGCATTAAATGGATGGTGCTCAGAAATGTAAGTTGAAATATTAGATTATACATGCCCTGAATGTGTAAACATGCTCAGTTTGGTTAGAGTTTGGTTACATACTGTGTGCTTCCTTCGTACCATCAAGTTATTAATTCCCTGGGCAAATGAATGAAACCAAAAAGTAACACAAAGTTTCTTATAATAGAAGAGAATAAGTTCTGGGCCCCAGAATCAAAGATTTCATGTTGGAACACATGCTAGACCAGAGTTGAAGATTTAATGCTAGACCAATAAGGCAGCCCAACACTGATGAACTGCCACCAGTCTTTCAACTAAGTGACAAAACCAAGAATGCTAAGACATACTCTCACATCTTCTACAGAAAACACCGGGTGGGGGGGGGAAGTTTTCTCAATTACAAAATTTACAGCAACCCCACAGAAACTGCAAAGGTAAGACAGGAAGATCTCTTTGCTAGATCTTGACTCCACAGAATTAAAGTAAAAGAGTCATCCTGGTGATAATCCCCTTTAGTGCTTCAGTTTATGCAATAGTCAATTAGTAAAAGAGGATGAAAGACAGAACAATCTTTGCAAATAGGTCACTGCCTATATTTATAATGATTAAAACCAACCTGCTACTAAAAGTAACTTTTAATAAGCATGAAAAGCAGCATTAAGGCAGTGCATGTGTTTTACTCCTACATACATTCTATGTCTCCTATGACAGAAGAGGAGGCAATGCTGATCAGAAACATTCTTTCACGTAGGTTATGCATTAGCATTGCTAAAAGTAAGCTTTTCATTTCTGTCTGCCATGATTCTATTGCAAAGTATCACCCTCAAAGATAACATCTAACCACTCTTGACAATGATCTCTGAACCTACCCAACTCTTAGCCTGTCTGCACGCCTTCTCTCTCAAAACTTGTTAGTAGCTTTCACCTGCAAACACTGCCCAGAGCTCCGCTGCTAAATGTCTTCCTTTTTTGCATCAGCTTTTCTTTCCTCTTTAGACAGGTCTGAACACATCACTTTTTTTTTTACTCAGGGCTGTCCTGCATACTGCTGGGACCTCCCATCTCCTCCTTTCAAGTATATTTCTGCTACAGAATTTTCCTGTTCAACTTTTCCCTGGTCTTTCTGAGTATTATTTTCTGCCCTTCCTGTGGGATGAGGACACAGACACCATTTTCCTAAACTGTTATTGAATTTCATTGATTCTCCCAGTTTTAAGCACCACCACCCTGTCAGAGACTCTTATGCCCAGCTGTGCAGTCCTGAACCATTTCTTTCAATTCCAATTCTGCCTGCAGTTATAGTCTCCACACGAGATTTAAATCTGATTAAATTGAAGCTTGTTTCCATTCAAGCCCTACTTCCTCTAATTAGCTGCAGCCTTCCTACAGTTCAAATCCATGAACTAACATCTAATTCTTACAATGCCTTATGCACCAGAGCTGCACTCAATAGTTGGAATTTCTTTGTGTAGCAGGTCTAGAATATTCATTACCCAATTATAATCTTTTCTCTCGACCACTCATTTGCTTACATCTTCATTAGCAAATTCTCCTGCTCACACTGTCACCTCTCTATCCCCTTCATTTCATATAATACTAAAGAAATCCTTCCTTTGTGAAGCACTTTGAAGACTCTAGCTCTTCCAGTTTTTCCACAGCAGCGAGCCTGACACTGTACAGCTGCAGAACCTGCACTTCATTACTGGGAAAGAGGAGAATAACCTACAGAGAATAAGGCAACCATCTCTTTCAAGAATCTCATAACAGAAGCTTTCCTCTGCATCCCATACATTTGTACTCGGGATACTGAAATAACAGTGAAAGGTGGGCAATCACCCCAACCCTCCCCCAGAAAAAGCACCTGCACAAAGGTATTATTAAGGTCAGTCTAGCTTCTAATCTTCCAGGCTCAAGAGAAAACACCTGTAGCTTAGAGTTTATTATAATGCAGACTGCATAAAACTGGACTCCACAGCAGGCAGGGGAGGGAGAACCACAGTCGGCCTCGTGAAGCAAAATCCTGTTTGTGCGTAAAAGCTGGGAACTTGCTGTTCTCACTACAGACTAAAGAGCAATAAAAACAGCTTTCTGAGCCATTAATTTCTGCACAGCTGATTTCTACTAAACAACGCTCATTATTGAAAGCATTCCACAAAAACCCGGGAGGCTGTTCCAGCGAGAAGGCTGGCACCCTGAGCACCCAGCCCGAGCTAACACTGACAGCAGTGCTGCTGCTGCTGCCGCTGCTGCGGCTTTAATCCCCATGGCTACTAAATGTCAAACATTTTCATTGTGCTTAAAGAGCTTGTGACTGTGCACAACCAGATTAGGTTACTTCACAGTTTTAAAATAAGACAACTTCAAGGCACGGTGAGCATTTGCCTTCCTGTCACCCAGGACCCTGACAACAGCAGGCTCTTCAGCAACACCACTCAGACACTGCCCTCCTTTTTCCACAGCCCAAGTGTGGCATTTCTAGGGTTTGTCATTTCTTAAGCACTGTGAAAATTCCCATCCTCAGATCTTCCCCAGCCCAGTATAGACTACCAATATGCACACAGCTGACCTGCTCAGATCCAAACTTAAACTTGACTCAACACTACAACCTATTTGGGGGGTAAGGTGAAAATACTGAGTGCTACAGCACAAACAGTCACAAAGCCCAGTGGGAACTGAGCAGTGGGCTGTGTATTTCTTGTTGTCTGACAAAAGGAACCCACATAACCTTAATTTCATCTACTTCAGAGAAGAAAACACATCTAGCTATAGTCATCCCAAAATGTTAGGGGTTGGAAAGGACCTCTAGAGATCGAGTCCAAGCCCCTTGCCAGAGCAAGATCACCTAAGGCAGGTCACACAGGAACTCATCCATGCAGGTTCTGGTAAGTCTCCAGAGGAGGAGACTCCACAACCTCTCTGGGCAGCTTGCTCCAAGGCTCTGCCATCCTCACTGCAAAGAAGTATCTCCCCATGCTGAGGCAGAACCTCCTGTGTTCTAGCTTGTACCTGTTGTCCCTTGAAATATCACTAGGCATCATCAAAAAGAGCCTGGCACCTTCCTCTTGACACTCACCCCTCATATTTATAGACATTGATAAGATCCTCTCTCAGCCTTCTCTTCTCCAGACTAAACATCCCCAGGTCTCTCAGTCTTTCTTCACAGGAGAGATGTTTAAGTTCCACAATCACCCTCGCAGCTCTCCACTGGACTCTTTCCAGCAGATCCCTGTCCCTCCTAAATTGAGGAGCCCAAAACTGGACACAGTATCCCAGATGTGGTCTCACCCAGGCAGAGTAGAGGGGGAGGAAAGCCTCCTAGCTCACAGTAGGAGGAACTGTCTTCACATAGGATATAACCTTAGCATAGTGAACTATCTAAAGCAGGATATACTTTCTAAGCATTTCCTACCATTTGCATAATTTGTGTGGCAATTGATTACCATGGCAGTAGACTAGCCACTACACAGGCTTCTAAAATAAGCACCTAATCATTATTTCACCCTTCCATCTTCTCAGTGGCTCATCTCAACTACAGTGCACAAGGACACTGCTGTAAAGGAAGTGCAAGAAAATTGATCGACCTTCACACTGCCTGAGTGAGAAACTACTGAAAAATAAATTCCATTCACTAATCCTACTTATTCAGTATTAGAGACATGAAGTCCCATAACTAGAGAAACTCTGAAGTTCAAGAGTCCAAGAGTAGAGGAGGATATTGAACACCTACCAAATCTGAGTATTTCAATAAATAGATATACACACAAGTTCTACAGTTCCAGACTCACACTCACTCGTTAACCAAGCAGCTTGGCCTTAATTGTGTCTTATTAGCAAAGTCCTGATTCACAGCTCTCTGAAAAAGTTTTACCTCTTATTTCTAAACTCTTATTTGAATACCACCCTCAAGTGAGTTCCTTTGGTACTCTGAATACATGGCAGCAAGTGGGATTTACTGTAATGATCACTTTGTACCCAAGCAATGATATATTCACATTACAGAGTCAGACAGTTCAAGACAAAGGAGCTTTTGACCTTAGAATTGTGCAATAATTTAACATCTCCCTACAAAAAGGTAAAGGCAGGGAGTATCATCTCTATATACACACATACATAATTATGTCTGTGCACACACACACATGGTTCAAGAAAAACCTGGATTAAAATAGACTAATTAACATGGTTACTCTGTACCAGAAGTGACCTGATTATCTAAGTCAGTGCTAATCTTTGGGTGGGGGTGGGGGAGGCCTGTTGGGAAAATAAATAAATAACAAGAAATTGAGTGAGAGAAACCACTTTACTAAGTAAAAAGGCCATCAATGACCAGTTTTAGCCTGAAGTGGGAGTACATCATTCCTGAGATTCTTCCATACTAATTAAACTCACATGTTTTGAGTTTTTAACGCAGAGGAAAGTTATGAGAAGCAGAATTGGCAAGGCTGCCTCATTACAACAAGAGTCTACAAATAAAGTAATCAGGCCAGAAATTAAACTCCATATATATCTTAAGTGTGCTGCTTTTAAACTATTGAGCCCACTGATACATCAATTTACAGCTCTTACACTATCTATGCACATACTTTGGGAAAGCTGACAGTAACTAGCACCATTATTTCCACAAGCCAAGAAGTGAGGAGTTACTGTGGTAGGCTCCCTTCCTGTGGAAGAAAATGCAACCCAAATGCAGTGTCAACACAAAACCTTCATATAGAACAAAAGCACTTCTGCAACATTCAATCACAGGATAACACAAATGGAATTAATCCCCAAAGCAAGCTGCTTTTGCAAGGAGTGGAGCTATACACATCAATTGTTGAGACTTCAATAACCAGTTCATGCTGAGATAAGGCATTTTTACTCAAACAATCTGAATTTATTAGGAATAAATCTCAAAACAGCAGCAAGCAATTGTGGCAATAAGGAAATGAAAGGAAAACCACACAAATCTCCAGGGACCATTTTTTAGCTTACCTGCACTTGTTCTGTGGAGCTACTACTCAGTTCATCTCCAGACTCTGAATCTTGGTGAATTTTTTCTGAGCCTTCTCCTGCTGAATCACATGATTGTTCATGCAAAAAACTGGTCTTCTCTATTTCCAAGAATTCTGGGCATGGGAAATGGCCCATGGAGATGGTTCTATACTGATTAGAAACCTTGGGAGATTGCAACTCACTGTTAAGTTTTCCATTGTTTTGGGTAAGGTCCAGACCCAAACCAAGAGTTTGACCAGGGCTACTGCTCGGTCCCAGATTTTGATTGGCATCTCGAACTAAGCAAGACACTTGAACTGGAGAAGATTTTCCAAAACTAGAAAGTTCTGGTGACTTATTCACATTTTCTGTTGATCTCTGTAATCCGTGTGTCAGCTTCAAAGGGTTATTTGGCAGCACGCTCGCCTGCTTAACAGGTGGCATCAGCGCTTTGCGCGGTATTTCCTTCACATACTGTGCTGGCACGTAGAAGGGTTTGGAATTCTCATCTCTTTTGACTTGCCACCAATCATCATTAGTCTTTTTCACTAAGATATATTTTTCCCCTTGTTTAATCACAATTTTCTTGTCCTTGGCCTCGTACTCGTAGTCGTACTCCACTTCGATGTACAACTGTCCCGGAAGGATCTTCCCGCCTTTATCAGCCATTTCTGTTTGAAAAGACTTCACCTGTTCAGGCAAAAGGTAAGCCACATTCTGTTTCTGAAGTGTTATTTTCCTGTTAATAATCAGCACTGTAAGGGGGAAAAAAAAATGTAATAATAAAGTAATTGCTTCAGAGGCAAATAACTTCAAAAAGAGCTGCCTGTTCAATTCATGTCAAACTCAATCTAATTAATTGTTACTAGCAACTGCAGAGCTCCACTTGAAAACATCTATTTGCATAGAACAGCAGGTAAGCAAGTTGTTTTGTGTGGAGAGAGCAAACACCAGAATCCTAGCATCTAGGTATCCGAAGAATTTAAGATTTTCAAATACCATTCTCAGTAATACAACAGAAAGAACAACTTAGTCACCAATTTAACTCTCCTATTCACACATGCCTCCTGCTATCAAGTGACTCATTAAGCCTGCTGTTTCCATTACTAAACAATGTTGATTGATCATCGGGGGGGGAGGGGGGTCGAGCTAGTTTGAGTCAATCTCTTGGAACTGTGTTACTACACTGATTTTAATCAAAATATTCAAAAGGTTGTCATTTGCTTATTTTCATTCCTCTTTCATTTCAAAAGTCTCTTCAGCATGTTCACAATTCCTTACAAGATCCCTTAAGCATTCTTACACTGCTATACCCCTGCCATCAAGTTCAGCATGGGCTGGCAATCTGTGGTCTGTTCATGCTCTATGTCCTACAGAGCCTCTTAATCTCCACCTAACTGGAGAAGGAAATGACCAGCAAGCTACGTGACCCAGGCTATCTGAGGCTGCAGCTCATGTTACCTCTGTCTAGTTCATAGATTCATAGAATGGTTTAGGTTGGAAGGGACCTTAAAGATCATCTAGTTCCAACTTCTACCTCCTACCACTAGCCCAGCTTGCTTAAGGCTTCATCCAACCTGGCCAACACCTTCAGGGAGGGAACATCCACAACCTCCCTGGGCAACCTGTTCCAGTGTCTCACCACCCCCACTGTAAAGAATTTCTTTCTAATCTCCAGTCTAAATCTACCCTCCACAATCTTAATGCTGTTCGTTCTCATCCTATCACTACAAGCCCTTGTATAAAGTCCTTCTCCAGATTTCTTGTAGCCCCCTTCATGTACTGGAAGGCTGCTCTAAAGGAGCCTTTTCTCCAGGCTGAACAGGCCTAACTCTTTGTGGCACTCCTCTGGACCTGCTCCAGCAGTACAGTGTCCCCCTTACACCAGGGCCACCAAACCGGACTAGTGCTGCAGGTGGGGTCTCAAGCAAGAGCAGAGGGGCAGAATCCCCTCTCTGTCCTGCTGCTCTCACTGCTTTTGATGCAGCCCAGCTTACCGCTGCCTTCTGGGCTGCCAGTGACCATCGCCAGCTCATGATGAGTTTTTCCAACTGGCACCTCCAAGTCCTTTTCTTTGAGACAGCTCTTAAGCCACTTCTTGACCAGCCTGTATTTGTGCTTGGGATTGCCCCAACCCAGGTGTAGGGCCTTGCATTTGGTCTTGTTGCCCTTCTTGATGTTGGCTTGGGCCCACCTCTGAAGCCTGTCAAAGTCCCTCTGGATGGCATCCCTTCCCGCCAGTGTGTCAACTGGACCACACAGCTTGGTGTCATCCACAGACTTGCTGAGGGTGCCTCAATGCCTCTGTCCATGTCACTGACAAAGGTGTTAAACAGCACTGGTCCCACTATCAATCCCTGAGGGACGCCACTTGTCCCTGGTCTCCATTTGAGCCACTGACCACAGTTCTCTGAGCATGGCCATCCAGACAATTCCTCATCCAGCATGTCTATAAAACAGGCAGTACCATACATTTATTTCTTTTATAAATTGCCACAGATTAAATTCTATGATTTAAAGAAATAGCTGTGGCAGTATCAAACAAAAGTGTTCAAATTTCCAAGACAGTTTGGTTTCAGTGGTTTGCATTCTGCACATTTACTTTGCTTTTTGTGGCATTTAGCTTCTAGAAAACCCAACCTAACCGAAAGGTTAAGGTCTAAAAAACCCAACAATGATGAAACCAAAATCTAAAATGCTCTTTCAGGATCCTATAATCCAGCCACTGTATCCTCACCCATGAGCACCCATGTCTCTATTTAATAATGAAGCATCAATGTCACAATGAGTGGATAAGCATTGGTCTCACCAACTTAACACTGAACACAACATAGTAAATTAACAGGAAAGGTAAGATTTCTTCACCTTGAAAGTCAAAGTGTGTAAAGTAAAGGGGAAGATCTCTAGCATTCAAACAGAACATAGGAGAATTCAGATAAAATGCTGCCACATTTAATCTTGTAAGGGTTAACAAACTGATCTTTTTTAAAGGGGCATGTTTCATGAATGAGAGAAATTATGTAGAAACTTGCAACTCGGCAAGTTAAGACTTTGTGATGAGATCTGCAGGGCTCACCCTGCCACAGAGTGGAACTAATGCAATTCCACACGGCACACACAAGCAGAGTGAACTCAGCTGCCCCAAACGGGACTGAGGAGAGAAACAACAATGTAAAAAGGACTTCTGGGAGAGCTGAAGCAGCAACCTCTAACAGTTCTTCAATTTTTCTTTCTCTAGTTCTGCTATTTGGTCTGAGCCTTAAAAAAGTAAATAAATAAAATACACCACCACAAGCCCCACACCATATCTGCCACACAACTCAGAAGAAAAAGAAGCTCACAAGCTCAAGTATGACACCATGAGAGAAGTGCCTATCTTTAAACTGTATCCTTCTCCCACAGTCCATCCTCTTTTTACTTCCAGGAAGCACTTCCTACAGCCAACTTGAAAGCCACTATCATTTTTACACGACTCCAAATGGAACTATCATTTTTACATGACTCCAAAGGTCAGAGTTACAATTTTATGCAGGACTTGGCAGAAGGAATGATGGCAACACATACAACAGAACTGACAGCAGGAGCACAAAGCAGTAGGAAAAGAACATCAGGGTTCTGGTGTTTACTTTCTGTACCATAAAATGGTACACTGACATTCACAGCATTCTAGTCTATTTACAGTCTCAGCACAAAACAACTTGCTTACCTGCTGTTCTACATAAATGGGTGTTTTTAAGTGGAGCTCTGCAGTTGTTTAGCAACTGTAGCAGAAGGTTAAAATGAACAAATTGCAGCCATTCCCACGCTCTTCCTGGATTCAGCAGCTCTGCCATACAAATGGCTTTTTTTTCTCCTTGTGGCTAAACCTGACTCCTCCCAATGCTTCTCAAAGCTCCTACCAACCCCTTTCAGGGCTTCAAGGTCACATACCAGAACCATGCAAGTGCTTCTGAGCTACAGTCTACCTGTAAGGTCTGCTGCCTTGGAAGTTGAAACAGTGTTGAATGAGTCCTCATTCTGTTTTTCCTTCTCCAACACAGAAACCAGAAAGATTAACACAAGCCTACGGTTTCCCACAGAGCTCCCAAGTGTTTAAAAGCATGGATTTTTCATTTCTCTTTTGCCAATTCATTCAGAATGTATGCTTGTCCTTTCTTTTTTTTTTTCCAAGACAGGCAGGTTCATCAAGTTGCTGGGGTGTTTGTTTTAAACCCAGAATTTTGAGAAACAGAAGTTAAATAAAATACAGTAAGATACAAAAATAGCTCCATCCACTTTTGAAGTCAGCTCTGCAGCCCCATCTCTTTCCAAGCAAAGAAAAGAAACACCAAAAATAAGCAGCACAATTTTTGTTCTTCCGTCCAAGCTGCGAAATTATCAAGTCAATAGCAAATATTTGGTGATGTTGAACGTAGGATCAAAAAGAGACAGGCTGTGTTCTGCTTTTGGCCAGGACACTAAAACAGTTTTATAAACAGATCACATCAGCAGGATCAAGCAAGGCTCTAATTCTCTGCCTCAACAGGGAAGAGACACCTACAGTATAGATGGGAAATCTCTCAGTAAATGTAACAAATACAAGCATTAACCCTGCAGGCCTACAAACATCTACCATGGCCTTCATTTCACAGATCCAGGTGCATTAAGTTTCATTTTGTTTGAGTATTTTTAATGCAGCTGCTGTGCCACAGAAGGCAGACTGCCTGGACCCTATACACAGCCTGGGAGAGAGACAACTGTAATGTCCTTTGAAGGGTCCTGGTGTATGTCTCATGGAACTCAGGTTAAAGAGCCATGGAAGCCTTGACCAAAACTCTACTGTAAGGGGCTTAGAATTCAGATGTGAATGCACAGTATTGACATTTGGAGTATTGACTTCCTTTTGCTAGGAGTCAACAACTGAAGCAATATGGCAGCTCTGACACTGTAAACTCACTGTGGTGGTGGTGTTTTTTCTGGATGGCACCTGCTTTGGGAAAGAAGGATGAAGAACCCTAATTAGAGGATGAAGATTTATTTAGTTCCACAGAGAACACTAGTAAGCTTTAACACTTAAAGTCTCAATACCTGATGGCCCCGTTGATAACAAATACCTAAGAAAAGTTATTCACAAAAGAGACTCAGGCCATACTTTTCTGCTGGTGAAGAAAATCCTGACTGCTACTAAGTTAGGCCACATCCCCCAGCAGAAACAAAAGAACTCCACCATTTTGCAGATTGTTCATGTGGTCCTAGGAGACAGGACACCTGTGGGTACATAAGCCCAGCATCCTGTCATGCTCAGCTCTTTCACCCAGTATCCACCCATGGCTCCACTAGTGCTCCAATTTCCGATGGGAACCGTTCCCATCTCTTACTCATCCAAGAAGCCTGAGCAAGGGTGGCAAACTGGAGTGTTTGCAGAGGTCAGCTCCTCCCTCTGCTCCTCCCCAGGGCCAGGCCCACACCACATGTGTGCAAACCTAACATCAGGGCGTTCCATGTGAACGCTTCCCGCTAGCCAGGCTTTATGTGCATTGACACAAAAGGAAGCCTTTTCTAATCAGACCCTGACACGACAGCTTCAGCCCCCTAAGAAGAGTTTGGAGGCCTTTAGTCTCTCTCAAAAGTGTCTCAAGTTCCTGGGACAACTTCAACCCTACAGCAACACATTTCCCTCCTTATGGCACTCCATCTCAACCACAGAACAATGCCCATTACATTGCATGTGCATGGTCTTGAAAGGAGCATGGTCCTAACACAGACACTGAATGTTAAGTACAACCATATAAAATATGTATACAGCATGATCATATCAGATATGATATGATCAGATATGAAGATCACTTCAATTTCAGCATTATCCCAGAACTCAAGACCAAAAAGCAAATACATAAAAACCAGGAGGTGCACAATAGGTGCTTCATATCTCTCCTAGAGCATTTTCTTCTGATCTTCTAGAACCAGGTAACTGACATTTGAGATGCACTAAAAAGACTCTTTGCTATTTCTTTTCCTCTTGGGTGGCAAAAAAATATCCCTTACTCACCATGGCTAAGGAACTGTTATTTACTTTACAACAGAAACAAATGATAAGTTATTAAAAATGCCACTGAGGATATTAACTGATCGCCTTAAAATTCCTTGTGTGACCTTGTTCACAGTGTCCTACAAAGCAGCAGCCGTTGCCTTGTGTAATCTTTTTCCATTTTCAGCATCAAACTTCACGCACTGCCAAAATGAACCCTTCCACAGCGCTGATACAGAAATAAACTCAATTACTGATGCTAAATTAGGATAAATTCTTACCGGTTCAGGACAGATGAGATACCTTGGCTACAGCCCACTAGGTTCTGTGACTCTGCTTCTACCCAGGCAGTTTTCTCAGGGGTCCAATCTATACTGTATAACCAGTGCTTGGGAGACTTGGTCCCACAGCAACTTCGTTGGAATTTAACCCAATTCACACCTCTTCGAAGGGGCACCACTCTTTCTCCAGCACAACCAGCTCCTCAGTTAGTACTGTCATGCAGGCAGCCAGTCCTCAGTGGTGCCTGTAAAAACCATCTGCAGAGTGTGCATCTTGTGCATGCAAAAGTTGTACAAAAATAGATGCAAATATGCAAAAGCAAGCAAAAGATAGAGGCAAAACACAATTTACAAGCTTTATGAAAACGCTCCTTGAAGGTTTCCACAGAGATCACTAACACCGCTTAGAAATCGAGCACTACTTCCAAGTCAACTAGATTCCCAGAGCTCACACATCCTTAAGAATTAAAGGCATAATAAGTAACCACTTAATAGCTGCCTGTGACTCAGAGCTCTGAATAAGCGATGCATTCTAAGCAGCTGTCAGGACAACTTTTCGAGCCACACGGCAGCACCCCACACCTTGCCGCGCTCCCAGCACATCCCCAGCCCACTCGCTCCTCATCGCGGGCTTTTGTTAAGTTGTTGACTCCACCGACCAGCCATGAACAGCGCGGCAAACCCGCACCGACTCGCCCCGGCCAACCCACCCAAGTTGCCGCGCTCAAGTTAGCGCAGGGGCGTCCAACCGCCTTGGGCACAGCAGGGGAAAGCGGGAACGGCCGCCCCGGCGCCGCTGCCCGCCGCTTCTCTTTGTTTCCCGCCGGCCGCAGCCCCAGCAGGTGAGAGGCAGCTGCACAAGGCAGGTCGGGCGGCCCTGCCCGGCCTCCGCACCGCCCCCGCACCGCGGGCCCACCGGCAGCGCTCAGGTGCGGAGCTGCCTCTCGGCACCACCTCCAGTCGGGCACTCCCGGCGGCGCCTGCGGAACGGAGCCGCCGCCACCGGGGAGCACGGAGGGGCGGCGCCGCCCCGACCCCCCGCCGGCCGCCTAGCACGGGAGGCGCGTCCCGCCGGCGCCCCGGGATGGGAGAGTCGGGGTGGCGTCGGGGAACCTGGGGCCGCCACCACCGTGAGCCGGCCCCGGTGTCGGGCGCGGACGTGCCCTCTGCCCGCCGCAGGGCCACCCTGCCCTGCCCGATTGTCCCGGCGGCGCCGCGCTCCTCCCCGCCCTCCTCCTCCTTCCCCCCACAACCAGACCAAGAGGCGCGGCCCCTCACCTGCCACGGGGGCGCGGCCGGTCCCGGGCCCCGCTCTGGTGGCCGCGGCAGTCGCTTAGCTCTTTCTCCCCGGTCCCCCTCCCCGCCCGCCGCGGCCCCAGCGCTGAGTGTCAGCTCCGGGGCACGGCGGCGTCACCGCTCCCCCGTCACGTGCCAGGGGCGGCGCCAGGCGGAGGTGGGGGGGTGTGGCGGCGGGGCGGGTGCAGCGTGCCCCGCTTGGCTCAGCTGCGCTCCGGCCCGGCCGTGCTCGGGTGCTGCCCGGAGCAGCGCTGTGGCCCGGGCTGGGGGCTTACTGGGCGATACACCCGGGCTTGACCCTTGGCCTGAGCCTGGCTGCCCGGGGACATCGCGCTTTGAGATGGCAGCGGAGTGGGGCTCGGGCTCGGGCACGCCGCGTCCCGGCTTGCGGATTTGTTATGGGGTCCGGTAGAGCCACGTACAACAGCGAGCCCGGGGGCGAGCGGCCGAGTCCCGCACCTCGGATGCTGCACGCTGAGGAGCTCCGGTGCCGGGCCGGAGCGGGCAAGGCCTGCCCGGCACCAACGGCTGGCTCAGCAGCACCCCCTCCAAAAGCAAAGCGGAGGGGCTGCAGCCTGGTGGCTGGTGCGGGTCCTGCCCCGCAGGGGATGCCCCTCATAATGTGAAATCGGCATTAGTCCATCCGCTGTGCCGTCCGCCTTTATTACAGTCTGCTAAAGTAATCCAGCGCGACTGCCAGAGCGATAAGATCATTTTCTAATTCACATGGTAATGTGAAATATCTAGGCCTTTCTGTCCTTAATAAAAAGAACAGATGGAAAACAAAACCTGCACCCCTCCCTGGCTGCACCCCTGCAGTCCCTCCGAGTGTTTCTAGTTGATAACTGAAGAAACAACAGAAACAAAAAGAAAAGAAAACAAATAGCCTATTCGGTTATTTGGGGTAAACTTGCTTAGTAATCTTATTCTGTTAGTAAAAGTTGTCAAACATCCAGTTTAGGAACATTTGCACGGCCTTCACAGCATTTTCAGATTGTAAGTAATCTTATCTTTTTTAAAATGGTATCTAGTCCTCATGGTTGCAAAGATAACCTTGAAAGCTTGAACTGACTGTAGCTGATACAGTGATATCTGAATGAATCTGCAACCAGCTTGAAACAATGGCACTGAGATGTGTAAATTGTCTGGCCTCTATTAATCTAATCAAGACTGATGCTGGCCCTGGCTTTTTCTTTGATTATTTTAACACAGGGAGGAAGGAAGGAGACAGTAAAATCCTCAGAAGGTGGGAAGAACAGGTTTGCTTAAAGCAAGAGACCTGAGGAGTGCAAGGAGGTGAAAAAGGGAAACAGAAATTGTGGTTGAGGAAAAGATAAAAATAGCATCAATAGGTAGAACTGAACATGTGGACGCATTTTCCTGTTGAATAGTATCTCCAGTATCACTATTTCCCTGCAGCCTCCTGACAGGTGGTATCTGACAACATGCAAGACAAGAACTCAACACCACAAATATCTTAAAGCTTTGCTTCTGCGTATCTTAGCGTGAATACTTGTGAAAATGTCTCCTTCACACCAAGGATCATGTGACTTTGGGCTGCCTGTCCACAAAACATAGAATCTTAGAATCACTGAAGATGGAAAAGACCTTTAAAATCATTGAATCCAACCATAACCTAACTACCACAACTACTAAACTTTATCCTGAAGCGCCACATCTGCACACTTCTTAAAGACCTCTAGGGATGGCGACTCACCACCTTCCTGGGTAGCCTGTTCCAACACCTCTCCACTCTAAAGATTTTTTTTCCTAATATCTAATCTGAACCTCCCCTGGCACAACTTAAGCCCATCATTACTGAAATTCTGTTGATGTTGTAAGGCTGACACCACTGTCACACCTACCCATTCAGCAGTTATTCAGAGTCTGGAAAAACAGACGAGTGTATTTGTTGCAGGGGAAACAACATCCTGCATATAGCTGTCCATTATTTGTTATTAAAAGGCAGAACAAACTTAAAGGACAGTAGCTTTGTATTCATACTTATTCCTTTGGAAATTATATGTGTGTGAAAAAGATACAGAGTAAGCCGAAGTATAATGTTCAGCTGGATGTTTTTGTCTAACAGGATTCTATCTGTATGGCCAGTTTTGTGGTAGAAAATAACATACTTAGAACACTTGGGTATTTCAGAGCAAATTGACTGCATTTTACCTCCTAACATGCCTGAGGTATACATAAAAGCATCTCAAAAGTCAGTCATAGTAACCACACTGTAATTATCCTTCCTTACTGCCAAGGCTTCACTAGAGTGCTGCAGGATATGGCATTAGTGATTCAGTCTGAGGCACTCTTCCCTCTGAGTCAGTGCTGAACCAATGGTCCAACACAATATCAGCGTGCATAATAGAACCAAAGGTGCCAGAAGATATGTAATTTTGAGTCCCTGCCCAACTGCAGTCATGAAAGATTCCACATTACAAATAAAGTGTCCAGCCCAAGTTCCAATTTTAGCGTCTGTTGCATATTCTGCCTGTGGGGATTTCACTGTCTCTGCACTGAAGCAGAGTGAGCTGGAGTTCACAGCCTTTACTCACCATGCCTTGTTTTTCCTGGAAATGTAGGATGGCTGTCACACTGACACCTCAGATGGGACTCTGTGTGTATCTTATGTGGAAAGATCCAATACACTTAGTGACCTCATGAGTCTGACAGAATTGCCGACTACAATTGCTTCATTTAGTATAATAGGAGCTGTGGTAGAAACCACAGGACTCTTAAATCACCTATCACATTCTGAGTGCTCTACATTGTAACTCACCCACAAAGGCATCAATCTCTGCCTTTGGAAACTGATTCCTTAGGAAAAGTCGGTATTTGAACTGTGTTTGTCTGTCCTGTTAAACCAAATTTTCAAAACCTTTGTCCAAATTTCACTCTGTTTGCCAAAAGGGAGTTGTCTCAAGGTAACTAAGCTCCCACAAGTTTTGTGGAAGCAGGCAGCTGTAGAGAGATGCAGAACGAGCCACATAAGGAAGTGACATTGTAAATGCTGCAACTGTGGAGAAAACGTTGACCTAAGACTTGCAATCTATCATGAAACACAAAGCCATAGGAAACAAGATTCCTAGTTCTGAAAACCCAGTCTTGGAAAAATGCATTTTGCTGTTTTATAGTGGACACAGCCTTCTATCCTTAGCATCCAAGTTCTGAAAGACCAGGCTCATGTGTTTAAAACTCTCAGCCTGTCATATTTGAAGAGCAAATTCCCATTTCATATTTTTGCCTTCCCCCCCCCCCCCCGCCCCGAGTCCTCTATTTCAAATCTCTACCAGTTCAGCTGTCCATTATTTTACGCCTCAGTCGCAGTTATTCTACATTCATGTCATGTTTTAATTCATTTGAGATGCATATCTGAGCTTGGAACTTGCCATCCTATTACTCATCAGGCCAGGACTGACGTTAGGTAACCAACAGAAAAATGTGCTGCTTAAAAGACGATTGCTATTAAATCCGGGTTGTTTATTCATTGTTTGCCATCCCCCCCTTGCCAAACAGACTAATCTGATTATGAACTCTGTTGATTCTTTCATTTGGAAGTGACTAAGAAGGCAAATACAAAAAGCTCTCTCACATCTAACACGCAGAGAGTGCAAATATCCACCTTGCACATTTTGCTGTTTCCCTGGGTTTTTACTCCTCTTTTTCAGAGACCTTCCCCCTGTGTTTGGTCTTACAACCTCAACAGTGATACACCCAAAAGAAACCATTCTGAAATTGGACAAAGAAATGCATGTAAGTGAGCAAACAGTTCTGATAGAAATAGAAAATATTTTTCTTCTACTTCAATGACTACTTAGAAGTGTATTTTAAAAGTGGTTCATCTTGCCTGATGTAAAGCATATTACCTGGGGCAGCTCCTGTCTACTCTGCTCCTACTTGCAGGTTTTTTGACAGCTTCTAGCCTCTCACCTCTATCTAAAAATACCTCTACCACCTACACATACACATACAATCAATTTCTCCTTTCTATTCTTCCTGACTACTACAAAAGCACTCCCCTTAACCAAGTGCAGATACTGTGGGCTTTTTGCATGAACTTGTCAATTTACTCCCCATCTCCTGACTCATCCTAACAGATGAGCTATTTTTATTTATGTAACTGCGCATTGTATGGAAAAACAGCTGAAAAGGGAACAAAGAAAGTAAAGAATAGAGAATAAGGAAGCCAGATTTCTCAGAAGTTCAGTGAAGAACTTCTTTCACCATGACTCTACAAGGGAATGTTCTCTGCCTTAAGGAAGACCTTTTATCCGCAGCTCAGAGAAGGTAATTCGCTTTACTGTGAAAAATCCAGGAGGAATTTGTAACATTTTTTCCACCCTACCAGCAGATTATTTTTGCAAACCCTATTAGCCAGAACAGGCTGTGGTCAACACATGCTTTTTTTTTGCTTTGCTCTGCTCATTTGCTACA
Organism: Melanerpes formicivorus; assembly: GCF_026170545.1. Taxonomy (NCBI): domain Eukaryota; kingdom Metazoa; phylum Chordata; class Aves; order Piciformes; family Picidae; genus Melanerpes; species Melanerpes formicivorus. Next base: position 12,890,623 of record NW_027142365.1, read on the forward strand.
TTGTGGTGTTCAGTATTTGAATCTCTCTCGGAAATCATCCCATGGAAGGAAGCTGTGACAAAAATTCAAATGTGCCTATTGTTTGCAGCAGTCTCAGTTTGCAAGTAGAGAACATTTTCTTACAGCTATCTGATTGTCAGCATTGCCAAAGAACAAAGTGAGATCTGTTTTGTTCAAACTGATCCTTTAATTCTGCTCTTGCCAAGACCAGGCTCATTGCTTAGCTGTGAATTAAACTGTTTATTGCTTTTCTCTTCTTAATCATAGTATTCCAAACTGTATCACTTCTATGTTAGGCATAGTAATATACTTCTGAGTCACAGCACAGAATTAGAAGTGGAGAAAGGTATGGAATAGTTTTCTGACAGAACTGCTAAAGCAGACAATTGGGGAAGGATGTTTCTTTGTGCTACCTTGACTGAAGACCTTTGCCTAAGCTAAATATTAGTCAGCTGTGCCCAGCTAGATGTGTCTAGCTATGGTTGGAGCTAACAGACAAACCACACAAAAGGCACAATTAATCTTTTCAATAATAATATCTTTTTCTTAGGATAATCTCATAGTGAAAGGTATTAATATTCAAAAAGCACAAAGTAAATGTCCATTTATACCTTGCAGATGAGGGGAGTCCTGCACCAGTGTCTTTAATAAGTAGCTTATTTTGTGTCTAATATGGAAATCATTACATTCATTAACTACTAATAAGAACTAAATAAATATAAGCATATTACTTAGCTGCCAAAAAAAAAAATGTGTTGAATGTTTTATTCATATTGAAGTTCATTTTATTATGCTGCACAAAATTCAGGCTTAGGGTAGATTCACGAAGGAGTTTCTGGTTCTCCAAATCACACATGTTTAGAATTGCTCCAGCTGCATGGCTCAGCGAGCAGCAGCTCAAGCGAGCAAGGCGCTGGCTTCCGGGCGCTCTGAAACTGGAAGTTCAAACTCATGCTAAGTGTTGCTAATCCCATGCAACCACGTCCAGCAAAATTCACAGTGGAGAGTTAAACTGAAGTTACCTGAAGTTGCCCAGTTTGTACTGAATGCTCTTTCTAAGGAACTGTAGGAACTGATAGACTGGATGGGATTCATCTCAGCTTAACAGGCATAGCTAAAAGTCAAGGGAAAGGTTCATCCTGCCCAAGTGTTTTGAGTATCTGTTAGTATGTATCTACATCAAAAGTCGATGTCTAAGCTCCCTAGACAATCCATAGAGTTGTATTTGTTACAGTTGTCTGGAGAACAATTCATTTCCTCTTAAAGCAGGCATCCCTATGCGATCAGGACAATTGCCCTCTGGAGTCTCTTGATGTAGTTAAACTCTGGCACTCATCACTACTGGAACTGCTGGATGCCAGAAGCTTTTGTACACAAAAGGAATGAGACAAATTCATGATGAAAACAAAAAGAAAAAGAAAAAAATAAAAAGAATGACTTAGAATTTTAATTTTCATCAGCCTGGAATGAATCTAATCTAATTCTACCTATCCTGGGAAAAACAGACATGCGTGTATGCAGGCACCTCTCAGACAGTGAAACCAACAGGGCCCACAGCCATAGAGCTCTTACTCTTCAGAACCCATTGTTCACATCTAAATGTCTCATCACAGGACATGTGTGGGAGACAGCAAGCTAGCCCCTGACCAAAACAATGGGAAGGACTGTTCTAACAATTTCACAGCACAGATGATCAAGTTCCAGTGTCTGTGACCATTATTAATTTACTAGTAGAGATGCCACCTTTTATTACTACTTCTCTAGTTCCTCTGTTCCACTGTAGCCCCTGCACCAACTCTTCTCTATTTAATTCTGCTTCATAGAAGAGAAAACAAAACTTCTGTGCCAACAGCTGCTGCAGAAGGAGTCAGGTAGAAGGTTATGACATTTCCATGACATGCTGCATTTCATTCCTTCAGTTCTGTGTTTTGCTTCTGACAAAAAAGTTATTTCAAATCCCTGAGTGGGCTGGTATGAAGGAAACTATGTGCTGGCTTAGAGTCCTTAGTCATTTCAGAATATCACAGCCATTCCCAAGGAGTCACTGCAGTTCAGGAACCAAACCCTTTCCAGTCCTGTTTCTTCTTCAAGCAGAGCTATCTTCAGGAATCCAAATCCACATTTTGTCTTATATTTGCTTTCCTCCCGCTTCCTCTGCTGATTTTCCTTGCTTTTTCTGTTTGCCCAATTGTTTTCCATGGAAGAAGGAAAAGAAACCCTTACGTAGTATTTCATTGCTCTAAGACTGGTGTAGCTGCAACGTTGTAGGTGGCAGAGTCAATGCTGCCACTGGTTCTGTTGTCTCAGCTGCTTCCAGCCAGAAATGAGTCATTCAAGGTTTTCACTAGAGAGTAAACTATGGGAGAAAACCATGAAAAGGGATCCACTCACTCTTCTTTATTTGTATCACAGAATCACAGGTTGGAAGTGACCTCAAAAAATCATCCAGTCCAACCACCCTGCCAGAGCAGGATCACCTAGAATAGAACACACAGGAACACATCCAGGCAGGTTTTTAATATCTCCAGAGAAGGAGACTCTACAACCCCCCTGGCCAGCCTGTTCCAGTGTTCTGTCACCCTCACAATGAAAATTTTTTTCCTCATGTTTACATGGCATGTGGAGGGGCTAAAAACAGTACAATTGATTGTCATTAGAAAGAATGGAAACTTGCAGTACTTTGGCTGGAGCAGCACTGGTTTACAGCCCAAGGTGATGTGAAAGACCATAGCTCGACTTTACAATTGCTCCACGATGAAAAAAGGGAGGAAATAAAGACTGTTAGCTGTGACACTGTGTTGCACCTCTTCACCCTACCTGTTACCCAATGCCTTTTTCCCCCAGCTCAGGTCCTTTCTGTGTTGTCTCCCCCTAAAGCATTCATGAAAACTTCTTGCCTCTCTTTAAGCCAATCCCCAAACTCTCTTATTTTCATCAAAACCACTGATTCAATACAGGCTTCATTTGAAAATCCAGTTCCAACTTAATAAATGCTAAACCTTTTGGTGAAAATGTTGGTGGCAAACATAAATATTTTTGGGAGGAGAAGAGGCTTATTTCTCTTTTGAAGGCTGTGAAATAAAAACATGTCCAATACACACACATTTTAGCCAGTTCTAATTAGCTCTGTCCCTAATTAGGAAGTCTAGAAGCATTGTGCATGCTAGGTCATGACTTCAGCAGTACATAATGGGCATGCTCCATCCACTGTTTTATGTAACTGAGGCCATGATCTCTTCCTGCAGAGTGGGAATAAATATGGTGCAGCACCTGTCTGCCCTAACAACAGGGTGATGCTGTGTAGGATGCTGGTTTCGGTCAGGATGAAACTATGTCCTGGAAGGGAGGAGCCCCAGAGCTGCTGCAAACAGCTGAGCCAGGATAAAAGCTGTTAACACCAAGGCAAGTTCACAAGGAAGTAATCACAGAGCTCTAAGTATCTATTATACTACTGATAAAAGAATACCTAGAAGGTGCTCCAAATTATGAAATAATAGCCATACCTTAGGGATGAATAAAGTCCAAAGCCAAGTGAGAGGTGTTTACTGCCTCAGAGTTTTGTTATCATTATGTTTGCAATTAATGAAAGGGGAGAGAGAGTTCCCAGGCATCCTGCCGAGACAGAAAAAAAACTAGGGAGGAACAAAATTAAAAACATGCCCCGACTTGGGTCAAAACAAATTTAAATGTGAGAGGTTTATAGCAAAATGGAGACCTTGTAGTTTAGTTCAGACAAAGCAGAAACTGGGTTTAAAATAATGTTTACCATCTTTTCCAGATTAGCATCCTCACCATGAGACAGTCAGACTAAAGTGGGCTACCTTCGGTCCCTCTGGCTGGCACAGTTTTGGTGGGTGGAAAATATATGAGCAGTCATTTCAACAAAGGACGTGAATGCTTCTCAGCCTGGAGCTCTCCTCGAGAATGGAAGATATGTGAAGCTCAGTCCCCCTGCCAGTGAAGGTTTAATTATTAATGCTAAGTGGAACAGCAGCAACAGGATTGCGAGCACCCCAGAATATTTAATGGTGTGGCAGTCAGCGATGAAGGACTAAGAAAGAGGTGGTGGAGGGGGCTGAAATACCCTCAAGCAGACACTGAACCTGCGTCTTTCACACCGACAATGAATGTTTAAAGAGAGGCAGCCCCCTCCCCCAGCTCCGTGATGGGAATACGGTGACATTGCTGTTGCTTTGCTCTCCCCAGGCAGCATCGTTCAAATGAATTCAGAGCCAACCTAGTAAGTTTTTGAACGAATAAGACTGCATTTGTAGGGATTTTATTGTTCACTGGAAATGCATCATCCATCCCTGCTCTTCTAATGTAAGGCACATTGCTTAGTGCATTGATAACCAGAAATCATCATTAAAACAAACACGGTATTTATAGGCATCTTATCTCTTGGTCAGAAAATAAAGCACCAGCCAGCTACTTCTGAGCAGGTCTCAGACTGCAGCTTTCTGTGCCAGGTCATCTGGCACTGAATGATATGCCAGTGCTCACTTCCCTGCATCAACTTTGTCACAAGAGGACAGTAGAATAGACAGAGAGCTGATGATCTGGACCACGTACTCCACCCATGCCACAAACTGAGTGAACGCACAACGGTTCAAAAATAAGCATCAAACAGGTTGTTGCTGTGGAGAGTGAGAAGCTGTTGTGCCAGCAGAAGTTAACACAGGTCCCCTGATGCAGTGGTGGGCAAATAACAAACATTCATTTTTAAGATACAGGTCTTCAGCTATTGCTCTTCCAATGATGTTGTTATTATTATTTAGATCTCAATTACATTACCCACTCCAGACAATTATCTTTCTCTCCCCTTTTAATTTGCTTCTTGGAAGAAGGCAAGGGAGTCATAGAAAATGGAAGAATTGCCATTTCTTATAAGAGTAGCTCAGTACTTTTGTGACTCTTTTACGAGTGGGCATCACCCATTCTTCCCCCTTCACTATGTCTTTTTTATTTATGACATTTTTCTTTTCTTCTTCTTTTCTTTTTAATTTTTTTTTAAGAAATTGGGGGGAAAAAAATATATCTTTGGGAGAGACCAGTACAAAGAAACACTATAAGAAAAAAAGTATAACATCGTAGGAAGGAGAAAGCAGATCAAAAGTTCCCACGTGTTCCCTTTCATAAAAAAAAAAAAGGGGGAAAGAATAAAGAAGGGAACATTCAGTGATACTGAAATGTTACAATGTAGAAACTGAGAGAGGTTTTCACACAAACTAGAACAGGGAACTTGTTGCCAAAGCCTTTCACTGAAGCCAAGAGGATAGCGAGAAGAGACAACAAAAGGAGCTTTACGCAGGTGGCCGTGAAACAGTGGTGGTTACAAACGCTCAGGTTTTATAGCATAGACCAGCCCTTTGTACCTCCCCTCGGAGAGCAGGAAACCAGGGCATGTTGTCTCATTTGCTATTCCTCCAGTAGAGCTTGATTTTCATGACTTTCCTCAATGGGATGTTGGCACAGGCAGATCTCTGAGCTGACAGCGTGTGTCTATATTTATGTGGCTTGCTGTAACACCAGTAAGAATTCTGAGACGTTTAATCCTGACAAATGCAGGGTATAAGTTTGTCAGGTAAAATTACCACTTATAGATGCAAACATGCTCAGTTCCTAGATACAAACATCTTCAGTTCCTAAGGTAACATCCTTTACACACTCTGGCTTAGCCAACCTGCCTTCTCTTCTGTTCCCTTTTTTTATTCTGGAGAAACATGAGAAAGGTAAACAGGTTTCTGTTTGCTGTGACAAAAGCCAATCCCATATAAATGTGATGGTTTTCAAAGTGAGCAGGGTGATTAGTGGTGAATCACAAGACAGAAAAGCCCTCAGGAGCTGTCAAATAGCCATCAACAAGGTAGTACCATGACTTTGTCCCTGTCTTTTTAAAGGTGCATCCTCTATACTCACCACTTCTTGCCTGCAGTATTACAGGTAACACTCATTTTCAGGTCATGCTTCAGCCATGCCTTGGCATCCCTTGTGTGATCAGCCCCATCACCTGACAGATGGCAGGATGGTAGCTGGGTCACCTTTGAGCCCTAAGGCCCAGATGGATGAACAGATCCACATTTCCACAACTGGAAAGAGAAACAAAGGGAATGTGCAACCTGCCTCTCTTCTCTACTTAAAACTCCCCTCCAAGCAATTACAGCTGAATTATGCACTCTTCCCCTCTCCCGTGTGTGCGCTTTCTGGCTGGCCAGATTTCAGTAATCTATTATTCATTGCCTTGCTCTCTCTTCCCGGCTTTTCCCCCTCTAACCCCACCGCCGGGGTTTGACAGGGCTGCTGGGGAGGCTCCTGCCCCACCAGCAGGCAGACCTCTTCTCCTGCTTACCCATTATGGGTTGTTGCCATCTGCTGGAAAACCGGAGTGGACATCCAGAGTAACTCATCCGAGCTCCTGGGAGTCAAGTCATGCCCCTTAAACTGGGTGGCTGAGCTGTGAGCTGGGACTCAGTGCAGTGCAAATGGAATCTTTGGAGCTGTCGCGGGAATGAGTTGCCCCAGGGGCTCTGGGTGAAGCCCAAAGCGACCCCTGCGCCGTAGTGACAGGATTATTACACCAGACTAGGCTGTCCCACCGTTGGGTAGGGTTCCTTTTACATACAGATATTCTCAGGTCATTTCCTTGTGATATAGAAGGAGTTGCACAAGATGACTTTTTCTCCCAAGGGTTAATTAATCCTAAACACAAGAGAGAAGGCTCACATTTTAAATCCTCCTAAGCAAGCAGGTATTTTTGGAACAGTAGGATCTTCAACACCCTATAAAACCTAAAAAACTCCTCTGGAAAGAGGGATGCACTCTGATTTCAGGAGCTCCTGAGCCTTCCTGTGGCCTCTGATGCACCCACCACACAATGGTCCTGCTGGGCCAAATGTTTGTGGGGGGAAAAAAATAACCTCCTGTATTTGGTAGGATCCCAGGCAGATGACTATCAATATACATTCTGAAAAGAAACCTTGTGTTCCTATATTGAAGCTCCCTGTCAAAAGAAAATTAATTAATCTCTTAATGGCAGCTGAGATGACAGCTCCAATTTGCATTGTTACCTTTTATTCCTGACTGTACATTGCAGTCATTTAATATCCCCCAGAGAGGTACTTTTATAGAAGTATACAGGTTACTTTTTATAGTTCTAAATCTTCTCTTACTTCTCTACTTACAACTTCAAATAACTTTTCAACTGGCTAGTCAGATAGCAAAAGGCAAAGTACCTTTTGCTGTCTGGGGAGGTACTCAAGGGGAGGCCAGAGAAAACACAGTGTAGAGAGAAGACAATCACATTTGCTACACAAACTTAGGGTGTAGCAGAAATAGTTCACATTATAGATAAAGTTGCAAAACAATTCCAAACAATACCTTAAAAGAAGATGCTCTGAGAATCCAGGCACTTGCTCTGGCATAATTTTTGGTTGAATTCACATATTTAAGCATTTTAGTATCTGGAATATTTGGCTTGGCGTGAATGTCGGGAGGTTTAGCAAAATTACTAGACCACAGTGTTCAAATTAGCTTCCTAGGCTGAGGAAATCTGACAGTCATTCCTCTCCAGATAAATCATAGCCTGACAAGATGATGTGCTCTCTATTTTCTGTAAATTCTGCAATTTTTCATTCTGTGACTGCACAGCAAGAGAAAGACAAACGACCTTATTAAAATCAATGCTCCCCAAAGTAAAAGAAGCCTTTGTTTCGGTCAATATATTCTCTTATTATCTGGCACTTACATGTGAAGGCTGCTGAAAATTTATTACACATTGACTTTGGAGCATCAAAAAGAAAACCAGGAAATGGATCTGCAGAGGCCACAGAGCTTGTGTCACTTGTGATTCATCCATGGCTTTATTCTTGTTAATTGACCATAAGATGCAGATGATTATTATTCACCTCTGTGCTCCAGAGTATATAATGAGAGAAGTACTCAGAGTTGTTTGTATTTACCATCCATAGTGCTGTGAACAAGTAATAGGTGTAAGACAGTAAAAAGGTGGCTCCTGTGCTGAAGAATTAATACTAGATAAAAGAGGCATGAGGAGAAAAGGAGATGCCATGGGAACTGGGCAACCTTGCTGCTGCAACCATAGAGTATGACAAAGAAACCCATGGCAAAGCAGTGGGAGCTGTGGGTGGGCATTACACATCCCTACTACCCTCTTCTCCTCAGGAATCTACAGCTCAGGGCACCACTGCTGCTTAATTTGAGGGATGGACTCTTTTCACTGGACTTCTATCAAGAATGAGTCTGCTCAGGGCACCACTGCTGCTTAATTTGAGGGATGGACTCTTTTCACTGGACTTCTATCAAGAATGAGTCAACTCATGGCGCCAAAAGCACACCAAGCCTATCACAGAATCACCAAGGTTGGAAGAGACCTCAAAGATCATCAAATCCAACCCATCACCACAGACCTCATGACTAAACTATGGCACCAAGTGCCATGTCCAATCCCCTCTTGAACACCTCCAGGGATGGTGACTCCACCACCTCCCTGGGCAGCCCATTCCAATGGCTAACAACTCTCTCAGTGAAGAACTTTCTCCTCACCTCCAGCCTAAACTTACCCTGGCACAGCTTGAGACTGTGTCCTCTTGTTCTGGTGCTGGTTGCCTGGGAGAAGAGACCAACCCCCTCCTGGCTACAACCACCCTTCAGGCAGTTGTAGACAGCAATAAGGTCTCCCCGAAGCCTCCCCTTCTCCAGGCTAAACAATCCCAGCTCCCTCAGCCTCTCCTCGTAGGGCTTGTGCTCGAGGCCTCTCCCCAGCCTCCTTGCCTGCTGGTGGTTCATTTAGAAGCATGAATTAATATTTGGGGGCGGGGGGAGAATTATTAATTTAGCAATTCTATAGGGTAGGAGGTAAGGGAACATATGCTGTGCAGCAGATTCTCACAACTTTGTGTTCATCTGATTAAGGGGCTGGCTTAGCTGATACAGAAGTCAGTGCTACTGAGTGGTTTTCTCCCACTCTTGCCCACAGGGTGCCTTCCTTGGCCCAAATTACAAGGCAGTGGTTCTGTCCTCCTGTGCAATGCCAAGGCTGAGGGGAGTGCCAGGTGCCCTTCAAGCCTCTTCCCAAAGCCTAGGGAAGATCCCAACAGGAACCTGCCCAGAAGCCAGAGCAGGGGGTCCTCAAACCTACTGCCCTGTGTTGCTGATGACTTAGAGAAAGGTTTATCTGGGCTGACCTGTTTCCCTGCAGGGAAGGGGAAGCAGCAGGTGGAACTGGTGGCCACCTCCCACCAGTGGTTTCTCTACCTCGAACCCAGGAAACCACACAAGTTTCCATTCACTCCTCAACATGCAAGCCTTAGCACACAGGAGGCTGCCACAGGACATGGTTTTAAGACAGTGAAGACCTTTTGTTTACAGGTTTCCATTTCAGAAGGAAGCTTTTGTATAGCAAGGCAAAGATTTTTTTTTCTGTCAAGTGTAATCCAGGGCAATGCCATGCTATAATCTCCTAATTATACTATGCACTAGGATCAGCCTCTAATCCCTAATTATGCCTTTGCTTGGGAAATGGTTTGTCTCACTTCTGTCTCTTCTGCATAATCTCTACCTGCCCATAGGATCCTCAGAGCTGCTCATAGTAATTTACAGGTGGATCTCAGCAGGTTCTTAGATGGAAATCACAAATTCTCCCTCAGAAGCAATCCAGCCTCCCTGAAATGCTTCATAAATTTGACCCAGACAGATATTTCTAGGGAAGAAAACAAACCAAGCAAAGACTTCATTAATTGGTGGTGACAATGCTTTCCACTGCGGAGGGAGAATGCTGCTGGATGCTCTTGACCCCTGCTTATGCTTGCTTGGGTGCTCCTCCCATTTGCACCACCGAAAACCTCTCAGCCCTAGTCATGGAAGCTCACATCTAATCCAAATGGTACCTCATGCATCAGGGAGCCTTTAGCCAACAAGCAGTGATTGCCCAGCTATTCAGAAGACCATCCCCAAACAGGACATGATTTATTGGTCAGTTGGACACAGCTGCAATGCTTTGGGTCAGCCTGACATCCTGGCAGAGCTTTGTCATTCACCCAGCACAATGGGGGCACAGCTGCTTTCTGAGGGTGGACTGACCATCCTTTCCAGCTTGTCTCCATGACTCTCCCTCCTTTACCTTTTATCTGCATGATATTCTGGAAACCTGTTGGAGGGGGGGGAGGGGTAGGAAAAGAGCTGCAGAAACAACTGTCTGTCAAGAAGACTTTAGGGAGACCTTACAGCAGCATTCCAGTGCCTGAAACCTCACGATTTTGTGAAGCTCTTAGGCTTCAAGCACCAGCATGACAGAGCATAGGGCCTGTGTGACTGTCCATGCTTCGTATTTGTAGGGCAGATAAAGAGGTCTTTTTCTAGGTGCCGTAAGGAAGAGACACTCACCGTCAGTGTTACGTGTGAAATGTTCATGTCACCTGGTGGGGGTGACTGTGGTGGAGGGAAGTGCTGCTCAGGTGCTGCTGTCACTGTGTCCCTGCTCCTCAATGGGTTGGTGGGTTGGAGCCCTGGGCCCTCTGTTGCACATCTACTCTCCGTGGAAGGGAGAAGCTGCTCATGAGGGGAGGGAAGTGGCTCTCAGAGTCTGTGTAGAAGGAGACTTCAAGAAAAGAAAGATGAGCAGGAGGTTTTCCAATATTCATTGGCTGTTTTTCGCAGGGAAGAGAGCTGGGCTCAGGGTTACTTTATCAGCCAGAGAAGTGCTCCACGACAGAGGAGCTGCCATCTCTTTGGAGATCAGGTTGCAAGAGAGTTCCTGTGTGATGCAAACAGTCCCTTTGCCTGATGCTGCTTGTAGAAGCTGAAGGGGATTGGGCACAGCAATTGCCCTAAAACTCTGGAATTCCTAATTGCCATCACACCCCTCTCATTGCACAACTGGTGTTTGGTATGTGACACAGCAGTAATTGTACACTACGCTTCCGAAGTTGCAACTAATTACTGTTGTCCTGACGAGTGCTTCTACTCTGCCTCCTGTTTGCACACATAGGGCTGATAGCAATACATCAAAGATTTTATCGCTCCAAGCCCGTGACTCAAGAAGTGTAAAACTGCAATGAAACCTAAGCAAGTGGTGCCAACAAAAAGCTGAGGGCCAGCTGGAGGTACATCCCCATGCCACGGCGTGAGAGCGAAACTCATACCTGCTTGCGCCAAGTGGATTTGGATTCCCTGACTTGTTAGCAGCTCGCACCTTTCCTGGCATCAACCCAACTTGGAAGTTTATCTAGTGAAGTATGACTATGAATAATACTCCTCCAAACAAGCTAGTTTCATAATTTTAGAGAGGAAGGGCGGCAGAAGCTCCTTCCAGGAAGGAGCGTGGCGGCCGCTGTGTGCCCACGCCTGCCACAGGGCCGGCAGCACGCTCCGCTGAGTCACCACACCTCACGGCACCCTGGTGCCACCAGCTCCTCCCTCTGAACATCTCCTCCTGCACAACCTCTGGAGTTACCAAACCGTTGGGCAATTCAGGTTATGGCTCTCCCACAGGAGACACACTGGGCACTGATGCCCACAGCCAGGAGCTCCCAGAAAGCACCCACAAAGCAAAGGCAGTGCCCCTAAGCACCCTTGTCAAGTCTGGTAGGCGCCTGTTTTGTGGCAGGAAGGGTGATGTGTGCCAACCTTGCTCCTGAGAACAGAGCCTCCTGCCTGACTCGCCTGAACACGCCCATGGCATCCATCAACATCCTGACTCAGGTTCATGCCGAGGCTCTGCGCACAAGACACCAAGGATGTGAGTCACCGGGCAACGAGTGAGCAGGCTGGCTCCCTTCAAAGCACAATGCCCTTTCCTGAGGGTTGGCAGCCGGTTTTTACTTTTAATTTTCCCTTTCCTGTGGGCAAAGCCTTGCCCTCCTTTGCTAGGGGAGATAGGGAGGGTCTGGACACAGCTCAGCCAGCACAGCCAAACTGCACAAGAGGCAAGACGCTGGCTCAGTCTGTTTCAGACTGAGAGCAACGTGCTTTAGTCTGAGCACAGCCCTAACACCTTATCCCCTCCAAACACATCTCTGTTATTAACAGTAATTATCCAAGGCCTAATTAGCAACAGATATCCTGCTACTAACATCCTATGAGAGACTTTTAGTAAATCATCCTGCACCCCATGTGTGATCTTTGCACAGAAAAGAAGTCTGACCTCTGTCAAGCATTTCATAAACTCAGAGCAATAAACAAAGTTTTCCTCTGGGAGCTGTTTTCCCTGTCTCAAGCAAGGCTTTCCCAATATTTCTTTGTCTGCTTTTTTTTTTTCCTCCCCTTTTTTTTTTTCCCCTCCTTAATTTTTGAAGATATGTAGCAGTCAGAAGTGCCATTGTAGAAACAAACTGCACAGAGTCTCCAGCATGTGACAGTCCGGGGTAGTCTCAGTGACAGTATTACACACAATTACACATCAAATGAAAATCACATTTCAGAGGGGAACATATTCCACATTGCTCCCCCACAGGAATATTTCAGAGGGTAGGAGAGACCTGCAGCTGTTTGGAGCATATTAGTCTCATTGCACAGTGAGTCAATATTTAGTGACCTATCTTTTTCCAAGTAAATCTGACTACAGGACAAGATCTTCCACTTTACTGATGCTCTGGGGATGCTGGTGCAGAGAGAGGTGGCAGTGAGAAGCTTCCTACCGCAATCCACTCCAGTGCAGAAGTGGCGGCAGCCACCAGTGCTGCCAGATAGCGAGGTGCCTGAACTGCCAGCTGCCCTGGCACAAGCAGCCTGTGCCTTGCTGCTGTCAGCACTGATGGTAGGAGCAGGACAGCATTGGGATGGCACACTGCACTTCCAGAGTGCTGTGTGCTCCTTGGTGAACACTCACTGCACCCCTGGAGTGGGAAACAAGTTCACAGCAGGGAGCCTGCAGCACAGGCCTGTTGCCAGGCTAGGCTCTGCTGTGGAAGTGGCTGTATTAAACAAACTATGAGCTTTGCTGGCACTTGGCACCAGGCCCAGCCTGCACCAAGCTGGTTTCAGCAGCTAATGCCCTGCTGGGGCAGGGTGGCTGCTCCCTTCCTGCCAGCTGCAGGGATGCTCACCCATGGCTGCTCTGCTCCCTGGAGCAGGAGGATCTCCAGCTGCAGCCTCCCCAAGCAGTTCAGGCTGCGTGGGCAGCAAAGAAGGGCCCTGCCCAAGACCACACTCAAGGCGTAACCTGAATTAGGTCATTTCAGCTGGAGAGCATCCACAAGGCTCTCTCTATATCAAACCATCAGTAGAACATAACTGTCTTGAGCAATCAGGAATGCAAGTATACATATACATGCATCCATCCCCACACAGGTATGTGTACACACAGGTATTTGTTGTATACGTACCTGAGTAAATACTGGGCACAGCGTGCAGTGTTGTGAGTAGCCTGAGGCCTCTGGGGCAGTAGACAGCACTCAGCTTCTCTCTGACTTTAAGGAGCATTTCTCAACGTGTGTGTCTTAAATGAGTGCTCACTGAGTCAAAAACAAACGATCCCATCAGTGGTACTTACAGAAGATCAGCCTAACTCCTCAGCTAAACGCATTTTCAGGCTCCAAGCCTAGAGGACACTCCTGCTACAATCACCATACACAACTAGCTACCAGACACGGACCACAGTCACAGGGATGATTTGGGCTGCAACAGCACCCTGAGATGTGAAACTTTTTGGCTAGCACTCAACCTCCCAGTGACACAGGGGACACTGAAGAGGCAGAAAACAAAAAGCCAGTGCAAGGAGTGCAGCGTGCCCCAGGCAGCTGCTGGAATGGCTGCTAGAGAGGGTAGAGCCCAGTCCTGCTCCCCACAAGGGCTTAAACTCTTTTCTAGAAATGTTCTTTCTAACCTCTTCTTTAAACAAAAAGAAAGGGGAGGTTGTTCAGCTCTTTGAAAGTGCACAGGAAGTGGGAGTAGGGAATCCTCCCTGCAGACCCATACATGAATCATGACTTTCTGTTTTGGTTCATTTAGGTTTGGTTTTGGTTGCTGCTTTCACCTACTGGTTTAGTGGTTAAAATAGTCAGCCAAGATGTGGGAAACTCTGGCCCAGCCCCTTCCTCTGCTCAAAAGCAGGTGCAGGCTCTTGCTGCCCTCTCAGTTCCACCTGTGGAAGCTCTTCCTTTTCTGTATAGAATCCACAAATATCATTGAGTCAAGTCAGCATGAATCTCTGGCCTTGAGATCACCGCTCATGTGTGGAGGTACAAAAGCTCTTTCCTGTCCTCACTCATAATTATTAAATAACAAATACTGGAATGTTCCCTACCACCCAGACTTCCTAAGCTGGGTGTAAGAGGGGTCAGCACCTCCCTGGTGGCCTGGGAGGTGGCAGACACATAAGGGACTTTGATGTCTGTGGGTGTGGAAAAGCAGAAGATAAGAGGGTCAGGGTGGGCTGCTGTGAGTACAGCTAAGTATTGGGGTATGAAGTTGCCTGGGGCTCCTTTTAGATGTGTGCAGTGGCGAGCAATCTGCCCTGCTGTGAAGACACGACAGGAAATAAAACAAAAGGTGGTCTCCCTAATGTTTTCTAAAACCTCTGAATTCCCTATTAGTCCAAAACTTCCCAGTGGATGCTGAATTTTCTGTCACCAATCCTGCCAATGACACTGCTCTGCCCTGTTAGAGGCCCAAACCTGCTTAAAGTCAAAGGTTTTGCCTGGGATAGCATTCAAGAATTGTAGGGACAGAGGAAGAAATTGAAGTGAGAAAAGAAAAGCTCTACACCTTTCCAGCCCAACACAATGCCCACTTCTCTGAAGAAGTCTGCTTGACTTTCCCCCAACCACATGAGCCATTTTGTCTTTGACACAGTCTCCAGACACACCATCTCTGTCTCCTCTTACAGACCTACTTCCAATATTGCTCTTACCACACAAAACTGCAAACTTTCCACAGCAATGCAGTTGATCAGCTGAAGTCGAAGCAAAGCCTCATGGAGCCCATCCTTACCCACGTGGCTGACTGGTCCTTCCCCCCGAGGCTGGACCTACCACCTCGCCTGCCCAGATTTCTAAGCATCAAGGCAGTGAGGGACCTGCCCCGGCAGGAAGGTGTGCTGCAACCAGCAGAAACCGATAGCGGCAGCAGCAGCATCCTGCTGTGTCAGATCCCCAGCAGCACCACAGCTACAGATTTTCCCGATGGTTATCTCCTTTCCCGGGCTGCTCTCTGGGTGCAGCACAGGGCAAACGTGTTTCACCAAGTCAGTGCCAACCCACACCAACTCACCCTTTCACTCAGCAGCAGCAAGGTCTTAGCATCTCTTCCAGCAGCCAGCCCTTGGTATTACACGGAGTGAAACGGAGACGCAGCTCAGCTCTGCTGCTGTCTGTGCTGGGGCAGTGTGGCTTTCCTCTCCCCTCCCCACGCCTTGTGTTCCCACTTTCACCCAGGCTCTGGAGGAACAATCCTTGCCTTGTTCCCGCTCAGTGACCTGGTGCTGGGATTAACACGCATGAGCAGCTGCATCATCTGCACAGAGGAAAAATGCCAGCACTGTAGCTGAGCATAAGTGGCATCTGCCTTTGCCCCAGCCACTCACACCCGACCACAGCCAGCCACTGGGGTGGGCGGAGATTTAACATGACCCAGGAGAGGCGTTGCACACAAAAAAAGCCCCAACCCACTTCGGTTTTTAAACAGGATGAAGAGGTTGGTCCGGGGGTTTTCGTGGGCAAAAGGTCATCTACAGGGAAAGTTTTGTGCTGTATTGCTGGTGGGGCTGCAGAGAGGGGGACTGGGGGTCACAGAAATGGTATTTAGAGTAGCAGAGCCTCCAGGTGACATGCCCTCCAGATATGAGCTTGGTAGTAGGAGTAGTAGTAATAATAATAATAGCAACAAGAGCAGCAATAACATAGGCCCTTTGTGGAGTGCTGCCAAGAACTGAGCCCTGAGTGAGTCTGCACACCCTAGGGAGACCTCCCTCACCAGAAGTGGGACTTGAGGAACACAAGCCCCTGTTGGGAGAACACATCAAGATCACACATCAAGATGTTTTCACTGATCACCGACCAGGGAGCTTATGGGAATGGTTTCCAGTCCCTGCCTGGGGAGTGGTGGGGGGTCCCAGGGAAGGAGCCTGCACTTCTCCCTCTGCAATATTCTCATGGCTCTGTTCTCCAGCACTTCCAAAGGGCTGTTCCTTTCAGCTGCTGAAAAGATGATATCAAGGGCTGAATCTCCAGAAGTGTTGTAGCAAGAGTGTTTATACCCATGTACAGTTTCTTGCAGACCACAAAAGGCAGGCAGCTGCAGCTGGATCTGACTCTCTGCTCTGGAGAGAGGCTGAGGGCGGTTCTCCACTTGCCTTGCTGGAAAGCCCTAAGGGAAAGCAAAGGAGGCAACAGCATCCACCCACTGCTTCATTTGGCTGTCCCAGCATCACCATTTTCAAGTGCTAGCAGGATTCCACGATTAGGCAGGGTGAAGAAACACTGCTCCCAGTGCTCTCAGTGCCAGACACTGGAACTGGATGCAGAGGAAAGAGCCACACCACAAGGCAAGATAGGTTAACAGTATGTCCCCTGCTTCAGAGGGGGATGCCTGAGTAGACATATCTGAGAAAATCTCTGACAAGATCAACTTGGTGGGGCTAGATTCATAGGGGTCTTCAGGCATCAGAGTGCACTTACAGAAAGTTATAGTTTCAGTCTATATCATTTCACTTTAATCATTAGGCACATTTGGGGAGTGGTTTTTGCCCCCTAGAGATAGAGGAAGCCATGCTGGCATGGGCAGTGTTTGAGACCCCTGCCTGGCAGGGTAGCAGAGGGAGGGCTGTGAATACTTGCTCCATGATGGTGCTCCTCTGGGGATCGTGCCCTCAGCCTGCCTGGGATGCCTGAAACCCAGTGGAGAATGGGAGCAATGCATGACAGCAGAAAGGACTCCTGAGACACAATGTGCATCCATGTTCTTCTCTTCCATGAGCTTCCACAGCAGATAGAGCTGTCAAAAGCTTTTGTTCCTATCCACTAGTGACTGTATCAAATTAGAAAACTCAGAATTAGCTACAGAACAAAGAATTATTACCTGCTCAGTAATTTAAATGATCTGCTCTCCCATACTCCACTTTTTGTGGAGTTATGTTGGCATTTGAAAAAACAACAACAAAAAAGTTCTGTTGCTATAGCTACCAAGATGAGCTTCCAGCCATGAGACTATGATCAATAAAACATGCCAGATGTGGCTTCAAGAGCTTTCATTAATAAAAGAAAAACAAGTGCAATGAGAATCATTAGAATAATTCTAGGGGACCCAAATGTGATGCTTTTAAATAACTGATCTGGTGAAAGGAAAAAAAACACCCCACAACTGGCACCTGTAAGACTTTCCCCCGAGCACTAACTGAAGCAGTGCTCTCCCTGAGAACACAGGCAGCAAAAGAGCCTTTCAGAGATGTGCAGCACATACAGCTAGGCACGAGGGAAAGAGAAACCTTCTGTTCTGAGAGGCTGCCGCAGGTCCTTCCCCTCCTGCAGAACTGCTGAGGTGCAGAACAAATCCCTGGAGCAAATCACAATAATGAAGGTTGAATTCCCTGTCCTTGCAACATCTCTCCTTCTTTGCAAGTTGTCTCAAGAGCTCAGCATCTTCTTCCCTCTAGAGTATCTACCATACCATATGTAAGATGAATTCAAAAGAAAGATGCATTCACTGCTAGGCCTAATGAAGGCTCACAGCTATGCATCCAGTGGGAAGGGAGAAAAGCAACAGAAGAGAGGCAGAGAGGAGAGCCTCAGAGACAGGTCTTGCCTGAAGGCCAGCAGCTCCGCTCCCTTCCCAGCAGCATGGGAAGGGGCTGAAGGGTTCTGGTCACCCTTCAGGCTTTCACAGCCCTAGGAGTTTCTCTTCTCTTGTCTTTTGGAGCTCTTTCATGCAACACTTCTCAAACACCTCTGGATCTGGTTGTCTGCAGCCTTGCCTTATCCTAAGTTTCCAAACTCTGACCAAAGAACACAACAAACTCAAATTCCACCATTCAACAGTCTGGCAGCCAGATATCTATTGGCTTCATCGACCAAGCATAAGAAGCAGAGATCCTCTTCTTCATCTCCATGCACAGCTATGCTCCTGCACTTTAGTGTGGATGCAGTTCTCTCCTGACAGCTCCCACAGTTAGAGCTGGATGAAGAGCAGAAGGAAAAATTTGATTAAAATGGACCTGTGCCTTTATGCTGCTTTTTATGCACATTGGCGCTTCGCCCCCCACCCCATTCTCTCCTTTTCTGTTTCCCAACTCATTTTCAGCAGTGTTAAAAAACTCACTCCAAGCTACACGGATGCTTTGAGATCAGTTCAGACATTCTGCATCCCTGATTAGTCCACAACAGGCAAAGTGCTTGTCTGCTGCCATATTGTCATTGAATTATCCTGTGCTGGAGCTGGATGCCACTGTCAGTCACCATGGGAATGAAACATTAATTTAATGCTATCTGCATTTGTTAGAGAGCAAGTCCATTGTACAGGCTGCCAAGGGAAACTGACAGTTCTCTACAATAATGAGCATGGGGAGGCGAGGGGGAAAATCCATTTCTCATCAGGAATGACTCTTTCCGCCTCTCTCATGCTGCTCATGTGTCTGTGGATCAATGGAGCTAAGTCTGCTGGAAGTGAGAGAAAAACACAAAAATGTCTCAAAGCTTCACCTATGAGTGGGTTTGATAATGATTCATCCACTGCACAGGTCTGACTTGCTGCATCTTAAATTGTTATTTTGCAGTACAGAGAAAGATACCAAATTTTGGTGACATCTTCAAGTATTTTCTGGAAGAAGGGGGAGTGGGGAAAGTGGTTTAAATATATATAGTGCAAAATGCCTAGGAGAATATTCTGGTACTTACTCAGTAACATTTTAATGGCAAGATTCAATTCCATGCAGCTCTATGGGACAGCAGAGGTTGACAGTCACCACTTGACACATCACATTGAAAGACACAGGCAGGATCTGCTGCCTGCGCTTTGTGACCAACAGCACTTGTGCTGCACGGGGGCTGTAGGGCTAGTTGAATAGTTAGTATGAGCGTGAATGCTACAGGGTTTAATTAAGTGACTTTATCTAGGAGATTACATATCAGGGGAGTCCACAGTGGTACAGCACCTGAAGAAACTCCACGGGATTCCTCCCCACAGATAGGGGGAATGCATCAGGGACCTTGCGAAGTAAGAAAAGAAAGCCGTGCTGTGGCCCGACTGCTGCCGGTGAATGCGAGTAAACTCAGCTCTTTATGGGGCGGAGGGACACTGCAATGGAGGCGGGAAGCAGCAGCGCAGAGAAGCCGCGGCTGTCAAACGCCAAGCACCCGAGCAGCCGCTAGGGGCGGCTGGGACTCGCAGCGCGCTCGAAGCGCCCGGGTGCGGCAGCCGCTCCCCAGCCCGCGCCGGCTGCAGGACCTCTGGCACCCCCCAGTGGTACCTTCTGGCTGTGCCGCTGGTCCAGGGGCGCTAGGCAGAGCCTGGCACTGGGGCTTCTGCCCCAGCTCAGCCTTCCAGAGTTTAGGCCTGGCTGCCGAACTAGTGTTTCGGATTAAAGGCAGAAGAGAAGCCCAAGGCTGGGGAGGGAGCAGGGCCCTCCTAATCTCTGCTCTGTTCTAGTGAGACCTCACCTGAAAGATTGTGTCCAGCTCTGGCACCCCTAACACAGTCAGGGACCTGCTGGAATGGGTCCAGAGGTCACAAAGATGAGCAGAAGGCTGAAGCACCTCTCCTATGAAGCCAGGCTGAAAGAATTGGGTCTGTTGAGCCTGGAGAAGAGAAAGTCAAAGTACTCCCAGACTGAAAGGGTTCAAATTCTGGTATTACTGTAGGTATAATCAATTCATGAACATTTCCACAGGCATTAACTGCTGAAGTTTCTTTTGCATAGAGACTGAATAAAAGCACAAAGTTCAAAGATTTTTCTTCTCTTTATTTAAACACAAATACATTTACAGCATGCAGGTAAGTTAAAACTATATGGCGTCTTCCCCAAACCAATGGTTTTAATGCATCTTAAGTGTACTGAAGTTAAATCAACGTTCCACAGGTAGACTTGTCCTCATGTCAAATTTAGAGTTACACACAGTAGTGAGTCAGCATTTAAGTTATGTAAATAATTTAGTTGTTCACCAGAAATAAATATTATTTCACCAAGTTCCTACCCTAAACCATCTTTTAAAAAATATGATCTAGAGGAACATAAAAATAAGAACCATTCAAAGACTGCAAGTTGAAACAGCAGTGCTGAAAGTTGCCCACACAGACTGAGTATTTTAATGTACAAAACCCAGTAATTGTCCTGTCTGGCTGACCTATGGACAGCCAAACCAGAAAACAAAAGCAAAACAAAAAAGTTCTTTGTTTCTCTCTCTCTGTTTTGTTTTTGTTGTTTTTTTTTTACAGTTTAAGAGGCAGTTCTTGGTAAACTTCATAAAAGGTTTAAAATAAAAGTTTAAATACAAAAAAGGTGATGTACACTGAGCTACAGGCTAGTTACCTTTATTTTTTTTCCTTTAAACACAGCAATTTTCAGCACCAAAATCCATGATAATTGCCTACAGGAACAAAGCCCTCAATTCACAGGCTTGAGAAAAAAAATCCTGCTTCATTTGAGTGTATTTTAAAGAGAGGGACTTTTTTATGATTGCATTTGAACAAATGAAGGTCTGATAACCTGCAGTTAATATTGACAAAGCTAACGGACAGTGCTGTTTCCGTTACGAGAAATTTCCATCCCAACAGTCTGCTCTTCCTTCATTTCCCCCTCTCCTTGGTATGCTGCCTGTTAATCATGCTCTAAAACAACTGCAAGTCCAGAGTGTTTGGCAGCCTTCATGAACAAAAGCGTCTTAAAAAGTCTGAAAACTCCAAACCAGTGAGATTCCTGAACTGATACACTCAGCCTTTAAAAATCAAACTATTAAAAATTCAGACTACTGTAGATATAGAAAAAAAGTGGTTCAAGGTCTAAAATCTGACTACACTCCATCATAATATAAATATTTTGTCTATTTATAATAGAAAAAGTGATTTGCTGTCTGAACAGAGTCTCTCCTGCTTCCACAATAACTGATGAACACCCAGCAAAAAAAATTCCAAACCAGCACACAAAGTGGTACCAACCAAGTCTGGAAAGCTCACTGAATTCTTTCAGTAACACTAAGCTCCTTCTTAGAACCTCTAAGTTCCTCACTTAGAACCTTAGTTCCTTCTTAGCTCCTCAAAGACCTGGTAACTAATTTCTATCCAGAAGAAGGCTGTTCTAAAAATGATAGTGGCTAAACCCTATGAATAAGTTAGGCAAATTATACTACGAAATCTTAAACCCCAGATTCAGCTCAGTGGGAATATCGGAGCTCAAAGCCAAACCCAAAAAAACCCAGGTTTCATTTTGTTAGCCACTTTACAGGACTTTATTGCAAAGAGAAGAAAAATAATTCAACAACTACTACCTTGGACATTTCATATACCTACTTACAAACAGATGACCAATACAGTTCAGCGGAGCACTTTACTTCTTTAAACACCTGCCTCTGGGACCTCAAGATACATCAGGTTTTAAAAGCTGTGTCCTCTATTAGTGTATCTGAATTCATTGGCCAGTTGCTGATTTTTTTTCTTTTCCTCTTAATTGAAAAATTACAATTTTAGCCAACAATTCCAGTTCTGTAGATGTTGTGGAATATCAAGTTAAATTTGAGGTTGCCCTCGTTTCACTATTCTAAAACAGCAAAAGTGAACCGTCACAGCTACAGACAAATGGATAGACAGGCTCATCAGAATGAAGCAGAATGTTTTCACTCCACCAGACTGTACTGTGTGTAAAAATCAGGAACAGGACAGATGGGATCATCCACTGCCAAAGTCTATTTTTTTTTTTTTTTGTCTTTTTTCTTCTTTTTTTTTTTTGTAAACTTAGGTTTACTCTTATTACTGTACAATATTTAATTCTACCCTGCCCGATAAAGGGGCATTTAATCAGATAACAGTTACACAGCCTTGTTCAGATCGAACGCTTCAGCTCTGTGGTGTAGCTGTCGCAGCGCCTCACGGCAGCTGCCATAAGCACACTTCAGTAATCTTACACTGTACAAAGAAATTTAGTTTCAGTGCTCTATGCAGCATTCCAAAGGAAACTGTAACGTAGAGTGCCGTTCTAATTCCGTGGGACATGTAGTGTTAGGTGAAGTGATCAAAATGAAAGTGTACTTAAAACACCGTTGCACATTCCCTAAGACAGTAAGATGTACACAAATTAAGCTAGAAAGTTGGAACTAAGATTTTTCTCAAGGTACATTCAGCTTGGCACAGTGCAGACTAAATTTAAGACATGAAAGACAAACTGTGTAATGAGCAGAGCTACACTTTAAGGAAGTGTCATTTTTTGAGACGCCAAAATTGCACTCTAGTTTTGGTGGTGGTTTGTGGGGTTTTTCAGGGGAATCAGTTAGCAGAATTTGTGGAAGGGGAAAGAGCTGTACAGGCCAGGTATAATTTATACATTTTCAAAAAAATAATCCTACAGTTCCCCAAAGGGAGAGATTATTGTCATGGAATGACTCTCTCTACATGATATCCAATCCTCTTCACGCTGCGTTTACTTTTCAGCAACTGTAAATGAGAAAAATGAAAGTTAAAGCTTGTACCTCTGTAAGCCAAAAAGCCAAGTTACTTATGGTTACAGCAGACTGTATTCACTATTTACATAGCCTTTAAGTGCCCAATTCTTCCACCACTCACATAAGTGGTCAGTACCACAGCCTAATTGTCTCTAAAATAGAGAGGAAGCTTTCGAAAGTCAGCTAGTAAGAACCACCAAATAGAAACAAGATTAACTTAAGATATTCTGGAGCCCTTTAGAAGAGAAGTGTGCAGGATTCAAGTACCATGAAGTCACTGTAGGAATATTTTCAGACTGAAGGTGCAGAGAACCTTGACTTAAGATTAACTTCTCTTAAGAACGTCTGGAGAACATTTATAGAAACACTCTGAAGATGACAACAGCATGCAGCAAAGCCTCAGTGTTAGGTGACCAACAGACCAACTCTAATGCATATGTTAATTAAAGAGATGTGATTCTGTGAGCAACTCAAACATATTAAGCACCAGGCTACATCTCCTAATTACTTAGAAGATTAGACATTTCCAACTAAGTGCACATGCTAATTTCAATTACAGTAACTGTACTTTTGCTAAGCTATGCTTTTGCATTTACCAGATAAAGACACGAGTGTTTCAGTTAAAACTGACCCATGAAGCAGTATGCAAACACAGTAAAAACAGCCAACAACAACATATAAGAACAGTGTCATATTTTATTTCATCACTGAATGCTTTCTGAAAAAAAACCATAGTTTAAAAGATACCAGCAAGCCAAAAGAGTTTAAACTGTTCACTCCTTCCCCAAAGAGTAGCTCCTGACTGTGACTGGTAACTGTCTCCAACTGACTGGGCTTGCATTTTTCTACTCCAGCAGAACACCTCCAGAACTACCATTTCCCACCAAACAAGTTCAGCAAACGGCAGCAGCAGCTGCCGCCAGATGGACATGCATGCTGTTCCTTTAGTTATGAAACTCTGTCAAAAGAGAAGTCAATCGCATTAGGAGTGGTTTTATGCCACAGCATGAACCGTAATCAAGCTAACACACAAAGCGGTCTAAACGACCTTTACACAAGTGTCCAAGAGAAGCTTACACTTTGTCTTGCCGTCCTCCACCTCCGCGCACAGCAACTGGCTGGCTGTTTTGAGTGAACGCGCCTCCGCCGCGAATTGCACTTGGATGAGTTGGAGAAGCTGCTGGATGCTGGCCAGGACGGATAGGCTTAGCTGCACGGAAGAAACCAGGACTTACTAATACATACATCACAGCTTTACCTTTGATTATTCAAACTGACTAATGCTTTGTTTTCACAGTGTCCCAAAGGCAATCATCAAAACTGAATGCACTCTGAATAAGAAAAAGAGTTTAAGAGATGGTGTTCTGAGAACCTAACAGATTAGTGTCAACTATATCCAGCCCTGAAAAATAGACAGGGTTTTGCTTTTATTGCTCCTGTTAGAATTGAGGCTAGCAAAGCTTTTGGTAGTGATTATCTGCACATGTGTTATCTGCCCCACCTAATGCAATTCCCTGCCAGAGTCCTATTTCTTGGCAGTAAGAACTCTAATAAGACACATCACTAGACAAAGTTTCACAGGGGTTATGTTCCTGTAAGGAATCATTACACCCTGCCGTATTTCACACATCTAAGCCACTAGTTACTCTGCTCTGCAAGAGGTTCTGTGTGCCAATTACCCCACAGGTAACACTGTTTCATCAGCCTCTTAACAACATAAGACAAAACTTGCTTGGAATTAAAACCAGCTCTCTAGCTGCATGCACTTTGCTAAGTACACTAATTTCAACAAGTTTTGCAGTGGCTCTTAACAGGCCATGCACAATGGTATGAATTTACACAGTTCTGTAATATTAACAGAAGCATTTAAAGTTACAGCAGGTAAGAGTAGAAATAAGGCACCTATAGGTACCAGGTGCATCAGAAGGACACTTCAATTTCTGCCTTCTAGGAAGCTGATCTCCAGTAGGACATGACTAGTTCATCTAGACATTTACATAGAAGAGGCTTTATACATGGGAGAAACTCACTAGAGAATTCTGCTTGTCTTCTGGGAGATCACTTGACAGAGATGACTGAAAGCATCTGTCCTCAAGGTGACACTTGAAGCAACCCTCCTCCCTCCCAGAAAAAAGGGGCAACTTTATTCTACTCTGTAAGTTGCACACCAATAGAATAAGAGCAAAGATGAACTGCAATGCTCATTTCAGCTGCATGAGTATTTCATTGAAGTGTACTGCTTGCTGAAGGACTGGAACACATAGTTACTCCTGCAATAATGGAACAGGCAACAGTTAAGTCCTCCACAGGCGACACACCTTCTTGGCCCTCAGCACCTGACAGCACGATGCTGTGTGGAGGATGTAAAGAACTCAACTGTCTTCTCACCACACAATACGAAACAGTACTAGCTACTATAGATTGCTGGTTTTTCCATTCTTTTCCCCTCAGTAAGGCTGTGGAGTACTGTATGTTCTGAACAAAGAAGGTAATTAAGGGATCTTAGAATGTTAATTGAGAGTTTCAGTCTACCAACTCCCCACAAAAATCAAGAGACAGCAAGACAATTTCATTGTTGCTTCAGGTGACAGCTTAATCTCTCTCCTTGCTTTGGCATACCCACTTAGGCTTAGAAATTGGAGTAGAATGGGAGGATTTTACAGACTTAAGACTCACTTTCAGCATATTGTTTTGTTCTAGGAAACAGAATACAGATTCTGGCTAGAATTTTAGGGTAGTAAGCCTTACCCAGCATGTACGAAACCCCATCTGCCAAGAAGAGACACATTTAAAATAGGTAACAAAGCAAAACCACCACCCACACACTTACAGTCTAATAACCAAAACAGCTCATGGGAGGAAATGCATCATGTTCATGCAGGGCTGGAAGCTGCACACACGTACAGAGAAGAAGGCAGATGAAGCTTTGAAGGGCAAGGGATTCTTGACTAACCAATTTGTGCAGAATGTCCTCTTCTGGCCATGTTCTTAGATCTTACAGCTTCCTTTATGCGATCTACTTCTTGCTGATAGCGCTTGCGATCACGAGAAGCATTCTCTTTAGCTTCCTTCAGAGCAGACTCCAAAGCTTTAACTCTCTCAGCTGTAGCTCTGAGTCGCTTCTCTAGTTTAGGAAGTTCACAGCGAAGATCGGCATTATCCCGTACCAGCTGCAAAACCAGAAGTGAACGTTTTCTCTGTATCTTTCCTCATGGGGAAAGGCACTCAAACACCCTCAAGCCTCTGCAGAAGCAGAGTGGCAGGGCTACTGTATTATCTTTGCTTAAGCTTTTACGAGATCTAACAGTTCGTTGGTAAGACTGTCAGTTGAAAAGCAGTTACCGTGGAAGAATATGTTGCCAAACACAGGCAATTAAAGTGCCACAAATGTGACCAGGGGCTGGAGCACATCTGCTACAAGGACAGGCTGAGGGAGCTGGGGTTGATCAGCCTGAAGAAAAGGAGGCTCTGAGCAGACCTAATAGTGGCCTTCCAGTACCACAAGCAGGCTACAAGAAGGCTGCAGAGTGAATGTTTACAAAGGTCTGTAGTGATTGGACAAGGAGCAATGGTTTGAAATTAGAGAAGATTTAGACTGGAGGCTAGGAACAAGTTCTGCACCATGAGGGTGGTAGAACACTGGAAGAGGTTGCCCAGGGAGGCAGTTGAGGCCCCATCCTTGGAGATATTCAACGTCAGGGTTGACAAGGCTCTGAGGAACCTGATATAGTGGAGGATGTCCCTGCTGACTGCAGGAGAGGTTGGACTACATGACCTTTGGAGGTCCCTTCCAACCCAAACCATTCTATGATTCTGTGAAAAATCTACATTCTTCAGAGAGAGGCATGTACCCCCTAGACTGTTACACACTTACACGTACCTGCAATAACTATTAAATTTACTTCACAGGAAAACTTTACTATATTGGTTTATAGAAAGGTATTTAAGATGTACCAATATGCATTCAGTCACTTCTATAAAAAGACACCATATTTTGGTTTTGATTAAAACTTGAAATTAAGCCACACTGTACCTGCTTGTGAACCTTTGTAAGTTGTTCAAGATTATTCTCAAGGAAGGAAATCTTTTGTTTTTGTGCAGCACTGCCTCCTGTGTCATCCGAGTCAATCTCGGCACTCTGTAAAACAAAGGTGTGGGGAGAGAGAGGAGGCTGAGTACAAATGCAAACATGCATACTAAGATCAATCCAGACAAAATACCCTGCATAAAGATCAATTCCCAATTTAGTAAAAACTGACATTCATGAAGCATTCTCAGAAACATCCACTTGCACTACAGCACTTCATTACCTTTTTCACTCTAGTAGCCAGATCTTGAACGAACAGCTTGCGAAGGTTGTGAAGAGTCTGAAGCTCTTTTGCCTACAGGTAAGTACAAGAAATTAAAGCAAACAAACCAACCCACCACACACAAACCAGAAGACCCCCCAAAAATACCTTTTACAAAGGGTAAACAGGCAAGTATTGACATTTGCTTTGGAATATATTCTGATTATCTTACCACAGTCTCTTCCAAACCCTTTAAGTCTTGTCTTGCTTGTTCCCGTCTGTCCTGCATAACCCTGAAAGAGAACAAATTCATCCTGAAACATCTAAGCAAAACTGGAAATTTCAATGTTTTAGGAGATTAGAGCCATGAACACTACATGGTACAAATGAAAATAGTCTTTCAGCTGAAGTCCTCAGTTCAAGATGTAACCAACAGATAAGACCGTCCTCAGAAATCTATGTGGGGTGGAGTTGTGGAAGGAAAAGAGGGAAGTACTTTTAGTATTGAAGGACTACACACACACACTTTCAGGTGCCTGAAGTCTAGATCTTTAGAATAGGTAAAGAAATGCTGTCACTCAGGCTCAGGATGAATACTTGGGGAGATCTTATCCAACAAATGTTCTTAACTCTGGCTGACTGAGGTAAGCGTGTTTTGTTTTACCATCTCAGCCCCCACACACTTGCCAAAGCTGGCATCATTCAACAACAATCACACTTTACAGGAATACAGTCTGCATTCTTTGTTGCCATGCACATTTATGACATAAAATAGAAAATAATTTGATTTAGAAAGGCTGAGGCAGGACACAGAATATGAAAAAAAATTTAATGCTGCTTTGAAGGTCTTTTGAAGAGGAAAATTTCTACTATAGCAAGTGCTTTTAAGGGATCAATGATATATATAGGTTAGCCTGCAAACTGAAACAAGCAGCAATACTTTGCTGTGCATATCAAATCTTACAAGACAAGAAACATGGCCAAAAGAAGTTCAAATACAATGAATTTTTAACTTCTTTAAATATCAGTTAACTTACACCAGAAAAAGACTACTGACATCTAGAAACACTTCCAGATTACGGTTAGATTTCTGAAAGCTAAGAACTGCTTTTCAGCTTGAGCTGCAGACTGTACTTGCTTAAGGAAGAATGCAGCTGTTTAATCTCAAGAATAAGCCACTTGAAGCCACCTAACTAGTTCACACAAGGACCTAAAAACCAGTAAGGGAACCTAAGAACCACAAAGAGAACTGTTGCAATCCTCTTTGTCTTAGGGCACACAATACTTCACTGCAAACCGAGAAGCTGATTACTCCAACCCGTAGCATAGTAACACAGAAAAGAGTAGTGGCCTTCATATCTTTCATCATTTTACTTTCATTATTAAAGCAGTGCAAAGGTTTTGAACAGTTAAGTTCAAGAAGACTCTGAAGCTTCTCTTTAACTGGCACATCATACAGTGAGAGCCACATCACCGTGTTAGGTCACTAGTTTTTGCTTTATGCACCATTATCACTTACGTCAGCTCATGCAGTTTTCTACTTTTCTCCTGATCAGTTGCTTTCAACTTCTCATGCTCAACTCTAAGACGTTCCTGTTCAAGCATCATCTTCTGGTTTTGGCTGCACACAGAAAGGAAACACTGTGTCAGTTGAATCTGTCAGGCAGGACATTCAGTAAAGCAATACAAATGAGAAAGACTGCAGGAGGAAACCCTCACCACTTCCTTCCTGCCATACTCTGTACTCAATAGAGCCCAGTGACACTTGGTGCTGCTAAAATGACAGCGACTTACTCTTGAAGTTCAGTGATAAGCTTCTCCTTCGCATCGACTTCGTCTCTTAGGCTACTGATTTGTTTCTGATGCGTCTCACGATGGCTCTGAATCTGCTGTTCCACAGCTTGCTATTAGGAAAAAGCAGTACACATTACATGCTTTAACAAGTTGCCATACTTGACTTTGGTTTTAAACAAATAAAGAAATTAACTTACCTTGACTTCATTTGCAGTTTGAACCTTGTTCAAGTGCTCTTTTTCCATCTCATGGACTTTTTCTAGTAGGGATAGAGGAGATAAAACACATCTCAGCCAGGTAACTAGTTGATCACAGGGAAGTCAGTTCCCCATTCCCTTCCCAACACTGTAAAGTTTGGAAGAAGTCCCCTCCCACCACAAAGAGTAATTAAATCAGTAACATCTTTAATCCTAGCCATAGCAGTTCTTTCAAACAGCAGATGTGCATTCTCAATCAATCATAGTTTCATAGTTTCATTCAGGGTTGGAAGGGACCACAAGGATCATCTAGTTCCAACCCCCCTGCCATGGGCAGGGACACCCCACACTAGATCAGGCTGGACAGAGCCTCATCCAGCCTGCTCTTAAACACCCCCAGGGACGGGGCCTCGACCACCTCCCTGGACAACGCATTCCAGGGTCTCACCACTCTCATGGTGAAGAACCTCCTCCTCACATCCAGCCTGAATCTCCCCACCTCCAGCTTCATTCCATTCCCCCTAGTCCTATCACTACCTATAGTGCTTTTTGCTACATGTTGAGTAGCAAAAAGCCACTCTACAACTCTGCTTTTCAATCTAAACAGAACAATTCCTTATTTCTCATTGTATACTTAACATGCTGGTGGGGTGTAGGGAAGCAGTTCCTACCCTGTGCTCGTAGCTGAACTAATTCTTCATTAAGGGAATCCACAGACTCCTCCAGTTGTCTCTTTTTCTGTTCCACATTCTGAAGATACTCAGTCAATGACTTAATCTTGGCTTCATGCTTGGAGAATGGAAAGATTCATTTACTTTGGAACTAGGTATCACAGAATTACATCTGCATAAATAGGTTATACTTAGTTTTAAACAAGCAACCTGATGTCAAAAACAAAAATGATGCTAATTCAGCTATTGAAGTAGATCTGTAACACAGTCTACAAGACTTCAATCTACTAGTTTTGATTGGAATTAAATAGATTTTTTGGCTGGGAATAGAGGTGTTTTGAATGTTAAATGCTATCAGTAGAACAAAACAGAAAAGTAAATTGCATGTGCAGATCAAAATGTTTGTGTTAGAAATAACATCAGTGATCTTTTCCAACAGTCACATGAAAATAGTCTCTCTCATTAGAAGTAAACTTAATTTGCTACACAAGTTTACCATAATTTTACTGTGCTATTGCTACCTCTCCCACTCTCAACTTGCTGCATTAGTGAGCAGAGTACCTAGTAGTCACTGCTTCTGTAAGACTTGTATTAAATACTAGAACCCATTTGTTCTCCATCATAGGAGTCTTTACAAATACAAGTACAACAAAAGCAATACCAGGCTACAGACATATTGCAGAAATCCCAACATCCTGTCACATAATTAGGCAGAAGCATCCAAACGAGAGTATTGCAGATACAGCTGAGCCTGGTGGCTGCTCAATCACAACACACTTCGTTAGGCATCACAAAGAAATTGCAACTTTCTTTTCCCAACAGGTTAACTAAATCCAAAGAACATTTACAATGTACACTGTAAAGAAACATTTACCTGTGAGATACGGAGCTGGCAGGCAGCCAACTCCTTTTCATTTTCTTCCATCTTCTTATTGCTCTCAGCTTGTGTGCCTTCTAACTGTTTGCAACGCTTCACCATTGTCTTTACTTCTGATTTCATCTTACTAATGTACAGTCTTGCAACTGTGAATTCTTCATCTATCATGCCAGTTCCCTCAGGCTGCTGAAAAAAGCGTGGAATGACACATTTAGAAAGCACAGAAAACAAAACAGAATTAAAGATGAGCTGGAGCAATTTAGTACCCAGCACACATCTGCTGTCTGAGTTGATAATCAAAGCATTTAAACATCAAAATGTAACCTCCTTATTTTCCTTTTAAAGTTTTCTGATTGCTTTTTTAGAACTTTGCACAAAGGTAAACTGGTAGAAGAGGTTAAAAAAAGGTAAAAATGAACGAATAAAGAGGGAAAATACAGTTCACTACAGATTTCTAGCACGGCTTACACTCTTATAAATCTATAAGGTCATTGTAAGATATTTTATTTCAGTTCCTTATTCCATTTTTAATCTAAGTATTAGACTGATTGCCACTGTAAATCAGCATTAGATTTCCTAGATGATACTGCTGCTTATGACCATTACATGTAGCAGTTTAACAGGACAAATGAAAACACTACTTCAGATAAAAAAAACAACCAATAAAATCATTCCTGCACTTCCTTGTCCTTGCATGATCAAATTCTGTTTAGGAACTAAGTCCCAATTATTAATACACAGGAGGCTTCCTGTGGTTGTTATCCTGTGGTTGTCAGTTAGAGGGTAGAAAGGCTCTGCAGAGGGACCTCGACCGACTGGACAGATGGGCAGAGTCCAATGGGATGGCATTCAACAAGTCCAAGTGCCGAGTGCTGCACTTTGGCTACGGCAATCCCATGCAGAGCTACAGGCTGGGGTCGGAGTGGCTGGAGAGCTCCCAAACAGAGAGGGACCTGGGGGTGCTGATCGACAGCCACCTGAATATGAGCCAGCAGTGTGCCCAGGTGGGCCACTGGCATCCTGGCCTGCATTAGGAATAGTGTGGCCAGCAGGAGCAGGGAGGTCATTGTGCCCCTGTACTCTGCTTTGGTTAGGCCGCACCTTGAGTACTGTGTCCAGTTCTGGGCCCCTCAGTTTAAGAAGGACATAGAAACACTTGAATGTGCCCAGAGAAGGGCAACAAGGCTGGTGAGAGGCCTGGAACACAAGCCCTATGAGGAGAGGCTGAGGGAGCTGGGATTGTTTAGCCTGGAGAAGAGGAGGCTCAGGGGTGACCTCATTGCCCTCTACAACTACCTGAAAGGTGGTTGTAGCCAGGAAGGGGTTGGCCTCTTCTCCCAGGCAACCAGCACCAGAACAAGGGGACACAGTCTCAAGCTGCGCCAGGGGAGGTTTAGACTCGAGGTGAGGAGGAAATTCTTCACCGAGCGAGTCATTCTTCATTGGAACAGGTTGCCCAGGGAGGTGGTTGAGTCATCGTCCCTGGAGGCGTTCAAGAGGGGACTGGACGTGGCACTTGGTGCCATGGTGTAGTCATGGGGTCTGTGTTGATAGGTTGGACTCGATGATCCTCGAGGTCCTTTCCAACCTAAGTTATACTGTGATACTGTGATCTTTACCATACTAAGAAAACTGACCAAATCTATCCACAATGCGTGTAATACATGGCATTAAAAATGGCACCAACTAATCCTTACCTTGACATCATTATTTCCCACTGCAATTCCAATCTCTGCAAGATCTTTAAGTAAGGAAGCCATCATCTCTGTTGCTCGCTTCTTCTGATGGTTTGTCATTTCTTTAAGTTTCTGAAGCTCTGCATCTATACTGGCCAGAGTGACCTACAGTAAAAGAAGTTACACTTCAATGAACAAAAAACACTTAAGAACACTCTTAAGAACTATTTTAATAGCTTTTCTTTTTACACTTAGACTACCATTTCCCCTTGTGAAAAACCTTTAAATGACTTCAGGCAAGACACACAGGTAAGGCAAGAGAAGTTACAGTGAAGGCTGTTGGTAATTTCTCATCCCAGTTTCGTACCGATTTTTGATTGAGTTCATCACTAAGCAGCTCATACTCCTTGGCCTTATCTTCTACTTCCTGAGACTTCTGATCATAATTGACAGCTAATTCTTCAAGGGCCTGTAGCACCTCTTTCACTTCCTCTTTAGAGGCATCGTTTTCAGCCTGAAGGCGATTCAGCTCTGCTTGCAGGTTGTCTTGGTCCCGTCTGGTCGATGCTAGAAGCTGCAACATTGATAGAGATTTATTTAAAATTACAACCACCACCGATCATCACAAAAATTCCACGTATAAATTGAATTTTATTGCTGTTATTAGCTACTGCGGGCACATTTTTGGCATCTAGTATCACACAACAAGGATGCCAAGCACAGGTAGTTCTTCAGTTTTTAAAGTATTTTCAAAATGGAAGCGATTAGAAGTCAAAAGACATAAGCACGATAATCTGAAATGCACATGGAATACTGCAAATTCTCAGAAAAGCCAGAGAACACTACTCAGGAGCCTGAAACTGACAACAGGCCAGGGACTAAACTTCCAGGATTCTAACCTGGTTAGCTGCTGAAGATTAATTAGACAAAGTGAACAGCTGCTAAGGAGACAGATTTATTTAACTAACATGAAATAGCAGCTCCAAATTCCTGAGCGCTTGATCCATTTCTTTCTTGCCATGCAAAGACAGTTGGTTGGTTGGGGTTTTTTTCCCACCTTTGTGCTACATAGAATTATTTTTTCCTAGTACATTGGCTAAACGGAATTAAGGATTTTATTATTAATTGGTCTCTTCCCTGTTTCATTCAGTTACACCACTGACAAAAACGTGCATACAAATTGAATATTCTAACAAGTATGGTCTGAAGCAACACGTAGATACTTCCTTTTGCATTACAGGCCATTCCATTTCTCTCCTCCTCCTGTGCAGCATCTGATCAAAAGTAAACCTTAAAAACAGATTTCTTACAGGAAATCAAGGTATCTTCAGTTTTGACAAAGTGCCCACTTTGCACATAGAAAACAGCTGCTGATGTTTTTGCATAAAATCTTTCAGTTCCTACAGTCTTCATGGAGAGACTTGAGGTTCAGATACACTGGCTTACATTTAGCCATCAGGACAGTGTAAGTGGAGGGAATAAATAGGCATTTAGATAAGAAATAAAAGAGAATCACTGTACAGTGGTAAGCCTTTGTTCTACTCCTTGGTCATAAACTGTTACCTATTCAGAACATCTTCAATTGTTTAAAGGAAATACAAAAACAGAAGAGAGATACAAGAGCAAAACTCACCTCTTCCTGATCCAGCATTTGTGTTTTCAGTTTTTCTACTAGCTGGCTCTGTTGATTAATTTCTTCATCCTGCAATTGAAGGCAGACTACATTAATAAATACCACTCAGGAAAAATAACCTGAGACAGTAGATGTTTGGCATCTAACTTCTCCTTATTCTGAGACAATTACACAACTTAAAACAATAGAAGGAAAATAACAATAATCATCCTTCTGATTGCACTGGCTGATCCATTAGGCTCTCAACTTGACACATATGTGCCACAAACCCAAAACTGTTTTACCTGTGCTCTTCCAAGTTGTCTAACTTTCAAGAAGCAAGCAAGAACTTAATTTTTCCCCCTGTCCAGCTCTATTACTACTGCCAAAATTTAGAATTACATTCAAATAAAATACACAGAATGTGGAAGAAGAACCACCAAAAGCCTGCTGTATTCCAATTCCTCATTTTCCTGCTTTCTCATTATTTTCCTTTTTCTGATACAGTGTTCTTCCAAACAATCAACTAGGATGTAAGACAGCAGAAATACCGTTCAAGAGTTGCATTGACTTTTCCTTCCTAACTTTCATTTTTTGTCTTTTTTTTTTTTTAATATGTACTGATTATTCAGTTTTCAGGACCATTCTCAGCAAAAGATGGAAAGCAAATAAGAAAGGATACTCAGCACCAGATAAAACAACTTCTGGTTTCTCTTAGAGCTTCAGAATTAGAGCAGGCACTCCCAGTAAATACTTTAGCAAGTTGTACTAACAAACGAAGACTGCAAATTAAATATTACATAACATAGCTCAAGATATGTTTCCAAGAGGCCCTACACTACAGAACAGCAGCATACCTTGTCATCCAGTTGTTTGTATAGTTTGGCAATTTCTTCCTCACATTTTCTTCTCTCAGCATCAGTGAAATTACCAGTTACTCCAATTGTGGTAGCTGGTTTATCATTAATAACAGTAATATCCTTGTCCACTGCAAAAGCTTCTAAGTTGGCCTTCTCCTTGTCAAACTGTTCATCAACTGGTACAGTCTCCCCTTAAAGAGCAGAATATACTTAGTTTTAGCACAGCCAGCCATGAAGTATCCTCCACAAAATTAACCCTGAGAAGTATTACATACTCCCTACTAACAGTACTGCTCATGGTTAAGCAGTAATTGAGTTCATGAATACATGGTTAAAATATGACCAGCTAGATCACCCAAACTATCTCCTGCTGACCACAGAACATTTCATTTCACCCAGATCCTGTGCTCTGACTTCCAAATCTCACATCAAGCCCTATTTTTTAGAAAGGTACCTAACTTGCCCTGAAGACAGAAAAATCCCTTCTTTTCCCTTGGCAGCTGTTTTGCTGGGTAGCCATATTTACTTTTAAATAGCTTTGCTTCTAATTTAGAGTTATCTTCTCAGTTACACATTTATCCTTTTATGCTCATTAAGCTTCTTCTCATGAGAACACTTTACTGTCTTTACATAGGAAAAAATAAAACCCAAACAACAAACACAAACAACTTCTCTGGTGAGCTAAGCTAAATTCTTTAACATCCTATTATGAAACATTTTATGCAGTCCTTGAAAGGTATGGGCTCTTTCCAGCACTCCAGGATCTTGTATCAATGTTGTGAAAGAATTACACTTCACATTTCAGGTGTGGCCTCATACCATCTCCATGAAAGATTGTTTTTTTCTTTTTTAATAAAATAATTTTTAAATAATCACTACAGTTATTTAAGTGAGAATGTGTGCAGTTGTCTACAAGATTGCAAAATCATCTTCTGTAGCAGCCAAACTCCAGAACACATCTCTAAGAACTACCTACATTCCTACTTTCCTGAATTTAAGGCTTCACATACAACCTGCATTCTGTCAGACACTTCAGTGTCAATTACTCAGGAAGAAAGAACAGGCACACACTCCCTACTGTCAGCAGCTTTGGGGTTTAGGTAGGGTTTTTACCTATTAACAAGTCTGAGTTTTAAATGAACACAAGACCTTGTGATAACGATTTGAATTAGAGAAGCAAACCAGAGGAAGTATTTTATTTGGTTTCTGCAATCACAATTAATAACATGTTTTTCTCCCCCCAAACAAAATGTTTAGAATGCATGTAACTAATCTGCTAGCAAAGCAGGTGTTGAATAACCTGACACCAATATACTTTCAAACATCTTTGCCATTATATCATTATCAGAAGTTGTTGAGCTGCAACAGAGTGAAAAATACCCAGTTCCAATGCCAGCTTGATATCCTAGCTTAAATATTCTTATTCCTGTCCTGCATAGTGCTTAATTACTTTTGGTATCTTGAAAACCAGTTCAGTGTCTGTTGTCTTGCCTAAAGTTTGCAGAACAAAAAATGGAATAGCTTCTCACCGTTCCGCCACCGGTTGAGTTCATTTTCTAGCCACTGAATGGTGTTACGCAGAGTCTTGTTTTTCTCCTTTTCCTTCTCATACTTTTTCTTCCACTGCTCTGCAGTGAGCTCCACGTTGACACAGACTGTGTTCTTAATGGTCTTTGCTCTACATAGAAAGAGCAAAAAGCTCTGAAACTTAATTTTTAAAGAAAGGAATTAAAGGGTATTAAATAAAATTGCCAGATGTCTGGTGAAAGTATAAGCATTCTTGCTTTTCCCAAAAGCTTTGTGTAGTCCCTGCCAATTTGCTATTCCTTCACTTGGATTGACACAACTATTAATGAACTTTGGGAAGGCTGAGAAATCTCAAGCTGGTTGAAGTGGAAAGATTCAGCTGCATACTTTCACCTGGAATAATTCAAGTTACGACATCAGTGAATAACTGAACAAAAGGTAACATTCACCACACCTAGCAAACATTTCTCCAGTAGGAGGCTTACACTTATGAAGTTTAAGCCATCAAGCTTATTTAAGAAACACTGCATTTCAACTTAAAAATCCAGTTACTACATCTCCCTTAGCCAAAAAAAGTGCACAAGCTATGAAGTTCAGATGTGACTGGCTACATTCAGTCTGGCAAATCTCATCCAAAGACACTAGCTTTGGTGATAAAACTGCAGACACTAATAACCTACCTTCATGAAATTAATGTTGAGTTTTTCCTTTAGCACCATACCTCTCTTACCTCAGTAATTCTTCTGTATATTCTCCTACTCCCTCCTCAAATATCAAAATAGGAATAATGCTCAGCAGTAGGTAGAAGTTTTCCTCTCCATATTATGACTCCAATAAGAATTTGTCTGCGAGGTCTTATTGTGTCTTTTGGAAGCAATCAATCCCATGATTTCCTACCAAGTTACATGGTATTTATTCCTGCTCCAGTTACCACAGCTGAGGGGCTCAGTATAACACCAACACTAAACCACATGTGCACTGAATAATTGTGAAGACTTATCCAATTAATTTGAATGTTTAAGAGCAAAACATCAAATCATTTACTCACCTTTGGCCAAAGAGAAGAGTAGATTTAGTTTCAGATTCATTGTATGAAGATGGAGAACAGCAAATAACAATGGTAGTTCTGCAATTACCCCCTAGTGAATCTTGAAGGATTCTGGTCATTTTGCTATCACGATATGGAACGTAAGTCTACCAAGAGAATGGTTACAAGAATCAGCCACAGGGTTTCAGCCACATTGTTTAATTTGCTGAAGTAAGAGCTACATTTTTGGCTAGGTATAACTTCATTACAAAGACATTAAATTCCACTTTAATTCATAAATCCTAAACATGGACATGCATGGAATAACATAAAATCATAAGTCTATGTTCAGTACTGTTTAGAGCACAAGAAAACTTTCAGTATGATGCTTATGTCCCTCAATGTGAACTGTAACTTTATATTTTAATACAGCACATTTGCAATGCATTGATACAACTGGACTAGTTTAAAAGACTCCAAGCATATCACTGAGATCAATAAAGAATTTCTGCATAACATCATGCTCACCAGCCTTTAACCTTGAAGTACAGAAATATGAAAGAGAACACTTACACTGCTTTCAGCCAATGCTGAGATGACATTTCCAAGAGCAGACAAAGATTTGTTGATGTTCTTGGCCTCATCCAGCACAGCACCTTCTGCTCCAGTTTTACTAACCTATACAATATTTCAGTCAATTATTAAGTGCATTTTCAAAAACCTACCTTCCACCCTTAATATAAGCCTTGAGTAACTTTTCCACTTTTAAATTAATTTCCCTGATTTGGAGGTACTCACAAGCAAGCTGGATTAAAATAAGCAACCCACTCCTCACTCTTTTCCTGCTTTGCTAGCAATTTTTCCTTCACATCTCAGTTTGAAGACCTTTCTAGTGTTTTTACACTGACTGTTCCCCCTGCAAACTACACCTTTTCATGGAAGACAAACTGGGAAAAGCATAAAAAGAAAATTTTGAACTAAAGAGTGAAAGTAACAAAAACCTGCATTCCAGCCTTTTAACTTAACTCGCACATTAATGCTTCCAGTTTCAAGGAGAAAGACCACTACTAAGAAATGCATTTCAGAACAAACACAGGATTCAGACAACAAGGAGACCACAGAACCATTACTCGAGGAAAGACAACAGCAAGCAGAAAGGACTCAAAAAACGTGGAGACAAAGAGGAGGATAAACCCAGAAGCAAGGAAGAAAAGAATGTTAAAAATCCAGCCCTTAAAAGGCTAATTACAGTCTTTAAGGAGTGATGCAGCATCAGCAAAATGATACACATTTCCTACTCTGCTTTAAGCCACAGACACAAGAAAGCACGCTGTCATTTTGGGCAGTGTTAATCAGAATTTCAAATGAAGAAACTTGGCACTGCTACAGCACCTCATCCCCCAACCTGTGCACCTTTTTGCTCTCAGATAACAAGACTGAACTCTAGGCTACTTCCCTACCCCTTGCCATATTTACAGACCCTCACTGCAGAAATGCAGATCAGCTAATGATCTAATAGTCAACCTAGGATTCAGAAACCACATTTCAAAGTCAAAAATAAAACAAACACTTCAGAGATGACAACTGAACAATCACTCTCACATTAATGTAAACTATTTAGCTGCAAAGAACCACCAGTCTGTCAGAGCAGGGGGAAAACAAAAAAAAAAATCAGAATTACCTTTTCACTACCTGCCAAGTCCACAAGGTAAAGTTTTCCACTTAGTTTCTGTTCTGTTTGAGTATTCTCTTGTTTTACATTAATAAGAAAAATACTATGGCTTCGGGAGCTGTGTTCATTCATATCTATAATCCAAAATATACACATTGTAAAACATTAGTGTACAAGCAAACTCATTTAACAGAATAGGATCTTCTCACAGGGAAGTGACAGACCTAAAGCTAATAACACTGTATAAAGCAGCATCTCAAGGACAGTAAAACTTGAGGCAGCAAGACCAAGTGCTGTCTAATTAATGAAGATCCATTTTCCCTTGGGCTTCTATTAATACCACATAAGCTCACTGATAAGATTTAGCCTGTCAGCTATGGACTTCACACATTTAATTTACTGTACTAAAATACAAAGCACACTTACATTTCTGATACCAGAATATACTCTCTTTTTTGATTTAATTTTTGTACATTTAGAAGGTATCACATTTCATCCTTTTATGAAAATTTGAATTAGATTGACAAAACCTTTCAGTCCCTTCTCCTTTGAATACTTATTGCCTCCTCTACTGTGAAGCATGTGGACTAAGCAAGACTTACTGAATTTAAGCAAGTATTTTAATTCACTAATAAAATTTGAGTTGACATCAACCTGAATGAGAACAGCTGTCCCCCTCTCCTTTTTAACCATAAATCCATCACATGTCTAAAAGGACTGGTTTATTGATGCCACAGAGGCAGCTCAACTTAGAGTAACAGCCTGTCCAAATTTCTGCTGTATCTCTGTTCCTTAGTCTGGTCCCCACTTACTACCTAGGAGCAATGAAGCGGAAATGCAAGAGTGAGTTGTTCCTTAAAAGTAACATCATATTTTTATTTTTGATTCTCAGTAATAATAACAAAATTACTTAATGACTATATTCTTTCTTTTCCTGAAAAAAGAACTAAACACACGTAGATTGTGAAACTCCCCCTCAAACCTGCTCTCAGAGATTTCTGACAGTCACTTCAGTTGCCAAGAACTGAAGCATTTTTCTACATGCACCTCATCTTTCCTTATCCTTTTTTTCCCCCCTATTCACCTTCACTTCCTAACCCTGCTTCTCATGGCAATTCAGAGACTTTTGACATGGCTCCATGCCATATGGCATGCCACAGGCCAAAAAACCTGTGGCACTAGGATGCTGCAGATTTACTGCAGCATGTCTGAAAATATATTCTGATTAACCTTTCTCAGGAAATGCAATGGAATGGCCAACTGCAGACAAGCCACAGTGCCTTACTTATAGATCCATAGGTTAACCAAAATGAATTCCTTAGACTGGGATTTTGGACTATTCCTGCTGTAGAACTACACCTTTTTCTTCAGTGATTCAGAGCTCTTAATTGATCACTTTCCTCTTTCAACCCAAGCAACACCTAACAAATAATGAATTGAAATACTTGTTTCTGAAAGACATGCTGAAGCTGCTTATGCTAGACCCTTTCAAAAAGCTGAATTATTTACCTTGCTATTTTTGCTTTTGCCACTTTTTAAGGCAAATCAAAGCAAATCATCAGAGCACTGAAAGGAGACAAAAGATACCACTTACTTGTAACTGCTACATGTCGGTTTGATTTTCCTTCATCTATAGTATCCATAACCTCTTCTGGACTACATACAAAACGCTCTGTGCAACCCTTTTGAAAAGCAAAATAAAGTATCACACCAAGAAGCCAAATAGAAGTGGCATACACTAAAGGAGTGCAAGATTAAATCACATCAGATCAATGCTCACCTTTACATAGGGAACTCTATTTTTGTCCTCATGAACAGAAAGATTGGTCTTTGAAACTGGAAGAGAAAAAGTTCCAAAGCTAAGGTCCACACAATTTCTTTGAAAATGAAAGAGCTCCGTACAATGTATGTCTCATTCAGATGTTATTTCTCAGCAAGACTTCATAAAAACTTCATATAAAGGAAACAACCCCTACTGTAGCTTGGGTAACATTATATGGAATAACCCCATGCTTTCCCAGTTTGATGTGTCCTTATCAAGCATAGGTTATTAGCGCATTGCACACCTATCTTGGTACCATGATAAGTTTTTGTTGTTCTTGGGATTGTTGGTTGGGCTTGTATATTGGTCGATTTTGATGTTTGTTTGGGTTTTTGTTAGGGTTTGTTTGGTTGGCTTGTTCTTTTATTCTCTCCAGAACAACTTATTTTTTATGTTCAATACAAATAAAAAGGCTTACCATCCAAAAGGTCCCTTATTTTATCCAAGTATATTTCAAAATATGACACCTAAAAGTGAAAAGGGCAATGAAGATACAGCATGAGAAAGCAAAAAACGCTTTGCATTTTGATCAGAAGGATCCAGCATGATTATTATGATCACCCACATAATACCTCATCTAGCTTAAGTAATTAAGGATGAACAAAAATATACCTTTAAGAAGAAACTATTTTAATCAAAAGCTTCAAACACTATCAGCACTGCCATAGGTTTCAGACTAGCTACCATTAATTTTGTTTCTATTAAACATTAAAGTGTTAACTAATTCTTCTTTATAAAGAGTCAGTTATTTCAGAAATAACTCACATTTAAATTTTCCAAGTTATTAACATTAGAACCAGGTAAACATCCATTTCACCACAGACTACTTCCAGTTTTAATATAGATTAAATAAGTAACAATAAAGAAAAGTTTACCTTAATATGAAACTCAAGGTTCTCATCCATAGAGTAAATATAATTAAAAATATCTTGCACTATTCTTGGAATAATGCCCATTCCATCTGGGTCATGAAGCTTCCCCTATTAGAAAAGAAACAATCAAATGAAATGTTCCTGCTGAGTTCAACTTCACAAACAGTATGGAAAGGTAAAACAAATAGTTAAAAGATAAATTAGTTTTAAAAATCTGACAAAGGATTTAGCTAAATTATTTGCCAAGAATGAAAAGAGCAGGCTCAGAAATCTCCCAAACTACTAGAAGTGAAAATGCACTATTAAACATTATTCTTGTCTTTCTCATCCTGCTACTGAGGACTGAAAAAAAAAAAAAAATCTAGTAATTGCCTTTCTCAGTCCTAAAAAACGCATCCTTGATATCAAAATGTCACAATGGAAAGGGAAAGAAAACTAAAATTACAAAATTAATACAAGTAGACATCTTCTTTCTAGACAGATAGGACTCTTGTGATGAAGAGAGATGACAATGACATTAAGAAGAAAAAAGGTTTCTTACTTCCATAGTGTGTGTCTTCCCAGACGATGTTTGCCCATAAGCAAATATTGTACCGTTGTATCCCTCGAGTACATCTAAAGGGAAAGAGTATTTTCATTAGGGTTCATTTCCTTCTCCTAAAGGAAAGTCAAAGTAAATGGAATGCAAGCTGGCAGTTCCTAAAATGTTCAGCAAGCTAAGTCATTCAGAGGAATCTCTGTGCTAGAGCTGGTGGGGAGCGAGAGTGCTCCTCCCTAGCCCTTTTAATGCATTAAGCCATTATTGACTGTGTTTTAGACATTTACAGTATTAGAAGCATCTGTTTCTGAAAACAGAAAAATGAGGACTTCAAGGTCAGGAACAAAATGGAAATTGATACAAGAGCCTGGCTGTAGAGACTTCTCTAATGACCAGAGAACCCCTACATTCACCCGTCTTGTCACTAACAGTTAGTATTTCAGGGGTTTCTGACAGTGCTTTGTTAAACTTGTTTTAAAAGTTATATCACTTACAACTTAGTACTGATCTTCTCAAGACACTAATCAATTTTATTTTCAGGAAACGAGCTAAATGAAGGTCTCTTCCAACCTGGTTTATTCTATTCTATTCTACAACAACTCAGGCTGGTACAACCTTCTTTGTGAGAAGAATTGATTTTCTGAAGTCACTAGGCCAGTTCTGACAATTCAAGTTTGAAGCAAATGCACACCCTGGACCCAAAGAGGTGTGGTGAATGGAGTTAAATCCAGCTGGTGGCGACTCACAAGTGTTTCCCAGAGATCAGTGGTGGGGCCAATTCCTCCAAAGCAATTTAAGATGTCTTCACCAGTAAGTTGGAGGGGGTAAAAAACAATCAAGCCTATTCATCGGAGTTATTTCGATTCATTTCTGACTGTTTCAAACAGTCTCTGGCAGAGAACATAAAAAGAAAAACAACCCACCCCAACCAATTCAAAGAAAAACCCCATGAAACATGACAGGTAAATGTTATCAAATGTTACAACCAGCTGAAAGTGCAGGTTAAGCATTGACAATTTATCAGCTCAACTACAGGGTGATTTTGTACTGCTATGATCCATGTTGGCTCTTAAGAAACGTTCAGAGGGTGGAAGGGAACATAAAAGTATCCATTTTCAACACCAGAATCTATACAGATTTCCTTATGGTTAAAGTTGCTATTCCAGCTTACCTTTGACAATCTTTTTAGCACAGTCATTGTATACTTGTTCCTGTGATGTGTTTGACTGGAATACACGGTCAAATATATATGGCTTGGACTGGAAAACAAAAAAAAACAAGACAGAAAAGCCATTAAAACAAACAGGTGCTGGAAGCAGAATTGGAAGGTGTTTGCTCCTTTAGTTTAGAAGTAAACTGTATTGTCTCTGGGCAACCTTTTATTTTAAGCACTTGAAGACTGTAGAGAGGAAATCAGCTTATATAGTGTTGCCTAAATCTTCACATGCTTGCCTACAAGTAAGGCCTTGAATTAAATATATTTGGGTTCAGAGTGCAATCTAAATAGTTCTCCAGAACTACTCTGCCACATGATCTCATTGTACTTGATTTACAAGGTAAGCCAATGCCTAGCTCATACATCTGAGAACCCCTTATCCTCCCCTGCTCTGGTACCAGGTTTACTCCTGCTAAATGCAAATTATTAAACAGTCTGCACCACATCACACAGAGTAGCTGCCTTGCTAACACTGTAAAAACTGCAAACCAAAAAGAAATATTTAGATCACCTATAATCAGCACAGAAACTATTTCCCCACCCATGATATCCTTAAAAGAAAGCTCCATAAGCAAAAGTGCACTTTGGAGGAAGAGAACCTCTCACAGAAGAGTCATTTTGGAAGGCACTGTAAGAGGAAGGTCTGACATAGCTTCCTGTAAGAAATGTTGGGTTTTGAGACATTCAAAATATGGTTCTAAGCAGCTAGCAAACCATTAGGATATGAACTATTATTCCCATCTTAAGTTCAAATTTTTATAGCATTTTCAGAGCTTGACTTAGTAGGCAGCCAAGTAGACAGGCAAGGTATACAAGGGTCCTAGGTCAGTTATCATTGCTAACTCACTGCAACTGTTAAGTGCTCCATTTAGCCTATATTTAATTCATTATCATCTTCCCTCAAGCATACTCTGGAACCACCTCCCTGGCAGAGACAAGTATAGCTTCGATCTTTCACCCACCCACCACATTCCCTTCCTCAGGCCGACCTTCCATTTATCTTTCACTAATGCCTAGTATAAAACCAAACAAAGCTTTTGAGAGTCAACACAGATCTGTCTGCTGAGAGGCCTTGAATTCAGACAGAGGAGCTCCCTCTTGGAAAAAATAATTACAGCCCTCACTGTGTAAACATGCTCAAGAAACCACAAGACTCAGTAGGCAGAAACTATCCCTAAGGTGCTGAAGATTGTCAGAGTGCTTCTTTCACAGCAGGGAAATCACAAGCTTCCATTACTCATTTTAGCTTCAAAAACACCTCAAATTCCTATGTTCCAGAAGTAGAATTGAAGCTATTACATACATCAGAAGACAAACAACTAACAAGTTTCAAGTAACCCTGAGCTAAGAAAAGGAAGACTGAGTACACATTAAGTCAAAAAGCCTCCAACTTGACAAACATCAGTCAGCTACTCTACACATTGCAAGTCACCTTCTGTGCTCAAGTGCATGTTTTATGCACTGAAATATACAATTTTGGAGGATCATATTTAATATTGCATATTGGAAAAATATAGTGAGAAAAGTGATAGTGTCCAAGGTCACCACAAAGTCTGTACAGCATTAGCAATCTGCGTATTTGTACATATGCATTATCG
The DNA here is from genome assembly GCF_026170545.1 of Melanerpes formicivorus. NCBI lineage: Eukaryota > Metazoa > Chordata > Aves > Piciformes > Picidae > Melanerpes > Melanerpes formicivorus. The sequence continues at coordinate 12,935,466 of NW_027142365.1, forward strand.
TGTATTTGTATATTACTACAGAATATTTCTGATGTCAAAGAAATCCAAGTTTAAAAAACACAACACCCCCACACACACACAGTCTCAGGCCTAGTTTCCAGTGAAGGAAGATACCTTGTTTAAGAATAACTGTTGGCACAACTTGCACTAGTCCACAACCACTCTGCAAGCTACAGGTATTTGCAGCAGGCTCTGAAAAAGCTCTCTTCTAAATTTTAAACAACAGTTATAGGGATTTGGGGTTTGTTTTGGAGGGTTTTGTTTGGTTTTCATTTTGTTTTTATTATTCTGCATGCAAAGGTTTACCAAACTGAACTAGTAAATTGAAGGAAAATTATGTTTACTAATTTGATTAATCTACATACTCAGAACACTTTTAGACAATCTACCCTCCAACTGCCACTCAAGTGCCTTGGTAAGAGAAGAGACAAATTACAGTATCTCACATACTTAGCCTCTTGTTTTGCAAAACATTAACATGAAGAATAGCAGCATGATAAATGTCTTCAGTAAGAATAAAAAACCAAGATGCAATGATTTTACTCGGGTAATAAACCCCTTAATGTATCTTATTTATAGACTGAAAGCTGCTAGACACGTGACAAATTCCAATTTCCTTCAGGTTAACAGCTACCTATGTATACACAAAACAATTCCAGCCAGATGAATCCTCCTGAAAGGTCCTATTTATACCACTTGTCATTTCCCCTACCCTTGCAGCTGGAAAGTGGAATATTTGTTTACGTGTCCTCAGTATTATAGGTTCCTGGATGAAGCCACAATACAATCTCAAAACGTGCAAAAATCCCTCCCCTCAGCGACCATGATACATTTATCACACCCCTGAAAACCCACAATAGAGGTGTGTCCTGACTCCATCACTGTCAAATCAGCACCTAACCAAGTTGGTTTAGCCAAGCAGGTTCCACAATAATTATGTTTTAAGAATACAAATTCCTCCCACTCAGTATAGCTTCACATCTTTGGCATCTGTGATGCTATGTCTTATCACTTCTCTTTACAGTCTACTTTCTGCTGTAAACAAAGCTAAAACAGCATTACACAGATTACCCTGCCCTAGAAAGCCTCCTCATTACCTTTAAGAGATTAATCAAGAAAGATTAAAGTGTCAGATTTTTTTTCCTATACCAGATGCCTTTTCTTCCCTAAGTGATAAACAATCAGATATTATGATGAACTGAAAACACAAAAGGTCCAAGTAACATTACCACATGGTGTCCATGACAGTGGTAGTAGCAGTGTCACTATTGCAATATGATGCTGTTTTGACATGCTCCAGAATTTTACAGTGAGCGTTGCTCAAATCCTAAGGAAATGTAATGCCTACAACCTATAAGCAACACACAAAATACCAAGCAAACTGAGCTTCTGACCTCTTCTCTCCAAAGAGAGAATTCAACTCCATTCACTCCTCACCTAGCATTTGTTTTGTCAGTAATTAACTACAATACAACTTCAGCTCACATAGTTGCTTGTACTGAAAGGATGTGGTCCCACAGTAAAAATCTTGCAAGTGCTCTCATAGCCCTCAAAAAAGTGTATCTGCCAACATGATTTAGTAGCAGTTAAACTGGATCTCAATAAAGGGTTTATGTTAAGTACACAGTTCAGCAGTTAACCTTTAGAGTAGCTACCCACAATCCTTCTACAAACGGATGCTCAACCTGTCTGAATGATAGAAGATCTGGAGCATGCATGAGTTGTTTTTCCTGCAATCAGAACTAGACTGAAATGTTCAAACAATGTTTATAAACACATTAAGAGTGGGTGTCAAGAAGCAGGGGCCAGTCTATTTTCACTGGTACCCTGTAACAGGACAAGGGACAATGGATGCAAACTGTAACACAGGAAGTTCCACCTCAGCAGAAGGAGAAACTTCTTTACTGTAAAGGTGGCAGTTCTAGAACAGGCTGCCCAGAGAGGCACTCCAAAGAGGTCTCCTTCTTTGGAGACTTTCAAAGCCTGCCTGGACATGTTCCTGTGCGGCCTGTTGTAGGCGATCCTGCTCTGGCAGGGGGATGGACTCTGTCTCCAAAGATCCCTTCCAACCCCTACCATTTTGTGATTCTGTGATCTTACCTCAAATGTCTGAGAAATACTTATGGTTATCTTAAAAAAAATATATAATCTTTAATCTTCTTTTTACTGTTGTAACTTTCCATAAACTACAAGACTGGGTACTTTTAAGGTTGCCTGAGTTCACTTTATTTTTTATTCATCAATACCAGAAGCAAAGTCAGAAGTGAAAATGTACTTGACGAATCAGTAGTGTATTTTTCTACCACAACGAACTCAGATGCTCTTTACTGGTTGTGCGAGAATGGACACTTAAAACAGTGTTACACACTCCCATGGCTAGCTCAGTTTATTTTTGCTGAGAGGTTAAAGTAAGAGCCTTGAGCTTCTCTTAAGTTCTGCATCTTTAATTAAAAAACGTTCTTCCCAACACAAAATACTTCAAATGAAAAATCCCACACCAATTAATTTCTGGAAAGTATGATGTCAAACACCTGACTCAGATCTTCCTGTTACTAAGCTAAGGAGTTGCTGCTTGGACACACCTAAGAGTCCATCATTGCTAAGGAGTGAAAAGCTGGTGCTGCAAACTAGGATTTTATTTTTAGGAAAATATTTTCTTTTCATCCTAGCTCTATGCATACAATAGTACAGCTGATGCAGGACAGTTAGTGGATCTCAGCTCTATTTTTCTTATTTCTGTGCAAATACTGCAACTCAAATGCCAAGTTATACAGTAATTATTTATTGATACAGTAGGACTGTAACAGGTAATTTTATTTTTAAAAACTGTGACTAGAAACAAGCATCAAAACAGAGAGGAATTTTGGAACAAGAGTTCCAGCCAAGCTTTGTTTTAGCAAGAAGTTTCTTCTAAGGAGAAAAGCAAACACTGCTGGCATAAAAATGGCCATTGAATTTCAGAACAAACATGAGATGATTGAGGTGTTTCTAAGCAAGTAGTACAGCAGCCAGGGAACACAGCTCTCCCTTTTCACATCACTATAAGCTAGAATATTTGCTTACTGTTAAACCAGTATCATCTGAAAAATGTCTTTATTATCCATTTCATGGATGAAGTAAAAAAAAAATAAAATTAGACAGCAACATTAAACAATACTACTGTTTCAGTTAGAGATTGCTATTTTTGATTCAGGTTTAAAGTTGCATTGTAGACATAAGCATTTTTATTTGTGTGTTTCTAACTAAACAGTGTTTTCCTTCACGCTAGCCAAGACAAAAGTAAAGAATGCACCTTGCTTTTTGCATTTATACAGAAAAGTACTGACTTTGCTTTCAGCAACACACATGAATTACCTTTTCCTTTTGAACACTCTGCAGACAAAACCTGCAGTAATAGCAAGTGATCTTCATTACCCCGATTCTAACCTTAAACCTAGCCTTGCTCTCATTTACTACCAAATAGTAGTTTAAAAGGTAATGAAAAATAAATGTCTCAAGATCTTTCCAGGATCACAGAGGTTACATTTACACACTCACAAAAAAATAGCACTCCAACCAAATATGAAGATACAAGCAAGTAGCCACAATACTTTCTTAAAGGCCACAGAAATAAGGAATATATTGCAATCATTACTAGAAACATCTGGACAATTGAAGGTTAGCATTCATTTGCATGAATGCCCAAAACACCTCATCACTCCAGTCATCTGACAGCACTGTTTTCAGCTTAGGCTTCAGTTTGAAATCCTCCAGTGTCACTACATTCAGCAATTTACTTTTCTGTTAGGGCTAGGTAGAGAAATAGTTGTTGGGGTTTTTTTTAAACAGTATAGTGTGTTATGCAGAACTACAAAGTTACTCAGTTGCAAACAGTTCTACATTTAAAAACTAAGGGATGAACAACTGTATTATAAGCTTGCTACTCCTCATCTTATTCAAAAGCCTGAAATTCATGAGCAAATAGTTTTCAATTTTTGTATACAGGTACATTTGTGATGTTTAACATAAAAGTCATATACTCATAACAAGTTACCCTATTATCTGTTTTAACAGAACCATTATATTTAATTAACAGGAAGAGCCATTAGAAAATAAAATCAAAACAAGCAATCTTTAATAATTTAAAAGCTCTTTACTAGTTAAAATGTTTTGTCCTGTGGAAAGACAACACTTCTTCAAAGTCTGCTCTTTAAAACAGACCAACACCCTATGTCCCCTCAAATAGCAGTCACACACTGGATACAAATGAAACAAGTATTTTATCTAATACAAATGAAAACAACTCACTTGTCCAGAAAGCCAATCATGCCAGCAATTACATGGGAGCCAGGAAGAGAAGGGAGGACAGATAGCTCAGAATGACAGAGGAGTCAAGGAAAGAGGGTTTGGTTGCAATCACTGATTTCCCTCCCTCCGCTCTTCCACAGAGAAGTCAAATCTGCAGTCTAGTACAAGCTCTACTTCCACCGCCTTCTGGTTTTCACCTCCCATCTATCATTACAGGCAACTCCCAACTATTAAAGAACCCTTTACTATTTCAGCACAGACCCGAGCACACACAGAAGGTGTAAGTCCTTCAACCAGCTGAGGAAAGCAGCTATGAACAAAACGAAACAAAAAAGTGGCTCAATGACTACCTCTCCACAGGTAGTCAATGTGACATGTAGCAATAAAGACAGAAACCAAAGAGCTAAAAGGAACCAAACATAAGGCATAATGAGGAAGGTTTCTAGAAATTGTTTCAAAAGATGGAGTGTTCCTGCTACTATCCTCCCACAGAAGAGGTGGCTGGCTCCTGCCTCCAGATGGAAGGTTGAGAACTTAGTGAAAACCTCAAGTCAGCTTATTAAAAAAATAAAAATAAAAAAAAAAAAAAAAAACAAAAACCCAACACCCAAACCAAGTTCAAGTAACTGAAGAGTTTAAAGGATCAAGTCATAACTTTCAGAACATCTATCATGTCATATACTTGCCATTACAAAAAAACCAACAGTGCATCAATCCGTTATTAGGATTTTGTGTAACAGAACACAAATACAGTCGCTGCTACCCTATCTAGTAATTTGGGAGGCATTTGTCCCAGATACAGCAAGTCCTGAACTTAGGATCATTGAAGGATTAATTTATTTTTGTGGTTTGTTTTGGTCAGTTTTACCAATGCAGAAAGCAACCAAGTACAGTTGCAAGACTAAATATTAACCCTGACCAGAAAGCCCCACATAATCACTCAATGCCACCAATGTTTTACTCCAATATAGCAGTTAGCATACTTTAAAAGTATTTAAACACTGTAAGTTTTCCTCTACAGTAGAACTGCTGAAAGATGTGGAGATTTTATTTTTCAAAAAGTCAAAACCCACCAAGGTTTCTAAATTTAACCACTGATTTTAAACAGAATATGTAGTGCCACAATGAATGGGTATTGACCAATTAAGAGAGACCATTTGCTCTAGTTAAGATTTTCTGTTTTCCAGGTTTGGTTCCTTACTCAGAGTTTACCTATACAACCTTAGCAAGAAGAGATGTAGTCCAAGATGCTAACTTGCCAACTGAAATAAACCCAAATTACTTCATTTCACAAGCATGCTTTCATTCTTGTAGCTCCAGACCCATGAAACGTCATGTTGTATTGACAAATATTAACAGACCAGAGCATTTAGGAAGTCATCCTAAAAGAAGGATTTTATTAAATCACCTCCTTCAGTTTCAGATACCATACAAAGAACCCTCAAGAAAAAGAATGCAAAACACTTTCTTGGTAGCCTCAAGAGACAGAATATAAAAAACCAAACCCAAAGACAGACAGTAACTGACACCTAAGTTACTTTCAGCAATGCAGAACCAGAACTGCCTCTACAGAGTATTTATATGAAAACACAAATTACCAGTTAGTAAAACCAAAACAAACGTTAGGCACAAAGTGTGTCTGTACAACACCAACGAAACCAGGCAATAAACCACCGTGTTTTCATTTTATACTCCAGCTCCACATTGTAGCTAAATTACACACTGAACAAAAAGGATTATCTTTCCCCGTCACATCCAGATTGTTTTGTAACAGGCCTCAGACTTTGCAAGGTGACTTCAGTTAAAACACATTTACAAGCGTGCCAAAGGCCAAATGGACTGTTTATGCTGTTTGTTGGTGCTGGGTTTCATTCATATTTCTTTAAAAAGTTGTTAGAAGAGACTGGTTTATAGATCACCAGCAGCAACGAACCAGAGCCTGCACTGTTGTTCGGCCTTTTCTTCCCCCAAAAAACTTCTTTACGGACAATTACTTCGATGGTAGCTCCCATGGAATGCATTTCAAGTGTGTGTTTAGTGATCAAACTCATCACTCAGAGACATCCTGGCCGGGGGACACACTGCAGGACTCGTTTGTTGCTTTCCGCCTCATAATTCACGCGTTTTCCGTGGACACACTGAAGCGTGCCCTGTGGCTCGGGCTCGGCAATGAAAGCTCATGCTACGCCCCAAGTCGCAAGCCTTTCGCTAGACAGAGCCTTTGTCAAAGCTTTCGGGACCTGCCGCCGCCGACGTGTCCCTGCAGCCCAATGCCCACTGCTCGGGGACCTCTGCCCCCGCCAGCTCCTTGTTCATTGCCCGGCCACATACAGACTAGCCGACGTCGTCCACAGCTCTGCCTGCCCTCCTCCCCTTCCCCCCACCACCCCAAAAAGGCCACCCCCCCCCTTCCCGAGGCGTCCCCGCCCGCGGGCGCTCCTGAGCGCCTCAGCCCTGCCCTCTCGCCTCACACCGCGCCCATCCCCACGGTATTTGACCCCGCCGACCCCTGACACCCCTCTTCCCCCCGAAGCGCTTCCCCCGCCTTTCCCGTCCGGGGCGGCCCCTTACCGCGATGACGACGGTGTCGTCGCCCTGAAACTTAGCGATGTACTTGTCGCCGCGGGTCACTTCGGACTCGTTGAGGGGCCTGAAGCGACACATCACTTTGATGTTACACTCCGCCGGGTCCGCCATCTTAGGCCAAAGCCGCCTCCGGGGCGCTCAGCTCCGCCGCCACCTGCCGCTGCCTCTACACCGCCCGCTTCGGGGGTCTCGCAAGCCGCCGTTGCCGCCGCTGACCGGGAAGCCCTGCGTCCGCTCAAGCAGAAGGGAAAAGGGAAGGGCTCCTTCCTGGCCGCCGCCGCCGCCTCCCGTTCTCACTTCCTCCCCAATATGGCAGCCATGGTGGCGCCTGCAGCCGGCAACTCCCGGCCCTCTCGCGCCGGGCAGAGGCGGCGCTGCCGGCGGGGCAGGGGGGTGACGTCACCCTCCGCAGCGCCGCTCTCCTCCCCTCAGCTGGGAGCTGCTGCGCAGGCGTAGCTCTGCTCAGGCTCGGCCCCGTGAGCAGCGCAGGGCGCAGGCGCCAGGTGGCTTCGGGGAGGGGCTGTAGGTGTGGCCGGGTCGCCTCCGGGGGTTTGCCGCCTGTCTTCTCCTCGCCTTACCTGGCACAGTCCCCCGCTCCCCTTCTGTCCGGAGCAGGTGTGAGGGCACCCAGCTGTGGTTAACCTCGGCTGCCGTGCAGCAAGGGGAGACGACACCTCGGCCAGCCGCCTTGGCAGGGAGCCGCCGAGCACCCTCGGGCTGGCAGCAGCGGTCCCGGGCTGCGCTGATGGGCAGTGCCGGGAGGCGTTTGCAGGCGTCGGAGAACTCAGTATTTTACGAAGTGCCCATGAGCTTTGTTGCTTCCAGAACTGGGGAGCGGAGAGCTTGGGCGAGTGGGATCAGGGAACAACTTCTGGTATCGGTGATCCTGCTGTGACAGGAGGGTTGGACTAGATGATCTCTCGAGGTTCCTTCCAGCCCCTGATGCTCTGTGATTCTGGTGTCACCTCCGGTGATGGGAGGTTCTCCCCACTCTTTCATCCCAATTTAAAAGAGTTTGCACAGTATTTTTCTTTTAAGCTTGGCTTGTTGCAAGTTTTATTTATTTATTACAGGGAGCTCTAATTCTAGACAATCAAAATAGAAGGGACTACATCTAGACTAAAAATATCAAGTAAACCATGCTGATCAGAGATGTGATCTCAAGAGTCTCATGAGTTTGCCAGCTGTACCTCTTGCATCCAGAAATGACCTTCCTAACTGGGCCAAAGTACAAACACAGCTTGCCTAAGTTAAGTCAGCTTTCTGACAGTCATGATTTGTACTGGAAATTCTTCAAATAGCCTTGAAGTTAATGAGAAGGTACTTTATTCTTAATAAATATTACTAGGCTACTTTTGATGCAACCCAGGGTGCCATTGGCCTGGGCTGCAAGTACACATATGCTGGCTTGTGTCCGCCTTCTCATCCACCAAGCACCCCCGAGTCCCTTACTGCAGGGCTGCTCTCAATTTCATCGTCTCTCAGCCTGTATTGATATCTAAGATTGCCCCGACCTAGGTGCAGGACCTTGCACTTTGCCTTATTGAACTTCATTAAATTCTCCTCAGCCCACCTCTCCAGCCTGTCCAGGTCAGCCTGGATGCCACCCATCCCATCCTTCAGACTTATCAACCACACCACTCATCTGTGGATTTGCTGAGGGTCCTGTCAATCTTGCTGTCAATATCATTGGCAAAGATATTGAACAACAGCAGTACCAGTACAGACCCCTGAGGGACACCACTTGTCACCCCTCTCCATCTGGATTTCAAGCTGTTGACCACTACCCTTTGGATGTGATCTTCCAACTAATTCCTTATGCACTGGAGAGTCTACCCATCAAATCCATATCTCTCCATCTTAGAGAGAAGGATGTTGTGGGAGACTATGTCAAAGGCTTTACAAAAGTCCTGATAGATGACATCTGCTGGTCTTCCCTTGTCCAGTGATATAGTTAGACCACCATAGGAAGCCACTAGGTTGGTCAGGCAGGACCTGCCCTTGGTGAAGCCATGCTGGCTGTCTTGAATCACCTGTCTGTCCTCCATGTGTTCAAGCACACCTTCCAGGAGGATCTGTCCCATGATCTTCCCAGGCACACTGGTGAGGCTCGCAGGTCAGTAGTTTCCAGGGTCCTCTTTTTTTAGGCACCCAGTATAAGAACATCTCCAGAAAGGAAGAAACCTCACAATGAGGCAGTTCTCAAGAAATTAGGTGCTTGGGCTTGCTTACCTTTTCAGTGTTTCAAACAGCAAACACTCCTCAAAGGCACCAGACACATGCATAGCTAATGACTCATCTTAACCATGTTGAAACAGACAAATGTAAACATGCATGAACTTCCGGCTGGAAGTTGTTGGTTCTGTGCAAGCTCACAGAAGAACTGGCTGATGGGGTCTCTCCTGCTGGCTGTGGGATCCCTTACCAAATGAGCTCTGCTGAACTGATTGAGTTTGCTCTCAGATCCATTTCAGCAATTCTCGTCATGAAGTTTCTCTTCTCTGATCTGCTGTCCAAAATACTCAGCACCCATTCTTTCAGCTGACCTACCTGGAGTCTGACACAAGGATGCAGTGTGTTCAGAGGGCAGTATGTTATCTCTGCTGGCCATAGCCACTCAAACCAGCAGCCTTGAGGACTTGTGTTTAAAGATGTGGTGTCACTTTCTTGAAAGCAGAGCAGAGACCAAACATTCCTGGTAGATTTCCCATTTTGTTGCAATTACAGAACACTCCTTCTTTGCCAACTGGAAGTATATTTACTGTCTTCTAAGTTGTTTTGAAATGTCTGCAGCTTGGTTTGTTTTGTTTTATTTATCCTTTAGGATAAAAAACTTTTAAAGTACCATAATAAGAAAACAAAATATATATCAGTTGTCATAAAAAGTTTGGTGAAGTTTCTCAGCAAGGATCAATGTGTTTTATTTAGAAGGAATTTATCTCAGGAGTTTGTGTTTGGTGATTTACTAACCATGTTTCTTCTCATTTATGATCTGTGCAATAAACCTCTGTAAATGATTTCCAGCTCTTTAAGATCACCAGCAATAAAACCATGCTAAGCAAAGGGAATTGGCAAACCTGGGCCTCTCAGTGAAGCTGTACCTGGATAACAATGTCATTAACCATCAAAATTATTCCAGCAGACTAAAAGTGATCTTGATTTGGTCTTAAAAGAATATGGCATATTTGAATAACTCAGTAACCCAGGTGTTTGTGGCAAAGCAAATTGAAGCCACTTCCTTCTGCCCTATAAAGAATTCTGAGATTCATTCATTGACAGTAGTTGCTGACATTCAGTGTTCCTAATGCAAGCACAAGCACTCTTTTCATTTTAATTTGCAGTCTGACAAAATACAGCCCATGGCTTCTGAGAGTTTAAGGTACCTTCCAGGTAAAATACATTCCAAATTTGTAAGTCAATTTGTAGGACAAAAGAGTGATTAATCTGCCAGACACAGTGTACCTCAAACAGAGTTATTTGTTGCTTGTAAGACACTCTGTAAATAAAGGCTATTAGGATGATTTATGAGGTCTGGCATTGTTGCAGGACAGGGGAAAAAGCATAATTAAAAGTAGCAAGATTTTATGCTCCAGACAGCTTATTCAAATACATTGTAAAGTTTTTACCAACAGACTGTGCCTGCTCAAATCAGCTCGAGGAGCTCAATAACTAAGTAAAATATTGAGATTAGCAACTTGGTAGGTGTAGTGTAGTGGCCTAAGATACAATTGGAGTCCAACTAGATTATCTGAAGCTCTCATTCAGTTATCAAATTCTCAAGCTTCTTTTCACTCCAGCAAAGATTCTGATGTGGGTTTCATCTCCTGTCCCTGTCAAGTCTAGGCTTTGATGTGAACCAGAAGGATGAAACATACTTTGAGGATGCATCTGCAGATACACATTAAATTCTTCTGGACAGAAAAAATACGAATAATTCTAAAAAAACAGTCTTATTTTCACTTATTAACTGATTAATATTAACTGGCAATGCATGAAACCCTGAAAAGCCTCTAGTTTGTCCCCAGGCACCAAGATCATATTTAATGATTTCTAATAGTGTTAGACTTATTCAAAGCAAAAGGTTTTTGAGGGCTTCTGTCTTGAGATTGTGCAGGTGATTGAGCAAGATCTTATTTTTCAGTGATTAAAAAACACACCCTTTGATGGGTCTTATGGAGTTGTGGGTGGTACTCTTGCCTCCACTGTGATTAAGAGTAGTTCATCAGGAACCTGGGGAAAAAGTATAAATGAATGCATTTTTCTGAATCTGAATTTGTAGTTATCACAGGAATAAAAAGCCCCTAAATGTAGCAATTACAATCTCATCTCTTCATATGGTTCTTCAAAACCTAAAGCACAAAAGGTATTGGTGTCTGGGAAGGGCTATTTGATTTCTTAGGGAAGGACCTCAAAAGCTTGCTTGAGCAGTGTTAGTGTGTTCCCTTCCTTCCTGTTTATTAATTCCTGTGGCTAACTGGCCCAGCTTGTCATGCTTCTATCAGCCAATGAAAATCAAAGACAGAATCAGTTTAAGATGTGAGGGGTTTGCCTCCCACTGGTGCTGTTCCAAAATTTATACCTGTTTGTGCATCAAAAAATGCCAGGGTCTGTGGCTGGTGAAGGAAGTGGTGTTTTTCAGTCACTACACACACAGAGTGACTGTTAAAATCTGCCTGTATTTTTTGTGTCATTCTGTTTATAAAGATAGATAGACTCAGCTCTTTACTCAACAAATCTGGAACATGTTTCTACTCAAAATCATATCTGAAATCTATTGGCAAATATAGATTTTATGAACCTCTATTTTGTAAGCTCTACAGAAATCATGCCAGGGGAGAGGAATCCAAACCTTTTGCTAGTCCTTCTGTCCACGGAATTATCTCAGTTCTGACATAGAGTGTTGGTGACACCACACAAGATATGCAGAACAGAGCTGACTTTTGAAGTCCAGTTTGGAATTGCTCAGCTCAAAGTACTTTTTCAAGTTATGTGCTGAAGAGATTTCTCTGGCAATGACAAACAAACCATTCACAGGGAGTGAGAGGGTGGGACAACTGTGCTTCAAAACCAACCTTTTTATATGAAGTTTCTGCTGACCTCACACAGTCTCACCATCCCGACTTCAAATCTTCCCATAAATGGATGTGTGCCTTGTATGCAGTCAAGTTAAGGAATCTTCATTAGCTGGAGAGCTGCCCTAAGTGAAGGGAGTGGAGTGTGTGTGCACATGTATGCACACGCATGGGTTGTGGTGCAATTCATACCTTTTCCTCCATCTCCTCAGAGTCATATCTTCATCAAGCTCATTTCCCATGCTGGACACAGGATACACTAGAGAGGTTTCATCAGTTTTTCAGAATGGTTAGTAAAAGCTTTTTTCACAGAATCACAGAACATTAGGGGTTGGAAGGAACCTCGAAAGATCACACAGTCCAGCCCCCCTGCCAGAGCAGGATCACCTAGGGCAGATCACACAGCAATGCATCCAGGCGGGTCTTGAACAACTCCAGAGAGGGAGACTCCACAAACCTCCTGAGCAGCCTGTTCCAGTGTTCCATCACTCTCAGAGTGAAAAAAAATTTCCTTGTGTTTGAATAGATATTTTTCCCCCCTTTTTCCCCCTTTTCTTAAATCTAGATGTTTGCCAGATCTTACAACAGGGAGTTACTATGTGGGAAAGCAACAGTTCTTGGTGGTGATTATTCAGAAGCTTTAGTGCTAAAATGCTGATTTAGCACACTAAGGAGTGGCTGAGTAAAGGGGAAAAAAAAAGTCAGGTGAAGGATAAGCCAAATACTAATCCCTTTCTGGCAGCATCTACAGAGATTTTGTCATCCTGAGTAAACTTCCACTACATCCAGATTTCATTCATGTAGGTGGTCAGGTTTTGGCTTTTATATAGCCCTACCCTACACTATCCAGCCCTGTAATGGTTTTCCTTGATGGATTTCTTGTTTTCTCAATGTCCAGCCGGCATCCCAAGCACTTTCTTTTAAAGCATAGCTGCTAATACCATCTTTCTTGCCCCTTGCTTTAATTATATTTAATTCTCTCTTTTGTGAGTACATTCACAACACTGAAGATCAAAGCATTTCATGGTTTGACTTTGCTGCCCTTTAGCCTCAGCTCACGGCTAGCCTCTCCTCTTTTCTCTGGTAGCAGTGGCAGGGCGCAGCTTCTTCATCCTCCCAGAGTTGCTACAATGTTTTCTGCTGCATCACTCCAGCTATCAAATTGGCTGAGAGAATCACTTCCATCGTGATGTGTCCCAAAACAGAGAATAAAGTGAGCAAAGACAGAAGAACAGTGAGAACAATTTTTGAAGTTCCTTTAATTTCTGCTATTAATAAAACATGGATTAATCTTCAAAGCCATTCACCTTCCTGACCATGAGACTTCTAAGTTCTTCTTCACTAGACATCAATGACCCTATTGTTTTCTGGATTGTTTGGAGGCATCATAAAGCATTGCCAGAAATAGGGAGGGGAAAAAAATTGAAGAGTGGAACTGAAGTTGCTGTTGTGATTCCCGTGCCTCTTAAGTAATTGCATTCTGATTTGTCCAGATGCACCTCTTGCAAAAAAAAAATAGTGTCATCATTCCAGGAAAAGAATGTTTCCTTCCTTGGTTATGGCTCTGAAGACAGATTTTGTTCTAAGATGGAAAGATGAGGAAATTGATTCCTTGGTATAGCCTCCATTTTTTCAATTCCACTTGTCACCAGCTAAAAGGGAAGAAACATAATGAAGTTTTCAGTAAGGTTTGTGTCCTTTAAAAGGGGAAACTGTGCCCCTTGCAGCAGCTGGAACTTAACCAGGAGTAAAATTAGGATTTTCTACATGCCCCTTGCACAAGCCAAACATTTGAGAGGCAGCACTCACGGGTGACAGATCCCTCCATTCTTCTGAGTATAGTTGAGTGATGTGAGACTTAAGGTTTACCATGAAGAGCACGGCAGGGTTGGGATAGAAGAATTGGATTGGAAGCTAAAAGTCATGCTTCACCTTCCTCTCTTAGGCATCAGTTGACTATCTGGAGCAGCTGTCTTTTCCGTGTAAGGATTACAGATTACACTGATTGCAAGTACATCAGTCCTGCTTCTATTGCTGGAAGGTAGAGCCTCACCAACAGGAAGCACTGCTGCTTGCTATTATTTTAGACATGAAATACTTAGCAGTATAATGTAAGGGTTAACACAAAAGTTCAGGTTATTTTAAGGGGGGCTGGGGAGGGTGGGGGGGAAGAAAAAGCAAGCATTAGATTGCTGTCCTATCCCCCATGGCTAGATTTCCCTGGGAAAAGATAGATAACAATGGTACATTGTTATAAGAAACTCCAAGTGTTTTAAGATGGAGAGTGATATGTTTATGGATAGGGATCACAAATCAAGATAAGAATGACTGAAGTTAGAATTAACACTTGAATAACTGTTCTTTTGTACCCAATTTTGAGCCCAAACGTGCTGTAGAGGAGATTCTGTGTGTCTGCAAAGTTTTAGCCTCCCAAAGTCCAAAGACTTCTGTTGGAGGGGAATAAGGGGTAGTGGGCTTGGTGAGATGCACTGCTGTTGCTTCCAGTGTTAGAAGCTCTTGGAACGTCTTGGGATCTTTTGAATCACAGAATCATAGAATCAATAAGGTTGCAAAAGACCTCAGAGATCATCAAGTCCAACCTGTCACCCAAGATCTCATGACTACTAAACCATGGCACTAAGTGCCACATCCAATCCCCTCTTGAACACACTTTGGTCAATTCAGTTCCAGTTCTACTGTAAGGGTGATAGAAAATCGCTTCTGCTTTCTTCATGGTATACCAGAGGTAGCACTTGTGTCCTTTTACTCTGTGTCTCTGGTCTGCAGGCACTCAGGAACAGTGTATGCTCTGAAAATTGTTTATGGAGCCCTTCCAAAGTTCTAAAAAGCCCAGGTGCTTTGCAAGGGAAGGCATAAACAGTTCAGGTCAACTCCCTCATCATCATCAGTGCCAGGTATCTGCTTGGTGTCCCGCAAGGAGCAACAGGCTGGTCCCCAGCACGGTGTCCTCAGTGTCCAAAATGCCATTTTTGTCACATGTTTGAGCAATCCAGGCAGCAGTTAGTGGTGAATAGACAGAAGAGTGACATAATTTTCTCATCCTCTCAGTGGCCTTTCCAAGTGAGGACTGGGATGCTTTAGTAGTGGGAGAAAACTGCTGCTGCTGCTCCCTTCAGTCACACAGCTGCAGCTATTGGAGTGCAAAAGGCCCACCCAAAGTAGTATTACATTTCTCTTAAGTCTTACTTTGGGCATAGTGGGACTGAAAGGAATGGAATCTCACTGCATGCCTCAGAGCACAGTCCAGCACTAGTGCTTCCAAATTTTCCTCTGAAAATAAGGCTCTCCTCCTGACCTCAACCCATAGCAAAGTGCATTACCATCTTGGATGGGATTTTCCAGCTGAGAAGGAGAAGGGAACACTAGAAATTCTCATCAGATTTTGTTTGTTGTTGGGTTTTTTTCCTGTCCTGTCTTCATCCAAATTACATCCAGAGAAGTCACTAGCACAGACACAAAAGTTACTATGTTTCTCTCTGAAAAGAACTCAACTAGACAAAATATTTTGGGGGAACTAACTACAAGTAAATTTTGATTGAAAAAAGAAAACAATTATTCCTACATTGGCAATAGGGCTGTTCCTCCCTCACAATGCTGAAATGGATTTGAAGGAGAATGCATTTTCAGGTAGATTATGGAAGCCATAAAGATAGAATAGAATAGAACAGAACAGAACAGAATAGAATAGAATAGACCAGACCAGGTTGGAAGAGACCTTCAAGATCATCGCGTCCAACCTATCATCCAACACCACCTAACCAACTAACCCACGCAACCAAGCACCCTGTCAAGTCTCCTCCCAAACACCTCCAGTGATGGAGATGTTTGACTTTGCTGACAGCAGGGCCACAAGGAAAAAAATAAAAGAGAAATAAAACTATCCTAAGCAGTTTGTGTGGTAATTATAAACACACAGAGCAGGCTCCTCTTTGCTCCCAGTCCTCCTCTTGCCAACTGATACATCTAGTCACCGTGAAGGCCCTCTCATGTGATTTCTGTATGAAGTGTTGAGGTGTTTCCTGAGGGTTGACAATGGTCTCTTTGTATGCTGAGCAGAGCAGGGTATACTCAGTCAGTCAGCTGAGAGGAACAACCAAGAGAAATTCTTCTGAAGTTTTCTTCTGCACTGAAAGTTTGAGGAAAGATTATTGTAAGAATTATAGAACTTTTTTCTTCTTTCTTTCTTTTTTCTGTTCACTGTAAAAAAAGGAAAGAAAAAGAAACTCAATCATAAAGTCATTAAGTGACATTTGAAGTAGATATATTCCAGCCCCCAAGTATGGCTTAATTCATGATCAGACCTGATACTGCTGGAAGAATATCTTTCTTAAAGATAATTCTTCTTCCAGCAGTATCATGTCAGAAAGAAAATTCTTCCAGCAGTATCACGTGCTCTTCCTCTTTCAAGAAACAGAAACTTAATTTGCTTTCTCTGGGGAACCCAATCTAATTCTGCACTAGGGATGCACAAGGGCTATGAATTCACACAGACCAAGCAAGTCAAACAGTGTTTTGGTATCCCTCACCCCTCATAGGTGTGAAGAAATCAGTGATACTGCCAAAAGGAAAGGGTACAGGGGCTCTCACTGACCTGTACAAGTGTCTTTTCACAGAGTCCAAAGCTTTAGTAATGAAGCCTGAGTTCTGCAATCACCCAGCATCCCCCATCGCCGAGGAGAGAGTGCAGTCAGCAGGATGAGGGCAGGGCCACATGCCAAGCTCTGCCGCAGGACCTGCATCTATGCTGAGACTAATTAGCAAGCAGCCAAAGTTAGCTGGGGACAAATGCTGCTCTCACCCACAGCCTGTCTCTTCTCCCCACCCACTGAAAGGAATGCTGTGCTTGGTGTCAGATGGCCAGGAGCGTGGCATCTCTCCCCTCAGCTTGTTCCTCAGCCCATTGTAGTGTGAGCCAGAGCAGGACTCAGCCTATGGAATTGAGATTTTGGGAACTAAGCAGCAGTAATTCAGCATTTTGCCTCCACCCTCCAGCAAACAAAAAGCATGGGAGTGGGTGGGTTAATTTTACATTTTGCCTTAGTGGCTTGGTGGCAGAAGGTTTAATCTGTTCAGAATCTCAGGAACTCTTTCTGACCTCAATTAATGCTTTGAGGAACCAAGCTAATAAGTGCTTGAGACATTACCATCACAAGAGTATATATGTGTGTATATATATATACACACACACACATATATATACATATTAGAAACATGTGCTTTGCTAAAATAGTCTTGGAACAGTTTCTGCATGCCTCTGTGTCCCCTTGGATCATTACTACCATTCTTTCTGTGCTGGCATTCCAGAGCTGCTGATTCACAGCCTTCATCTGGCTCAGAAACCCTCTTGCCAACTTGAAGCCTGATGCATTATTTGGACACTTGACTTGCTCAAGTCATTCTCCTTCCATCACTGTCTTGTTTGTTTTAACATCCTGTGTGTTATAAATACATTTCTGCAGGACCTTTCCTCACTGTAGCCCATTAGACTTTGATTTATTAGAAATTAAGTGCTTGCTTTCCTTTTCTCTTCACTTGGCTCAGTTTGGCAGCTGAGGCTAAGAAGACAGTTGCTGATAAACACAAGACGACCTGCTCACTTCAGAAAGCGTGGGGTGGATGAGGAAATCTGCTTGGTAAGAGTCACCAGGCCCAGAATCAAGATCCAGCTCTGTTAGATGTCACTGGTGAGAGCACAAACTGAGCTTTCCAAACATGTTACTGTGGGCAGTCGGTTTGGATTCTTGAAACTCAGCATTAAGTCTGTAGACTGACGTATACCCTAATTGTTTTATGCGGAATTGTGTCTGTGGTAACTCATTTGTAATTCTTAAGGAGTTTGAATTCTTCATCAGTGTAATCCAACTTGGGCATCAAAGACAACATGTGAGATCAGATGGGAGCTGAGACTTCTGCTCTACAATTTAGGCTATAAAGAGGCTGGGAACAGTTGGGCAGTGTCTGCATGTCACTATGTGCATGCCAGGAAGAATGCTTTTCTTCAAGTCCCTGCAGTAAACCCTCTGAAAATTTAAATGACTTGTCTTCCCCTGGAGTTTGTCTTTTCTCCATCAAAAGTGGTCAAGATCTCATCCTACTGAAATCAATGAACATTTGCAAGTAATTTCAGTGGATCCAGGGTTACTCCAATAGACACAAACTCCTTGACTTAACCAAGGCTGTTTCTTCTCCAGCTATTTCATAGTTTCATAGTTTCATTCAGGGTTGGAAGGGACCACAAGGATCATCTAGTTCCAACCCCCCTGCCGTGGGCAGGGACACCCCACACTAGATGAGGCTGCCCAGAGCCTCATCCAGCCTGGGCTTAAACACCCCCAGGGACAGGGCCTCAACCACCTCCCTGGACAACACATTCCAGGGTTTCACCACTCTCATGGGGAAGAACTTCCTCCTCACATCTAGCCTGTATCTCCCCACCTCCAGCTTCATTCCATTCCCCCTAGTCCTGTCACTACCTGAGATCCTGAGCAGTCCCTCCCCAGCCTTCCTGTAGGCCCCCTTCAGATACTGGAAGGCCACAATGAGGTCACCTCAGAGACTTCTCTTCTCCAGACTGAACAGCCCCAACTCCTTCAGTCTGTCCTCATAGGAGAGGTGCTCCAGCCCTCTGATCATCCTTGTGGCCCTTCTCTGGACACGTTCCAGCACCTCCACATCCCTCTTGTAATAGGGGCTCCAGAACTGGACACAGTACTCCAGGTGGGGTCTCACCAGGGCTGAGTAGAGGGGGAGGATCACCTCCCTCGACCTGCTAGCCACACTTCTCCTGATGCAGCCCGGGAGCTGATTGGCTTTGCGGGCTGCAAGTGCACACTGAGAGCTCATGTTGAGCTTTTTGTCCACCAGCACCCCCAAGTCTCTCTCCTCAGGGCTACTTTCCAGCCAGTCACTGCCCAGCCTGTATTTGTGCCTGGGATTGCCTCGACCCAGATGCAGGACCCTGCACTTGCTCTTACTGAACTTCATGAGGTTGGCTTGTGCCCACCTCTCAGTGAGTTCCTCATTGAAAAAAGCTGCTTAGGGCATCAGTGACTTTTACAGAGTGAAGTTTCCTCCACTTCAGTGTTTAATACTGGTAGCAGCTGTGCAGCTTCTTTCATCAGTGCACTTCACAACTCTATTTCCAGCTCTGCTAGACAGAAATAATTTCCAAGGGCGGGCTGTGTCCACAGCCCTTCAGTCTCTTTCTGTTGAAACTTAGTTATGCTGCCAGCGTGGTTGTGCATTTAGGGTTAAGGACAATGTGCACTGAGAACAGGATGGACAACCTCCCAAGGGATTGCATTAAGAGACTGAGCAGTGCATTCAGTGAGTGCTGGTGTTTGTCCAAAAGCCAAAACCAGCTGTCTTTCAAAAGATCTCTCTATAAAGTGGCATAGAAACTCACCATTACTAACTTAGAACAGCAGCCATGTTATGTTTTGAATGGATGAAGATGGGGTAGACATTGACCACAGTGGTCTTTGTCCATAGTGTGAATAAATAAAACAGTCCAAGCTCAAGAGAGTCCTGGGTTCCTGCCCTCTGAATGGTAGCAGCTACCTCCAATTTACAGCAAGGTTTGCAACACCAGGGTTTGTTTTTTTTCTCCAACCAATGATTCTTGGAGTCTGACAGCTCTGTGGGAATTTTCACTTTCAGGGATTTTCTCACCAAGAAGCATGCCTCAAGGTCTTTGAAAAACTGCTGAGTGGACACTTCACTGGCTCAGAGCCCAAGGGCACAATCTGGGGGGTTTTTAGTTGTTTTCAGCCTGTTACTGGTTTTGGGGTTGCTTGAGTTCAGCCGAAGGACTGACCCAAGAGAAGTACCTGGTAAGATCTGTTGTTAAATGCAAGGTGTCAATTACAAATTAACTAAAGCAGAAAGCCAGTTTAGAGGTCCCTGGTCTGGTTCCTGTAAGCTTTGCATCTCTGTGCTGCCCTGCCTCCTTTCTCTGCATTTTTTAACCCTGAACACATGCCCTCAGTAGCTTGTGTCTCACATCACAGCAGCAGAGTGGCTGGTGGGACTCACACACCAAAGCTTGATTGCTAGCAGTGTCCTAGCCAGCTAATTTGGAGTTAGCTCAGGAACCTGAATGACATTGCCAGGCTGTAGCTGAGTTCCTCAGGAAGCCATGCACAACCTTTCCTTGCATGCTGGGAGAGCTGAGCTCAGGTTTTCATCTTCCTTTCTAGACATCATCCCAGATCAGGGTGCTTCAGGAAATGCTGCAGTTTCCATTGCAGGCATCTCTTTGTGAAATTCACCCTGAAGGTTTTCAATCTAAATTGTTTAAAACAATAATGACATTGTGGCCAGAAATAATGTCTCTATCAGCAGATGGAGCTGAGGGCACAGTGATCCCATTTGCCATATTCTGCACAAAAGCCTTTAAGCTGAAAATAAATTTAAAGAAAAGGTACACAGGCTACTTCACCAGTGCTGAAACCAGCTTAGGGTAGTGCTGGCTAGCACCAGTCAGCTAGCACTAAGCTGTGCTCTCCAAATACAGAGATAATGCTGCTACCCTCAGAGCTCCTCCATTGCAATGTCCTGATACCCATTTTGTCCAGAGAATGGCAACCCATGAAGGTCTGCTACACATCCCTGATGATGAACAATCCATTTGGAATGTGCTGCCCAGGGAGGTGGTGGAGTCACTGTCCCTGGAGGTGTTCCAGAGGGGACTGGACGTGGCACTTGGTGCCATGGTCTCGGAGTCATGAGGTCTTGGGTGACAGGTTGGACTTGATGATCTTTGAGGTCTTTTCCAACCTTGTTCATTCTATGATTTGTGTCTGTGGAGTGATAGCTGCTATCAAACAGTGGAGCTCCACTGCCAAGCAGTGTAACATCAGTCTTCTGGCAAAAAGTCAAAATTCCATTCTGAATAATTTTTTTCTCATAACCTTCTTGCTTTTGAGTAGAATTCCCTTTCCTGCACTTTCACTAGTCTTCTTAAGCCTGAGAGCTGGCCAGGCAGCTACAGTCACAGCAAACAGAGAGACATCTGTACCAGGAGATGGAGGGGGAAGGAGAAACAACAGGAAGATGAATCCAAAATGAATAGCAAAGAGAGGCATAAAAGCCAAACTAAGTTAGAGACATGAGGCTTCTGGGTGCCAAATATGTAATCAGAAGTCCTCTGATAGTTATGGCATTAGCATTTTGAAGAAAATAAGTGGAGGTAGATAGCATCTGTAGGAATATATAGCAAGGGCCATCTGAGAAAGGCCACCAAGAGTCCAGTGGCATGGCTGTGATTCACTCCCAGGCACTGTGCCAACTCAGGGCCTAATGACTGAATTATTTAGGGCCTGGTATCTGTAGTTGCTGATGGGTCTGTCTTTTTCCATCTTACTGTAGCAGAGTGTTTAGCTTCAGCAGATATATGAAACTGAACAAGCCATTTATTTCAGGGAATGGGCTTCATGTCCCTGACAAGATGGAAAGGAACCAGCTGGGTTATCTTCTGCATCTAATCCAAGGCAAATGTTTTCCTCATGATGTTCATTAGACAAAGCATAACTGAAAGAGAAATCTTTCCAGTATCCACAAAACTCTGTGGCAATGGAGAAAGAGGCCCTGTAGCTTGCCATCTTTTATACTGAAACAGGCTGCATCTCATCAGGCACAAAGCCTTGAGAGGTTTCCATACACTGGTGGGTACAATGGTGTTTTTATAGCAATCATCTCATCCTTGAAGTTTGGCTGTTCAGCTGATCTGGCAGAGAGGGATAGACTCTAGGAAGATAGATTCTGAGATGTCTCCCTTGAAACTTGCAGTTAAATGTAGAAGTCTGGTCAGAAAAGGCAGAGCCTGAAGACATTCCAGCACCTCCAGCCAAACTGTTCTTGCTGCTGAGACACGACTGCGTGCTACATTTGACACAGGTTGTTTCAGAATGGTCTACACTGGGATCATCATCAGTAGAAGTGTAAAGGTGCCCAGGCATCAGCAAAATTTCTCCTGCTTTCATTACAAATTCAGCATGGACTGTCACAGGCAAAGTGAGCCCCAATCCCACTCAGATTATTTTGGTTTTGACTACTTCAATATTAGCTGGAGTTTCTGTGCATGTGATTTTCCTTTCTGCTAGCCTTGTGTTGCTTACCTCTTCTGGGGATTGCTGCTGAGACCACAACTTCCCCATGCAGAATTCCACAGACTTCTCTTACCACTCTGATTTGCAAGGAAGGAAAGCAGGCATCCTGTCTTGTATCAGGAACAGTGTGGCCATCAGGAGCAGGGAGGTCATTCTCCCCCTGCGCACCACACTGGTTAGGCCACACCTTGAGTCCTGTGTCCAGTTCTGGCCCCCTCAGTTTAGGAAAGAGGTTGACTTGCTGGAACATGTCCAGAGAAGGGCAACAAAGTTGGTGAGGGGTTTGGAGCACAGCCCTGTGAGGAGAGGCTGAGGGAGCTGGGGTTGCTTAGCCTGGAAAAGAGGAGGCTCAGGGGAGACCTTATTGCTCTCTACAACTACCTGAAGTGAGGTTATAGACAGGCAGGGGCTGGTCTCTTCTCCCAGGCAACCAGCACCAGAACAAGAGGACAGAGTCTCAAGCTGCACCAGGGGAGGTTTAGACTGGCTGTTAGGAAGAAATTCTTCATAGAGTGATTGCCCATTGGAATAGGCTGCCTGGGGAGGTGGTGGAGTCACCATCACTGGAGGTGTTTAGGAGGAGACTTGATGGGGTGCTTGGTGCCATGGTTTAGTTGATTAGATGGTGTTGGATGATAGGTTGGACTCTATGATCTCAAAGCTCTCTTCCAACCTGCTTTATTCTATTCTATCTCTGATAAATCATCTTTGCCATCATTTGACTTACTCTGTCCTTCCCTAGGTGAGAAATGAAAATGCAGATTTGCCATTGAAAAGGAGCTGCTGCATCCTGTCTTTGCTCTGTTGAAAATCTCATCTTCAGTGTAGAGCATATAAGCATATTTTTATTATTTTTTCAGGACTCAGATGGTATCACTGATGAAACCTCATGTGTCTGCCTACAGAGGTCCAAATTAATTGCAGTTGTGGTGATTGGTTTAATGATAATCATGATTCATGTTTGCCAGGACCTGGCCTGAGACCAACTGTGCACATCTATGCTACCACACAGCTAAAAGATGTCCTTTGTTAAGTTCTGGGCTGCGCTGCAAGCAGACAAATGTCCTCAAGACAAGCCTCTGCACCCTACTGCAATGCTTTTCAGCCTTCAGAAGCCTTTAAACCAGACACACTAACTATACCAATTTTGCCTGCATCAAGAGAAACAAGGTAAAGCAGTAGGACCACAGGCAGCCTGGACCAAAGGACAAATCTGAAGGAGCGGCAGGTGAAAGAGTCAGTGCTAAGCGGGCACTGGGAGGACAGGTGGAGGGGAACAAAGAGTTTGATCTGCTACATGAAAATGCCTGGAAGTGGGTTTGGCTGATGGCTTCTGACTGCCATCAGCAGCCAGTCAGGCACTGCTCCAGAGCACCCAGACAAGCTGTCTGACAAAGTGCTTAGCCCAGTGGCTTGCCAAAGGCTGTGCTCCAGCAGGAAGACCATTGGCGCCAAGGAAACTGCAGCAGAGGTTGTTAAATTCCATCCTTGAGGTTTGTTCAGTTTTTGCCTACATCCCTCTCCTCATCCTGGGCAATCTTCTCTTCCTACCCTCTCTTCCCTCAAACTGCAGAGAGTGACACAAGCCTTCTGCAGAAAGGGCGGTGCAGGCTCCTTTGCCAGCCATGACCCTGAGGAGCAGTGGTTATCGTGGCCATTGAGGCTGTGCTAGTGCTCACCTACACAAACATGCAGAAGCTGTTGGTGGAGCATAATCCTTTCCTGATGTTGGCCATTGACAACTCCAACAGTCTCCTTTGCTTTCCAGTCTGGGGTGAGGACCACAGGAGCTGCTCTTTGGGCCCTGGCTAAGGTTAACACTCTGAGCTGGACTAACATGTTGAGAGACTGTGCTCCATGGTGGAGAGTTATCATGAGACACATCACTGCCAGTGGCTGGAGGTGCAGGGAACTGAACAGGACTCATGTATTGGGAAGTGCTGGGTACAGTTAAAATACAACACATTAATATCAAGCTGCAGTGTCACATCTGCTACAACTGCACTAGATGTCTATGAATGACCCAGCTGAAGGGTGAGGTTTAAAATGAGGAACCAATTCAGGCTCCCATAGATTATCAGAATGAGAAAAGAAACGCATTGGAGGCCATGAATATTTACATATTTGATTACACATGCAGATAGATGCTTAGACATATAAAAGCCTAATTTGCTTTGATAGATAATTACACATAAACCACATACACATTTGAAAACCTGCCCCTAATCTGACATTACTGATTAGTGCATATCAAATCGACCAGCTACTCTGCATCTGAGTGATGTTCCCTACATCTTACAGCCACATTATATTCAATAAACACTGATGTGAGAAAACAATCACAGGAAGACCTATTGACCAGAAGGACCTCTAATCCACTAGTTTCAGAGCAGGTAGTGTAAATTGTCTAAAGGAACTTGAAGATGCATCAGAAACTGCTGCAGAGCATATTGCAAGTTCAGCAGAAGTCACACAGCAATGCTGATGCTCTGATTTATGACATTGCTTACCAGCTGTTCTTGCTCTGAATCATGTTACCTTGCCTCCTTGGGATGGGGAAGATTTTCACAGAGACAGAACATGTCTCTTGTTTTCTCCAGCAAGACAGTAGGCTAAATCAGCTTTACTCTAGAGGGTACTATTTTATTCCTTATTGCTTGAATATTTTGCTTACAGTTCCTCTCTGTAACCCATTTACACTTCAGGGCAGTAACTCACAGACAGAAATCAGTACAGAATTACAGAATAAACCAGGTTGGAGAAGACCTTTGAGAATTTTGAGTCCAACCACACCTAATGCCTGGGGATCTAAACCCCAGTGTACTTCTGCTCTTCACCCACTATAGTGTTTGGCACTAAAATGCTAAAGGCATCCCAGCTGCACTGCACAGGGGTGCTGAAAGGCTTTTGCTAAATATAGACCAAAAGGTGAATTACCTCTGCTACATGTATGTGAAGATTAGGGTAATCCCTCACAGCATGCACCCAAAATCCTTTAAAGCCATAGACAGAACACTAGGCACTGCTGTGGAGAGCACAACCTCCCTGCTCATCACAGACAACCTTGGGGTACCAGAGGGTGGAAAGTTTGCATTGCTTCCCATCCTGCTTAAATACTCATATGGAAAGTAGCTGCCTGCCAGGGAGCAAAGGAAGGAGTATAAAATGTGGAGAATGGAAGCCAGCTGTTACAGCAGAACCAAGTACAGCTGAAAAGATGAACAGAGAAAAGTTCAGTTTTGCCATTTATGCCAGCAATCTGAAGAGGCTAGCAAATGTGGGCTGTATGCCTTACCAGTTTTGAGAGAAGAAAAGAATACTTCCCATAAAATAGCTGGGAATAAGATGGGGGAATAAAGAGAATCAATGAAATGAGACAATGCAGAGGAGCAATGACAAGGACCTCTGAGGCTGAGGCAATGAATCCTAATGGAACTATTACCCTCTGTGTCATTCTGCCTTTTGATGTGCCAAAGAAGCGTTCTTAATGTCAATGCCTGGTATTTATGGCTGGGGATTGATCTGACCCCAAGTTATTACATTTTGTTATTCTGCCAGTAGTTAAAAGTACATTTTGCACTTTTACCAGAGCAGTGGCTACTCATGCCTCACTGTAGGCAACAAGAAAAGCTGGCCTGTCTTGCTTTGGACAGTGTGAATTAGCCTGTGGCCAGAAGCTGTTATCCTGCTTAGTTTACATCATTAGCCTCTCTGCTATGAAGCTGAGAAAGCAAGAGATTGATAACTGAGACAGCAGAATTAAAGCACAGGATGTTTTACCAAAAGGAATTCTGCACCAACAAGGGTTTGTTTTTATGGCTAGGTAATTTGGGGGTTGATAGGTATAGAAAAGCTGGTTTTACATGAGGAAATGAACATATAGAATGGTCCAGGTTGGAAGGGACCTCAGAGATCATCTACTCCAACCTCCCCACCATGGGCAGGGACACCTCTCAACTCAATTCAACTGCTCAAGGCCCCATCCAACCTGGCCTTGAACACCTCCAGGCAGGAGGCATCCACAACCTCCCTGGGCAGCCTATTCCAGCATCTCACCACTCTCATACTGAAGAACATCTTCCTAAGATCCAGTCTAAACCTACTGTCCCTCAGCTTAAAACCATTCCCTCTTGTTATATCTCTAGAGACCTTTCTGAGAAGTCCCTCTGCAGCCTTCCTGTAGGATCCCTTCAGGTACTGAGTTGCTCTTCCCACATCTACCAGAGCTGTGACTCTGTCCCAGGCCACCAGATTCATCAGGCAGGATTTGTCATCTTACATTGCCAAAATCTTCACAGGCTGAAAGAAGCTGACTTGGAATGGTGACCATGGTCTCTAAAGCAGGTAACAGTCCCATGAGTCACACTGGGTAATTAATGATGTAGTTATCTTGACTGTGTTTCCTTTTCTGTTAAAATAGCTCTTGAAATTTGCAGACCAGAGAATTCTTGCTTTTAGTTGCTCTTTGTGTTTCTTATTTCTATGTTATCAGCAGGGGGTGTTTATTTCCTGCCACTAACAAACTTGGGTCTTTGAATGTTTATTAGCTAGCTGGGAGCTGCATGTAAACATTTCTATACTACTAACACCTCCTGCTTCCAGAGACATCACTAAATACTGGGGCACCAAACTAGCAATTATAAGGCTGCTAGTGACACAGGCTTTCTTCAGCCCAGCCAGGTTCATCTCCCTGTGCTGCCTCTACAGTCAGGAAGAAATTTCTGTTGTGCAATTCCAAGCAGAAACCTAACATTGAAGTGCACTAAAGGATTCTGTAGGGTGGACCTGACTATATGGGGTCTTAAGAGACAGCTTCCCTGGTCTGCATGCATCCCTGCATTATTCTCTTTTTATTATTAAAGACTAAATTCTCTTTAATCAAAGCAAATAGCAAAGGACAAAAATGAACAAAAGGAGAAAGCTGCTGATCTCATGCTTCCCTGCAGAGAAAATAAGGAAAGGGTGGAGAATCGCCCAGACACTTTCTGATTATCCTGTGAGATAGGATGGAAACAATGAGGTGCTTGGGGTGAGCCCAAACACAGCACTTTCATTTTGGCACTTCAACAAGTGCTGGCAGCGCTTCCTCTTTTAATGCCAATATTATGTGCACAGCTTCAAGGTGAGCTTTCCAAGTCACTCAAGTTAATTGATACATCAGGGATGTGGAACAGGAACACTACGTCCTCGGTTCTGCTTTAAAATACTGCAAACTCCATGTTGCCTATTGGAGGAGGGACTGTCCTGCTTCCCAAGTTGGATCTACTTTCACCTTATCCAGAACTGTCCTTTTGCTAACTCTGTTTTTTCACAAAGGAAGTGGGGTTTACTCTGACTTTACAGCTGTCTGCTGCAATGTAGCCCTAAGGCTTCAAAGTGCAGGGGTTTGAAGTTGGCTCAAGAGCTTGTTAGTGCAGAGACAGACTCCTCTCATCAGTGGAGCAAAGAAACATTACTTACCATTTTGTTTCTACCTTACCTTCCACTTGGCAGGCACACTCACACCTTCTCCTCTTCATGGCCAAACAGGGTGAAGTGATGCCTGAGCCACCCATTGCCTCAGCCAGCACCTGCAGGACACTCAGTTTGGGGAGGAAGATTGTTAGTGGGTGCTCAGACAGGCACTGCAGAAGAGATTTTAATGTCTAAGTATAGTGCCAGGAGAAATGTCTTAGGGTAGCCTGCCTGGCCTCAAGCTGCCACTCCAGAACAGCACAGATCTCCTGTATGTGTCAAATCTGTCAGTCTGCTGTGGATTATTTTGGCAATACCCAAGAGTGTCACATGGGAGAAGATGTGCTGGCTCCATCAAGCCAGCACAACCAAGCCCTGTGGCTCGAAAAAGAATGGTCATTACCACCCACTAACCTTTGTTTTGTCTTCCTCAAAGGTATTTTCTGTCAACAATACCTGCACTAAAACCAGACTTGTGTTCCAGCACTAAGTGCCCTGACAGGGGAATTCTCCTCTGAGACACCAGGTCCTACAAGAATTTGGAGAGGTTCATCAGAGCTTCCAAGACCCAGAAGTGCTCCCAGCAGTGACAGCTTTGGTCTGCTCCACGTGGCTGCAGGGCCATCAAGGCAGTTGATCTAATCCACCGTATCCTGCCCCAGTCAGGTAGGGAGGGAAGACTTGTCAAGACTTGTCCTGACTGCATTTTCAAAACCACACTCTTCCTGTACACAATGGTCACTGGGTGTAACTGTAAATAAAGATTGATTTCATCCTGAAGTTCAAAATGACAAGGTTTCTCCATTGCTTATGCACTGAGACACAGAGGGATGACAGCTGCCAAGGCCAGACAAGTTCCTGGGGGAGGGTGGCCAGCTGCAGTATTTTCTATCTCATTGCTGCACTTCTTTTATGGCATAACTCACCCGTGCAAATCAAAACTGAGTTCACTGCAGTGTAAGCACACAGTGCAAACAGCAAGATCTTCAGTGCTTGAAACCTGGAGCACTAAGTTTCAACACCAGCTTCCAGGTTTCAACACCAATTATTTTCCTCATGTGAGTGACACTACTGCATTCAACTCACTGAAAGAGGAAACGGCAGAGGTGAGGAACTGGTCCAGCACTGTAAAGAGAAATCCTGTGATGCCTTCAACTGAAGCTCAGAAGATCCTGGCTCCTGCTGATAGCTCTCATTTGCTTCACTCCAGTGGTTTCTTTCATACAAGCTGAATGTTCTGCATAGATCAGTCACAATATTAGAAAGTGGAGACAAGGTCACAGTTGCCTGTTTGTTTATAAACAGCACAATTGGATGTAGCAACCTCTGTGGCTCAAAGGGAAGGACATATGCTGCAAGAGACCAAATGATCTGGTCAAGTAGATCTTTTTCTTCTAGTAGCTTGAAGGCTTTTCTGTTGTCCTGCTGCTGCATTCCTCACAGGCAATTGGGAGATCTCAGGCATCTGTAGCATGTTGAATGAAGCAGGCTGAGCTGTGTGACTCTCACCATTGGGTGTGTTTCAGCCTTTTGGATACTCTCACAGCTCTTCTCTGAATCCTTCAGAGTGCTCCTGTCAATGGTGGCTGCAGGGCTCTCAAAGCACCTGAACTAGGCCAGGTGTTGAGGCAGAGCCCTTGAGGCTACCTGTGAAAGAAGCTCCTGAAAGCTTTTACTCACATGAATAAATCCACAGGTGACAGCAGATCTCCATTACAGCCTGTGCCTCACTCCTGCCAACCCAGGCCAGCCTGGCCCTTCTGCACTGCTGGGCACATTGCTGCTGCTCCTGACACGTATCTGCTGCCATGGTTTGGCAGGAACCCTTGGTGGTGTGCTTAGGCTGTGGGCAGTGAAATCTTTCTGCAGATTGATTTGTTGTAACCTGTAAGCTCACAACTCTCTGCCCTGACACCCATGTGGAGGAATGATTTCAGCTTTCCTGTGAGATCTGACACTTCTTGTCTAGTGTATTTCAGCTAGCCAAAGCTAGAGAGCTGCACACAGCTGCTCCCAATTACACCCTGCACTGAAGCCAAGAGCATGATCTTTTAATTAAGAGATGACCTGATCAGAAAAGCAGTAAGCAGAAGGGAAGAAGACACAATGCCCCCATTTCACTTGGTGATGTCTCAACACAAGGCCAGGTAAATAAGGGAGAAGGCCTGGCCAGCCCAGGTTCCTCTGAGGGACACCAGCAGTCAGGCTTAGAAGTAGAGCCAGGAGAGATGCAATAGCTCAGGAAGATTTCCTGTGGAGCTGGCTCACCATGCTACAAGCAGCCCCTGAGAAGCTGTGAACAGACTTCTAATGGTACACAGTGCTGTTTGTTGTAAATTTGTTCTGATTTCCAGCCTACAATTCTAAGCAATCATGGCTTTATCTTGAAGCTTCATTAAAGCTGACCCTGCGTAATCCAACACATGCTATGCCCCTTGTTCCTGAGGGGAACAAATGGATTAGTCAAGGGCAGACTGAGAAACTTTAGGAGTCTCAGTACTGAATGTGCTGGGGGCTTTTCAGGAACTTGAGGCAGGCTGCCTGCTGGCCTGGCCTAAGGAACTGCTCACTGAAGCAGGGCTAGGCTGGGTGTCTCTGGGAAGCAGGAAGACAATGGGAACATTATCCAGGACTTGAGTCACCACAAGTTTTTGTACTGTTCGTACCTATTGCCATCTGCTGCCCCTTCACCCTGTCTCTGATGCTGAAGGTGACTGTTGGCTCAAGGAAGCATCTCAAACAGTGAAGGTTTGCTGAGCAGGTACCCACGAACAGGATGTACTGAGGGGTACAGTGGTTGAGCATCAAGCTAGGGACAGGTTAGTGCTGAAAGGGACACCAATTCTCAGTACAAGTATTTTGTGAACAATGATAGCTGACCTGTGAAGAACCTGTAAACTCTGCTTGTTCTGTGTTAGCTAAGGGCTTTTAATGTACTACTTTCCTTCCTGTGACCCACTGTAGGCAAAAATCACAGAATGTTAGGAGATGGAAGAGACCCTGAAAGATTGAGTCCAACCCCCCCTGCCACAGCAGGACCACCTAGACCAGGTCATGCAGGAATGCATCCAGGTGGGTGTGGAATGTCTCCAGTGAAGGACACCCCACAACTTCTCTGTGCAGCCTCTTCCAGTGCTCTGTCACCCTCACAGTGAAAAAGTCTGCTTTTTTAGTTTGGGGTCCTGCACTTCCAAAAGGATTTCTGGGTTTTGATACTTCAATACAATCTTGCATTAATAGGGGTTTGCTTGTTTTGCAAGCATCTTTACAACACACACACTGCACAGGAAATTAAAGCTGACTGAAAACCAAGTATCTCAAGAATAAAAACCTTACAGGGACACCCCTGTCTCCCAAGACTGGAGACTGCTTGTTGAGCACCAGCACAGTCACATCAGCAGCAGTACATCACCAGGATGGATGACTTCTCTATGCAAACATCTGAAAATGCTTCATAAAGTTTATGAACTGGAATGGAAACTGCTCCCTATCCTGACCACAGCCATGATTCCAGCACATACCTTTTTCTTTCCATGTCTTCACGGTGTGAATCCTTCAGCAGATGGGTTATAACAGGGTAAGAAACAGTCACTGCAACAGCTTTCACAGACTTTTGGATGGGGGTAATTTCACTGTAGCATGTGCAAGCAGATGATGTGCATGAGGATGAGGAAAGCAGAACAGTTAATGCCAACACAGATTCGTGCTGATGAAGCAGCCTCAGTTACACTGAAGAGTTGCAGCAAAGTTTCTAGCACTGCTCCAAAAGGTCTTAGCTGGGAGCTGGAAATTCCCTTGTGCTGGTTTAGGCAGCCACCTAATGGTGAGGAGCAAGCTTGCTACTCAAATTAGCCTGATTGCCACCTTGCTTTAGAGCTCAGCAGAGTTACCTCAGATTAGCATCAAACATGCAGGTTTCTGCAAGAAACAAACCTTTCCTCCCTATTCCTGGTAATGCTTCTGCACAGCTCATGCTCCAGTTCTACCACTAACAGCCTAAGGTGCTGAGCTGCTGTGCTTTTCCATCTCTGGTGTACTTCCAGCACTGGGACTAATTTCATGTAAATTTTGTTTTGTGTTGTGGGTTTGGTTTTATTTTTGAGATTTGAACCTGGATGAGCACTAACAGGACCTGCTCACTAATTGTTTAGGATGTTTTTATCCTAGAGCCTCTGAAGCTTACTACTTAAACTACTCAGTTTACCTACCACACTTCCCAGAGCAATCTGAACAGAACCACCAGACAGTTTGTTTCTGTTCCTTCCCTCTTCCCCATCAATGCAGCCAGGGCTTCTTCACTCAGTCCTAGCTTTCTCCAATGACTGGTGAAATTTCTTCCTGTAAATGAGTACCTCTCAGGTAGATCCTAATTCTCTCTCACCCCTGAGGATTCATTTTATAAATCTACTTCTTGGAAAGCGATAGATTTGTTAATTCTGCTCAGACACCAACAAGCCCAGCACACTCACTCCTCTCCAAGACACTCCTGGAAAACAAAGGCAAACTTCTGACCAACCCCACTGTCAGCCATCACATACAAAGAGGCAGCAAATATTACTATACAATACCCACTGAAAATGCAACCAAGCAGCACCACAATGTACACAGTTTGAATCGGCACCATTGGATTCACTTCACTCAAGAAGAGGACATGAGTATTTGAGCTTTAGCTACCTGAGCACTTACCTTCTCTCATCACAACTCCTCCTGAAGCAGCAGTATTCCATCACTTGTTCAGAATATTATGGGAGGGTTTTTTTTGTATGGACTAACCCAGCTGTTTTAAGCCATACCCTGTCGACAGCCTCTGCTTCTAGAAGCCATTTCTCCAGCTGTTCATTCTGACATTTGTTTACCTGTATCTGGCAGTACCTCACAGGTTGTCTTTATAAAACCCTCAAGATTAGGACACTTCCCACTAGTGTAAGACCCTTCTAGCAACACTGAGTTTCCACAACAGTATCAATAAAACCACCTTTCCCCCCACCACTGCCTCCAGTGTTATCATAGGTAAAAGCCTTGACAGCTGCCACCCTATAACCCTTATTCCAGAACGGCTACCCCAGCAGATCAAATCCTCTGGGTAAAAGCAGGAACAATTACAGAACTTTCCATTAAAAAACACAACCACACTTGTTTTTTTTGTCAACATGTAATGCCCTGGGTTTATTTTGTGAGAGTTCTGTCACAATTTTTCCAGGTGGGATTAAAAACCTTAAGGATAATGTATGCCATTGGAGTGGGCATTCAGACTTCGGTACTGACAAAGCACTAATAGTAGTCTGTTAAGTACCATTCTCTTCACAGAAGAGAGGTCAAATATTTCCAAAGGAAGGCACCCGATAGTTGTGGTTCTGGCCTTGCAGCCTTCTGGAGAATCTTAAAAGGAAAAAAGCTGGCTGTTTTAGAAACTGGAATGATGATACACGTACAGCAATTACTGCATTCTTCTCCCTTATATCCTTTTTTTTCTTAAGAACAAGTAAAGAATGAAGTCTTAAAAACAGTTATACAATAAAAAAATACAATGTCTTCAAAAAAGGGCAAGACAACATAAAAACTCCAGTTGTAAGGACTCCGTTTGCATACTAACACTTTTTGGTGTGCAAGGAAATGGGACTAACGAGGGGAGCAGCAACATAATCTTAGTGCTTTAAGTACCAGAAACCGCCCACATGCCTGTGGACAAGCTAGGATGGGAGAACTCAGACTTCATTATTAGCTTGTTACTTGCCTTAGATGCTCAGACAGGAAGATCCCCATTAACAGTACATTCCCCGATTTGAAACTGATGCCTTTTCAAAAGATTCTGTATGTATGTCACCATTTTTCACATGTTACACAGAAAACTCAGGGACCCAGAGGGGAACCAAGTTATGTTATACCATTTACAAAATACCAAGGAGTCCACGGCTACCTAACACATTTACTACAGCACAGGAACCAATGAAGGTACAGTGTACAAAAAACTGTAAACACGGCACAATAAATAGATAAAACAGCAGGTTCCGCACCATGCACAGGATGTGATGACACTTTTTCATCTCTATACAATCTCACATCTCACACTCTTACTTTGTTGCAGTTTGTTTCCCTCCCTCCCCGCCCCGCCCCAAGTGCAAAGCATCACAAATGAACAGTTTTGTATTCAAGTAACATATATACAAGGGTATTACAAATATGCAGTACTGTACAGATAATTGCTGTATTGTTCATTTACAGATGTTGATTCTTTCCTATTAACAGTAAGAAAAGAAAAACCAAAGCATGAGAGATGTGCATTGCTGTCAAGTCCCCCACAGCTGCCATGGAAACGCAATGTGCGGCATTCCATCATCCCTTGCATTCAAAATGCTACTGATGCATAGCACCTAAACGAGTCCCCAAGGCTGCAGTCCCCTCCCGTGGAAACTACGTCACCTCCATTGCTACTGTGTTGTCCGCTATATTGTTCAGTGCTGGCTTCTCCGCTTCGTGGTTCTCCCTGTTGACAGAACGGCAGAGGGTTCACAAGGCTGGACACGGAGCAAAAGCTGTTCCACAGACAACTGCTTGCCAGCACCAGACAGCTGCTAAAATGCAGCTAAGGCAAAAAGGGCCTAGGCTTGAAACGCACTCGACCTGCACTTCCACGTTTACTGTGTGCTTCACTCCCAGCAGCGACTGCTTGTGAAGTGTTCACACTCTAGTGCCAGCTGTAAAAACTCCCCATAAGTCAACGTGCCATACAGGAAACAAAGAGTATTCTAAGCACCAACATTTGTGCTGGAGGAGCAGAAAACGTGCAGTAAGCTGCTGAAGTCACTAGTTACAGAATCTGGGACTGAGGAAATGCTGAACTGACATCCTGTTTAACCTATTTTTTATTCATCTTCTACCTATCTATCTTAAACTGATTAAGATGACAGAAGAACAGTGATTTGGCAATGAATGTGGCTACTAAAGAACAGGACAAATACTTCTCTCCAATTTTGAGATACACGAAGTGCAGTACATCTACTGAAGTCTTCTGTGGTGTTCAAATTAGTAAGGCAACACTTTCAAACACAGCTGAGACCAACATTACCCTACAGCTGCTGCTGGCAGACTGCCTTGTGAGGACATACACATTGAATTCTGGAACAGTTCAACCTTCACACAGAACCTAAGAGCCCAAAGCCATGCTCAACAGTGGAGCACATTGGCATGCTGTATCGTGCTAACGGATCATAAACTTCACTTTTCAGGTAATGCTTGTTTCTGATCTGGTGGCCAGCAGAACACACTGCAAAGCCCTCAAAGTCTGCCTGTTCTTGCATCCCTTCCCAAACAGCCCCTTCTGACCACCACTGTAAGCAACTGTAACTGAAGCCAGCCTGTTCTCATACAACTTTTCTTATTTGCCCTGAAGATATTTACCAAGCCAAAGACAGACTGGAAAACACGAGCAGACACAAAACCTACCTTGGTACGGCATCCACCGAGGATGAAGCTGGGACCTTGGGCACCTGACAATTTGTTGCTGCAGCCAGCTTTAAGGCAGACGATGGAACAGCACTTAAAGTCCTAGGTATATGTCGTGCATTGAGTGTGGTTATAGAGTTTACAGTGGCAACTGATGAGGGTACAGTTAATCGAATGTTGTTCCCAATCAGGACCTGAGTTGTTGCAGAATTGGCAGCAGTTACTTGGTGACTCAGTGCACTGTGGGAACTTGAAGTCTGCGTTATATTTGAAGGCTGTAACAAGGCTGAACCTGCTGTTGGTGATGAACTTGTATGGACAAGTGCTGTAGGTGTAGTACTACTGAGGTGTAAGCCCTTGTACACTCCTGCAAAAGAGAAACAAAACAATAAACTCATTTTTCAGAACACTCAACTACAGACAGCTCTATCTCCATTGTAAAAAATCAAGAGACAATAAATTCTGACAAATGGCTGCATACCTGAGGCTTGAAGAATGCCATTCACCCCAATTCCAAGCACCACATCATCCTTCATTTTGAATCCCATCAGTTGTTCTGATGTAACCAAAGCTGAAGCAGCAAACTGAGCACTAACAGAATCCAGTGTCTTGGAAACAAAACCCTAAAAGAACAATGGTGGCAAATGTATGTAATTGAGGTTTCCAAAGGTCAGTACTCTTCCCATTTTAAAGTTACACAAACTAGTAAAGCAAAAGATCATACATGTAAATCACAACTGTGGCCCAGACATTCTCTCAGACCAAACTGCCAGCATTTGGTACAACCAGTTCAAATCCAAACTGTGATTTATTTTTTCCATGCACTTCTAGCTCCATTGTAACAACAGAGAAGAAAATCCCCATTGCTATTTAAAGTGCAAGAGAAACTTCTTCCCTAATTTATATAGTTATACAGAACAACATTTGTTTCACGGGCCAACTTGTTTGCATGAAACTCCAAACCCAGTTCACAGACTCAGAGGTTCAGATTGCTAACAACTTCTGAACCTTTGTGTGTCCATCAGCACCGCCATCACCACATGTTTTATTAGCAGCAGACACTTCCACAGCTGCATGGAGGATACATTTAGGAGTTAGCTTTAGCTATTAACTAAAAATCCTGCTCTAAAAATCCCCCACTACCAAGAGGATAATGACATGGCTGGAGAGCTCTGCAATTCATATTTTAAAGGCTTTGAAATGTTCATTATTTGACTGACAAATCTTTTTTGTTTGTTTTGTTTTTGTTTTGTTAAGAGGGAGCAGAGGCAATGCCTGCCACACTCACCTGCAGTGTCCCTTCTAAACACTTTACAGAATGGCTATGATGTAGATTCAGGCGAAAGCCACTTTCCTGTTGGTTAGTTTCAAGGTTCTATGGCAACAGTTGACAATTAGAGATGAACCCTGGTGGGAAACAATGAGGGA
This sequence comes from Melanerpes formicivorus, assembly GCF_026170545.1. Classification (NCBI taxonomy): domain Eukaryota; kingdom Metazoa; phylum Chordata; class Aves; order Piciformes; family Picidae; genus Melanerpes; species Melanerpes formicivorus. The sequence goes on from NW_027142365.1 coordinate 12,971,866, forward strand.
TAAATCATAGCACAGACAAATCCCTCACCTGTGATGTGTTGGCAGAGGAATTATTATTTGCTTGCTGTTGATGAATTTGTGCAAGCTGCTGTTTCTGCATTAGTGCCAGTTGCTGTTGATGCTGCTGGTATTGTTCGGCTGTAAATGCTGAACAAGATATAAAACGAGAAAATACTACATCAAAACACGTAGCTCTTGTGTATAGAAACATCTATTTCATAATCCTAAGAATAAATAAATAAATAGGAGTAATCATACACCACAGCAAGTTCTTAAGAGCTTCAAAGCACCTTTATGGCCTTAAGGCCATCATCCTCCTAGAAACTTTTGCTCACATTAAGCCCTCCCTTTTCTAAGCTCTTTTTAGCATACAGGCTTTAATTGTTCAAGATACCAAGGAGAGAGGGAGGAGGGAATCAGAACACAGTCAAACCCACCAAAAATCCTCTGAGTAAAAAGTAATAGCAGGTAGAAGTGGCATCACTGTTGTCACTTTGTGAAACTCCAGTATCTGCACTATTGGTTTATATGCAAAGCTTGGGAGCTGCATGCTCCCAGCCCTCTCTATACAGCAAGTGTTTCAAAGGCAGTGAGCACCTACAGCTAGAATTTGGTTTAAAATTTTAAATGGGGTATGTTTAGAACTGTGCAAGCTATCCAGTACAGTATTTAAGTTGGTTTTACTCACACATGCACAAAGAACCCCATCACTATGGAACTGGATAGAACCACATCCTTCTCTCTCAAATCTCTGCAAGGTGACCACAGTGCACACCACCTCAATTGGAGTCTCACCCAGATACCCCACCAGCAGACAACTGATACAACCCAGTGCTCTTCCCACAGATTCACAATGGGAAGCCTTGTTGAAGCAACATCATTCATTAACTTTGTAAACCTTTTTGTGTGTGTTGTGGGGTTTTGGCTTTTTTGGATGGATTTTTCTAATAATCATACCCACAAAGAAAGAAGTAATTCAGTATTCCTAAGGTTGGAAGAGACCTCAAAGATCATTGAGTCCAAGTATTACATTCCCAAAATGCTTCGCAGGGGGGTTGAACTCTGTGATCTCTGTAAGTCCCTTCCAACACCTAACATTCTATGATTCATAGCATTCCATGAAAGCAGCCTCAGTTTTCAATTTCAAACTGAATCAAGGCTGGAATGCGATTCCCCCCTTGCAAGTTTGGCCAAGGATGCACCTTTCAGATTTTCCCTTCAGTTTTATCTTCAGATGCTCCCAAATAAGTGCTGTAAACAATATCTGAACTTCTAGAACGATTGCCTGAAGAAATAAAAATCAATCTGTTTCTATGCCAACTAGAATCACCTCCTGCTTCTGGAGAAAACAAAATTCTGCAGAGTAAGTGTACCTTACCTTGCAAGTCTGTACAAAGCTGTACAAGTGGCTAACCAAAGTAAGAATTACTATTTGGAAAGCTCAAGAGTAAGCTGCTGAGCATGCATTTCTCCAGTCCACTTACGACCATTTCATTTTGGGGGGGGCTAAAATATTGTTCCAAATCTTTCTGATGAAGTGGAAATAGTACTCAATTATTGCCAGCACTTTGTTATCTCTGAACTTGAAATTAGAGTGTTTTTTTTTCCAGCAATTAAGCTTTATTTCTTTTTAAGTAACATTCTTCAGCAAGTAGGGATGTGACACTTATTTTGTGTTGCTCTAAGTGACAAATTACTTCCCAATACTCTTACACTTAAATTTTACTTGAACTTGCTTCATTTCTTCAGTCTTTTGAAGTTATTCCTAGGGAAATAGCTTAGTAGTAACACCATTCATAAATGCCCTTACTAAAAAGAAAGACAAAAGCTACTATTCAGGAGCTAGCTGGTTTAATTTTAGTCCTATTTTATATAAATTAAAAGCCCATGATATTAGGTCTTTTGTTGTTGTTGTCACCAAACACAGAAGTTAGAGCAAGAAAGCTGTAGCACACAGATTAGCTTGTAGGAAGCTCAGAAGGAAGCAGCAAAGGAGAAAAAAAATGGATTCACTGTTCTGGTACTGATAGATATTTAATTTATGTACACCAGTTAGTAGTGACTTCATTAAATGGTTTTAGTTTTTTTCAACCCCCCTAAAACATAGATGTGGTATGGTTTATCCAGCACAGTGCCAACAATGCTGATGGTTCCTGTAAATAAACTGCTTAGGAATAGGTTGTATATGGGATGCAAATAAGGACAACTCACAGGTTGGCCAAGAGGAAAATGGGCAAAAAAGGCTATGTTAAACCACCACCTCTGACTGAATTAAGACTAAGATGTCCAGTGTGGTAACTGTCTCACTTTTGTCCCCTTCAGTTTTCAAGTCTTTAGCACAATTTTTTATTTTAACCATGAGTTTATTAAGTACAATCAACCTATGTTGCTTTGACCAGTTCCCAAGAACTGTTTTCTTTTGGCAAATCAGTAGTTTATGTTTAGCACAGTTTAGGTGCTCACCATTCTTTCTGTAAGCGACCTTGAGAACAACTGCATTTTTCAATTGCGTTTCAGGATGTTTTGCTTTAAGTAGCCTGCAACCCTTACAGCTAAAAGTTTCCCACCACAAGAAAAGTTATAAAGCTGTCAAAGCAAGCAAATCACAGCAGAGCCCCACTATGACCATCACCCTCATCTACATTCACACTGCTGCTCTTACTTCTGCTCAAATATCTAAAGAGTTACATGTATCACCTTGGAAATGCAATAGAAATGGTTGATTACCTGTCCTGTCTGAAAAAGGCACTCAACTTCTTTCATGGTTTTCAGCTTATCTTAAAACATTCAGGACATTTCTGCTGCTTCCTTTATTAAAGTTAGAAGTCCACTAAACATTTCAAAACACCATTTACAACACTAGCAAAGATTCATTGTGAGATTCTGAATTAATGAGTCATACCCAGTTTAGAAACACAATCCTGCGCATAAAGGACTGTGACAAACAGTCCTGTGACAAATATGATTTATACTCATGTCCCATTCCACTGCACATCCAGATGTGCTCCTGTACCCAAAGAGGTTACAGACCATAGCTCATAAAACTAGCTCTTCCCTCTCCATGCTAAAGAAGTACTACAGTGAAGGTTTTATTGAGAACATCACCGCTACTGAGAACTATGCAAACCAAAAGGCACCATGCAAATGAGGAGAGCATATTTTACTCCGCTTCTAACTCAATGTTCTGCTCACCAACACTGTCAGTGGGCTTCCTCCCCTCCTGCTCTATACAGTCTATACTACACTTCAACTGAGAATATAAGACTGAGACACATTGCTCCTGAAATGAGCACTACCCCACAAAAAAAAAATGCTGTACATACTCCACAAAATAATCCATCCTATTTAACTTTACATGCTCTATTGCGACAGGAGTTGAAGAAGGCCTTCTGAGGAAATCAAGAGGTATGGCTCAGCAGAGTGCTGTCCCTTTACACCTACAGGCACAGTCCTAAACTTCTAAGAGCTATTCTAAGTTCATTGTCCTTTTTAAAAAAGCAATTCAGAAGTAGAATGCATTCTAGACTGTAAGAAGGTACCTGTTAATTAATTATGTGGCTTGCAAAGCCAGATGCAACTACACAGATGTGAAGCTTAATAACTTGCTACCATCATGTTGTCTAAAAACACAGTGACAGTGTGCCCAAGAATCTTCTTCCAGAATTTTTATTACTACTACTTGGTTTTATTCTAAAGAAGACATAGGACACAGCCAAAAATCTTTCATCTGTATCAGAGAAAGAAGGTAAATAAAGAAGTACCAAAATTGAATAATTGTATTTGTGTGTCATGCATTGGCCTTCACCTGCCTGAAAAAAAGCTGCATGCAAGAAGCAAGCCTAGACCTCTTCTGCACCATGTTTCTGGCAACTCAGAAGAGTATTGCTACACAAAGTTCCACATTCCTGCTATTTCTGGAGACCTTCAAGGCTTTAAAGAGAATTAGTAAAGCAACAGACAAGTGAACAACAGCATCTAGTGGACAAAGTGTAACATTCAGTGACTGAAGACAACACAGGACATTTCAGAACAGATTCTTGCTTCATCAACCCTAGACAGGACTGCAGTGCTTATAGACTCCTGTCGACCAGCACGCTGGGGCCACTATTTAGTACTCCAGAATTTACTGAATTGGACAGTGGCAGAGCAGCCAGCTTTGTTCACTACACAGAATCCAACAGGGGATGGAGATGGGAATATCTCAACCACACTGCTGCTAGGCTACAGATAAGAACACTGTCATTTCAGAAGGTCTCAGCTGTCTTTCACAGCTACCAACCGTACTTTCCCTCAGAACTTCTACACACTTTTCAAGAAACTTTCAGTAATTTGTGCAAGGCTCCTAACTCCCTAAGTTAACCTAACCCAACCCCTTTCCTAACCTTAAACACTAGGAACCTTCAAGGCACATCCCTACCTGGAATTATCCACATCAAGATGGTTGCAGAAGATGAGTAGCTCAGGTTTTACTCAGACTAGGCTACATGAATGCTTCTTGCTTGCATGTTTGCAGCATACTGGTTTGAACCAGAACAATTAGAACTCAGTATGCTTTTGGATTGGTTCTGGTAGAATGCTCACTAAAGCTGTAACATTTCAGTGGAGACAACCTCCAGGATTTTAATTTAGTCCTTTATGTCATACTCTTAGCCCCAGCATTTAAGAGCTCAGCACTGCACACACAGCTATTCTGCAGCTGTATTAAAGCTACACTTGGGCAGCAAGTAAGAGCAATGTTTTCTGGCTCACGTACTGCAAAGTGATTGGAAGTTAGGAGAAGCAGCTTCACAAATTTGCACCTATGAATACAAAGAAAGAAACACTGTATGTTACTGAGACTGAGTGACAGGATAAATGACTGCTTAGTATCTGCTTTTTAACACAACACTACACTAAGAATGCTTTCCTATAATCATTTACATAGCTATAAGCAAGATGTTTGTAATCTCTGGGATAATCACATATCAATCTTTTGCTCACTGAATGAAATCTCGCTATTAGATGATTCTGTTTACCTATCTACCAAATTGTGTAGGATGCTGATACTCCACAGGCATTTTCTGAAGCACACAGTTACACTGTCAATAGACATCTCAACATTTCTCAGTGGTTTTATACTGCAATATAAAGCTATTTTTACAGTGCTAACTAGTTTTAGCACAGCATTTAATGTGTACTGGCCTTACAATGCTTAGCTTTTCTGAAAACACAAGTCCTTCCCAGAAGTGGCTGAGAGCAGTGAGCTGAAGAGCTAGCTGCAGCACTTGTACAAACAGGTTAAGTTTTTGAATGGTGAACAGTCAGAGCCTCCCTCCTGACTACTGCTCCAAGTTTTGCTGCAAGGTGACTTAGTAGTTACTACTCTCCACATTTCCCTAGAAACCAGGAACCTCATCCTGGAAAGCAGGAAGTGCACATGTCAACTCCTGGTCCCTCTACTGGCATTCCTTCCGATTTCTTGACTGGAAGATGTTCACTGGATTTGCCAGGGAAACTGAGCAAGCTTTGTGTAAATACAGTGAGCTATTCAAGTTAAGTTGGTTTTGCTGTTTTTTGTCTGTTTTAATAAAGTTTAAATTTTAATACTGAGAGACTTAAACAGCTTAATGAAATCTTTCAGCAAGTGCTTCAGTCCTGTCAAAACATCTGAAGAGAGGAGTATTAATTAGAGTAACTTCAAAAAGCAGTTGCTTCCTAACACCAAGTTATGTACCCGTTCTCACAAGGAGAAATGTTATTTCAGTAGGAAAACTGAAGCATCAAGATTATATTGGGTTCAACCAATCTCTAAAAATTCATTCAGAGTACTGGATTCCCTGATCCTTCCAGCCAAGGTGATGGCCAGTAAAAAGGCAGTTTTGATAAGGTAACAAGAAAGATCACACAACTAAAGCTTCCAATTGAGAAACCCCATCAAGTACAGAACTGCTGAAGCATGTGAAAGGGTGACATGACAGATCAGCTTACAATGTTTTCTTAAAGGAAATAAGAGCATCACCTCCCTGCCGTATACCACAACAGTCAGTGGTTACTAATGCCAAAGTGCATGCAAAGCAAACAGTCACAGCACTAAGTAATCCAGAACACCACATTTTTTAAATCTCTGTCTCATGAGAGATGTTATCTGGTTTACATTGCCTGGTTAAAGATTTTCTACTGTACAGCAAGTTCTCACCAGTGAGTTCAGAAGATTGGAGAGACTTAGAGCCATCAGTGTGATTTAGCATTTGATGCACCAGGCCCAAAGATGTTTCACTTTCTGAAAAGAAGTTCAAGATTGAGTTTACTTAAATATACCATTATTAGAGACTATGAGAACATAAATCATGACACCCTTATTATTACTACAACAGCCTTATACTTCAGCCCAACAGAACTTAAGTGCAAAATTCCTAACAGCAGAACTCTGGACTTAGAAGTCATGAACTAGATAAAAGATCTATGTATGTACACCCTACTTGGTAGGGGAAGAAAAATAGGCAGGAAATAAACTAATGAAGACTTTTACTAGCCACTGAATGGTGGCTAGAAATGCTTGCTATGCATTTATACTTGTTTGCCCACCATTCTTAATATCAATTTCCACCAAAATGTCAGAGGCCCTTTGGGGTGCAGACAGTTTACTCCACCGTTACGATTATGGCCATATTTGTATGGGATGCAAAGCATAACAGTTCACACTAGCCCAAAGATCCAGCACTTGGGAGCAAGGTAGAACTCCAACTGAACTGAAGCTGAATGAGAAAATCCAGTGTAACTACAAAGCCTCCAGAGGTGTTCAGATGTTTTAGTATTCACTCTTTCTTCATTTCCAGTCGCATTTCCCTAACTAAAAGGGTCTTTTAAGATTGTCTCCTTCAACTAAGCCTAGAGCAGGCTATAGACACGTTACTCTCAAGGCCAATGCTGCTTCAACTAGGATCTCAACATCTCAGCCACAGGTGAGCCAATGACCACTGGTAATGGCCCTGACAAATATCAGCACTTCTCATGATGAGGTTTATCCGACAATGTGAAAATAAGCATTTGGGAAAGGGAAACCACTAAAATACATAGCAGTGTTGACACTATGACAGACACAGATAAATAAAGAGATTTAAACAAAACCCACTGATGGCATAAAAGCAATGAAAAGGTAGGACAAGTCCTCTTAATCTGGTGCAAGGAACTGTCACAAGGATTGAGAACCTTCTTCCTGCTTCTTCTCAGGAAGAAAACTGCCTGAAGATGCGTGTTAGGTATTCTTAATGAGAACACCAAAAAAACCAGTTCAGATCTCTCAAGGAACACGACAAATTTGGAAATGGAAATGCTTAACACACATGTGGGAAGTAGAAGCCTAGCTCACAATCTTGATAGATAGCCAAGTGTGCAAACTTGCTTTTAAAAAGCAGATTAAGAGATACAAAACCCAAAAAGAATCCAAGTTTACTGGGAAAAACTTATTTCTAAGCAATTTGTGCAGAAGTAGTACAGAATAGCAAAGCACAACTTGCAGCATATCATCTCAACCTCTAGTTCACAACAAAACACAAGCTAAACTGCTCTGTTCCAGATGCCTGCAGTTTTTCCCATGCAGTAAGATCTACAATATCAAGCATCACAACTCTTACAAATTTTCAGTAGGGCTTCTGCCAGAATACTTAATGCTTCTTCCAGAATACTTAATGCTTCTTCCCAAAGGAAGGATTATACATTTCATGAGTGAACTCTAGTTAATTGCTAGCTTCTTTAGTCTTGACAGCTTGTAGACTTTCTTTTTGAAGTGGCCCATCTTCCGGATGAAGAAGTCAGAAGGTTGCCTGATCTTACTGCAGAACCTGGGAACCAGTGCTCAAATGTTTCACTAGTGACTGGTATCCCTGGTCTGCCTCCTGAACATCAGGCTGCAACAGAGTTACACATGTTGCACAGTTTTAAAGCCCCAATCTTTTGGTTGCTAGATACAAGCTTCCAAAAATAATAATGTAACATCAAGAAAGCAGAGTCCCTCTGCGGAATGATGCAGTTCAAAGACTACCAGGCAGAACCTGATGACTCTAACAAGGAAGACTGAATTCCTGGGACACAAATACTTCAGCTAAATACTCATTCCTACTGTACATTCCAGACTTAAGCTCTACCTCTGAAGATCATGATACAGAAACCTGACGAGATTGTCACAATACAGGATCCTTTGCTGAAGTAATCTTGCAGCATGCTGACAGTGAATAGCTTCCCCCCTGAACAACTTACACCTCCACGAGAACCATCCTTTCACCCTCATCTGCTTTGTAGTGGTGTTCTGCAAAACATATGCCTGAAGATCACCAGATTGGGTCTTTTTGCAAGAAGACAAAAGCTACTTAGGAACCACCCTCTTCAAAAGTGATGCTAGTTTTCTTGGCCTCTTGATCCTGCCAAAGCCTATCCTTTGGCATATGACAAATCCAGTGCGAGCCTCGCTATAAGTAAATTGTAAGGGATTCTTTAACATTTTTGTTTGTGCTTATTTTTGGTTGATTAACAGAAGACTTGAGATGCCACTTTAACTTTATGCCTGTGCCAGCTGTGTTTTGGCTGAGATAATTTTATTGCCAGTAGCTTGTACGGGGCAGTGCTACAGATTTGGGCTGAAAAGCATTTGGTAACACCAGGATGTTTGTTATTGCTGAACAGTACTTACTCCAAAGCCTCAAGAGCTTTTCTGCTTCTCACACCACCCTGCCAGCAAGCAGGCTGGATGTGCACAAGAAGCTGGAAAGGGACACAGAGGGGGGACAGCTGACCCTAACTGGCTGAAAGGATGTGTGATCAAGAGGGGATTGGACGTGGCACTTGGTGCCATGGTTTAGTCATGAGGTCTGTGGTGACAGATTGGACTTGATGATCTTTGAGGTCTCTTCCAACCTTGGTGATTCTGCGATATTCCATACTGTATGATGTCATGCTCAGCATAGAAGGCTGGGGAAGGAGGAGGAAAAGCTGGTGACATTCAGAGTGGTGGCATTTCTCTCCTCAAGTAAGAGTTGTGTGTGCCTTGCTTTCCTAGAGATGGCTGAACACCTGTCTGCCAGTGAAAGTAATGAATGAATTCCTTGTTTTACTTTACTTACTGAATGGTCTTTACCTCAACTCAGAGTTTTCTCCCCTTTCCTCTTTCAATTCTCTCTCATATCCCACTGGGGGGAGCAAGTGAGCGGTTGTGAGGGCTGAACTGCCAGCTGGGGTTAAGCCAGGACACACACAGACCAGACTTGAAAAGCAAGGTTTCCACAACAGTATTTCCATGTCAGCAGTACATTGTCTGGATCATTCAAACAAGGTGGAAAAAGCTCAAGACTTCCCTAAAGTTCTTTAATATAGAAAGAGACAAAACTTATCATGCAGTGGTGTACAATAAACAGTAATATAACCACCTCTGTGGGGCCACTACTGAATCTGAATAAGCTTCATCCAAAAGGCAAGCCATCTGGTTTGACTACAACTCATGGCAGAAGTGAAAGGACAAAAGAATTTTTGTAAACAGAGATGCATTAATAATAGTTCCCTGGTAAAAAGCCCTACTGCCACTTCAAAATAAATAGAAGGCTATGAGAAACAAACTGAAAAAACATACAACACACACCTATAGCCTTAAAGACAGCCAAGAAAGAGAAACAGGAACTCTCTACAGGCTTCTAAGTCTGCACTAGTGACTAGTAGAAAAGATTTAGTACAGATGTTGGATACCTGATGTTCTTTACAGTAGTAAACTAAGACAACTCAGCATCTTCAGCCCCAAGTGACACGCACCTCATAGAGAAGACATACAAAAACCTGTGATCTGTGAAACATCCTTTAAGATACTGGATAAACCAAAGCAGTAGAAAACAGAACAGCACCAAGGTGAACTAGACCCCATGGTCCTTACAAACACCTCAGCAGACCATCATTACATCACACACACAAACTGATAGAACTCCAATGCTACAAGAATCCCAATAAAGATTAAAAGACAATTATATGAGTATAATCTACCTGGTTATATTAATCACAAGTGACTACCCAAAGACCTTGCTAACTAATTTAAAGCATATTTATGAATTTAGACATAGTTGTAATTTTTGGGTTATTTCACTGCTAGATCAAACCCTAATTAAAATGATCTGAACTCCTCAACTTTTAAGCCAGGAAGGCTAACTAGCATAGTTACACAGATGATAAACCACCTGCATAGAATTCTTTACAGGCACAAATTAACACAATATACAAGATACTTGTGTATTATTTTCCCAATGGTTTCAAACTACAACCACACAATGAAAACCTTGTACAGGACTCATCATCTTAATAATTGAAATTTTAAGTTTAATTCTTGAATGGAAGTAGATAAGTATTTTAATCATCTTTTTAAGGAGGAAAGGTTCTATAGGAGTGTGCATATTTCTATACATATGCTTTAAACCTCAATGTAAACAGGCAATTTTTCAAGTAATTGTGGATTTCAGAGGTAATGTTTTCGTCCACTGCTGCTTTACAGTGCATTTATATAACCTGTTCATCACACATTAGTTTTGTTTTCACACTAATAACCTGACTGTCATTTTATCACAGTTTATACTCTGGGCACTAGACAGAAGATGCTCTCCTCTAAACTTGGTGTACTGATTGAAAGAGCAGATTGGTTTACTGACAGGTTTATGTTGCAGGAGCAGAATTTAAACACCAAAAGCCCCACTTGGATCACAAATAAGAACCACCATCAATTTTAGCCCTAACACATTTTCAGCAAGGAGAGTCATAAAAGAGAAAGACAGGAAGACGGGGTGAGGAGAACAAAAACTGGTCGCTATGATTAAAAAATGCAAGGAGGAAGAATTTTCAGAGAAAAACCCAACAGCTGGTGCAGGAGGAACAAAATATATTGGAAAAGAGGAAGGTTAAAGTAATCTGATACCAAGGTAAAATTCTTAGTTTCAGCAAATCTCCAAAACATCCCACAGTTCAGGGAGTTGATAAGATATGCAGATGTATCTCTCCCTACCCCACTCCTACTTCATATCCAGGTTTCCTAATTAATTTCTGAAGTCATTAATTCAAAATGGCATGGAACACATGATTCTGGAGACTCCTTACAAAATGGTGAACTTTTAAGTTACTTCTTTGTAAAAAAAAGAGTCTACATTGCCTCACTTTCTATAAAAAGATGACATTATATGTACCAACTGATCAGAATTCAAGAGTTATTTAAGTTAGATTCTAACTACATAAAGACCAATCTTACAATGTGAGGAACCCAATATAAAGGGAGATGCTATCCAGTAATATTCCAATCAGAACAATTAACACCGTGTGAGATTTCCGTAGAGTCAGGTCCTCACTTCTGCAATTCAGGTTCTATGAGATGCAATCTGCCACTTGCTGACAAGATGTGGAGGTGATTAGAGCAAGAGTTTTGCCAGCCACGAGCAGATGCATCAGTAGGGGTGAGCTGGGTAATTTTGGGATGGGAAATGGCGTTTAATTTCATGTAAGTTCAAGTAAGAATTCTTATCATGCTGGGACCTGAAATGCAAACATTTTAACTAAAAATTTCCCATCACCCCACCTTGCCCTAGAAAAAAAAATTAAATTAGAATACATGGTTTCTATTAACCTATCAACACATTTTTAATTTAAAAAAAAAACAAGTCTTCAGTGTCAGCTTAAACCCTACAAAATTGGGTTTTAAACCTTCATATTTCTAGAATTACAATTACATACCAAGGCAGGATTTATATAAATGTGTAAACCCTAATAGCTGCTGGCAAAAAATACAAGCAAACATTCTCTGCAGCAAATGAAGAGGTAAGAGTGAACATGGGCTGTTACCAGCAAAGCAGACCACAGGCGACCTAACCATATTGTGGAGTATCTGAGCCAAGTTTAAAACTTCTAGAAGGAAGTTTGTCAAAATAAACATACCAAAATGTGCTGAACCACTGCTACTTTTACTTTGTATAGAGGTACTGCATGTCTGGGTCCCGGGTTGTGCTGTGCCTGTTCGATTTATACCCCTGTATAATTTCCTACAGGAGAGTTCGTCATTGTCACTGTCATGCAGCGATGGTGTCCGAGGCCTAAAGTGCCGCCACCGACATGATTTGATATTGACTAGTATCTGACTGAGGTCTTTCGAGAAAGATTTGTCCGAGGTATTTGTTTCTGAGGTATTGGCAAATTGACTGATTGAAGAGTGTTGTGATGAGGAAAACATTTCCAAATCCAGCTGATGAAATGTGTTATCATAGTCCGTATGCGCTCTGTCTAGTAGCACCCTGGAAAAGAGAAAACAAGGCAGAGTTACACAGTGGCAAGAAAACACCAAAGAATTCACCTGTTTGCCATGTATGTGGGGGTGACAAAAGGAGAGGAAAAACTACACAAAGCTGTTCTGGAACAAGCAACCTCTCCTCCCTAAACATACAGAATGCAAGGACTGTGTTTTATAGTAAGTGGCACGTTTCAGTTTCTCTTCACATGTATATTCTAGCTTTTACTGTTTGAATGCCTGATGAACATAATCATGTCTATATTAAGACACTGCACCAACACGTGTAACTTGGTTGGTTTATTCTTTTTAATGAAAAAACCCCAACCAAACAGGCAAGAAGATAACAGTTCCACCAGGAAAAAAAAAGAAACAAACAAACCAAGAGAATAAAATTGCTTAAATACCTAAAAAGTAATTCAAATGCCCTTCTAAAGTAACTCCCATGCAAAACCCTTACTCCTTCGTATACACTGAATGTACCTGCAAATATCCCAATGCAGCAGGGATGCCACACATTTACTGGGATTTTGCCAGGGCATTTGGAAGCTGGAGTCTTCAGCTCCCATTCTGATTTTGCTGATAAGCCAGTCTGACTTGGTACTAATCATTAATCTGAAAGCAAAATCAAACTCTCCCATATTTTTTACTTAATACCAATGCATCATTTCCTTAAAGGCATCATACAACAATTAAATACTACTTAAACAAGGAAAAATTATCATTTATTTTTTATATACTTTGGACATTTGCTTCTAGACCAGTTCCTTGGTATTTTGATGACATTTTAAGATTTAACAGTTATTGTCACTTTAAAATATTCCTACTAAAGTTCTCCTGTACAACTGTAAGCCACCAAATATAGTCCAAAGTCAGGAAAACATTTTCTGTAAAATGTCTTCAAGGAGTATTCAAACCCAGCAAAATTCACAGCTACAGAAACCATTTAAATACAAGCCTACAAGCCAATCAATCACAACTGAAACCATACATGTATTTTCACCTCAGAACTTGAGAGTACCAGCAATAAAAACGTCTAGAAACACTTGAGAAAACAGTATGAAAGTGCCTTCCCCTACTGCAATGTAAAAGTGGGGATATTCATCAGCTAGGAAAACTTGTATTGAATACAGGTATTTAAAAAGTCAACTCCTCTGATGTCTCCAGTTTTGACTTTTCTTGAGTTTGGGTTTTGTCTAGGTGTTGAGGTTTTTAAAAGATGTCTTAGCAATTGTTTTCCTAGATTTTGGGGGGAGGTGGGGATTTAGTTTGGTTTGATGGGTCTATTTTTTGTTTGGGGTTGTTTGTCTGTCTCCTTTCTTTACGAGTATTTTACTAAGTGTTTGAAATCAGTGACAAGTACACAGCACTTACCTTCCACCACGGCCGACCCGTCTTCGTGCAAACCCAATACACCGCTGGGGTACAGTGAGGGTGGTTAAGCAGTATCTGTAACGCACATCTCCTACTCTTCCCTCCTTAGGGCTACTCCATGGCCAGTTGCCAGGTTGGTCTAAATGAGGCTTAAAATAATTTTAAACAATTAAACACAAGATTTTTTCCCCACAGCAACATTCTAGTTTAGGATAGATAAGGAAATTCTACTTACAGCATAGTACTGACAGCCTGCTTTCCTACGGAAGGCAAAGGGACCATCAGGATCATTTTCTTCCTCAGCCTCCGAAGAACCAGACAAAACCTTTTAAAGAGGAGTCAGGGTGCAGGAGAACAGATCAGTAAACTTGTGAGTTGTACTTCTAACTCTTTCCCCAAGAGCAGCACAGAACCCTAGAGGTCCTACCTGGGAGAAAGGTTCATCATCTGAGCTAGGAAAATCATACTGATTCAAATCTTTAGCATTAAAGACCGGCAGTGCAGCAGGACCTGTCTGTTGAGGAGTAGCAGCAGCAGACGAAGGTAAGACTTTTGGCTTCTTCTCATACTTTCTTTTGGGTCTAATAACATCAGGTTTATCCTGCTGTAAGAAAAAAAAGCAGTATAAAATTACACACAAGCAAATTAAATTAAACCAGGAGTGTTAAGCAAGCTAAAAAGTGAACTAAATCTCTCCACCATCTTGACAGCAGTATCAGGCAGTCAGTTAATTAATATCTCTATTTCTTTTCCAGTAACTGAAACATTTGCCAGACAAGATGGAATCAAGGACTGTTTTCTCCATCTGTGATGGACAGAACACTGTGGTTAAGAAAGCAGCACTACTTCAGAGAAGTGGACTAAAATTATATACAATGATCTCCAAGAGGAATCATTTTTAGTTTCTAACACTTCAAATTAACGTTAGGGAATTAAATACCAATGCTGTAAAGAGAAAATAGAAGTTAGGCTTCTCAGATACTTGGGACATACTTGACTTCACGTGGTTTGGGGAAGTGTGTTTAATTTTAAAAGGATTTTCTGAAATTCTAAGTATCTGAGAAACCTAACTCTTATTTTACCCTTTAAAACATGCTTAATATCAGAGAATCACACTTAAAGCCCACAAAGAACAGCCCTTTGGATGAAAACAACTACCTGAATTTAAAACAAGATACAGGTTCTACCTCATTAGTACTACCTTTGTCCATCACCTAGGTAATAAATACAGTTTTGTTCAGGATATCCTAACTTCATGGACAGTATTAGAAAAAAATGTTTGTATTCCCCAGAATAATTTCTTTGCATGTGTCCTTTTGTCTGTAGTTCCTCTGTACGTACTTCACTCCTGCCCTGAGGACAGCTAGCAATCTGGCTCCAACAGAATAAAGCATTTGATTCCACCTGCAGCTTTACCAGCCTATTTTCAGCTTCAAAAAGCTTCTCCCCTCCTCCCACCTTAAAATGCCGCACCTTGCATGTGCGGCAGCATGGAACTAGTAATTCTGTTACAGTCATTACTCACTTTAACTTTAAATTCCTTAAGTTCCATAGCATCTTGGTGTTTAAAAGGACTGCTGTTAGTCACAGGAATGATGGGAATAGCATAGGTAGGTTTCATCGGCTGCCGCTGTGCCATGACCTCAGACACAATCTCTCCACTGTAGTCACCCAAATTATACCTGAAATCAGAATATTTATTATTTTCCTATTTGTTTGAACATTTACAATGTACACCTGGTAAAAAACTGCGCGACAGAGAAACACAGACTAATACTTCTAATACTTGCAACTTAGGGTAAAGGGATGTCCAAGATGACAGCAATAAGTACAGAAAGTATTGTTCCAGGGAAGGAACTTTTATTTACTGGGGATCTTCATTGTGATGACTAATGCCAACAAATAAATAAAAGGATAGCTAACCTGATAAAGCCTATAAGACATCTCCAGAAGGTAATAAAAGCAGCAAAAACTATTAGGAAAGGACAGGAGAGGGTTTCCCTTCCCCCTCACTTGGAGACAGGTACCATTTAAAAAAAACGTATTTATCCCCCCAAAGATTTTAAACAGTGAGGCAGAGTGCTTTATGCAGCAATTCTCTTTCTTGTGTTATGAAGTCATTTAACAAGCAGTTCCACAAAACATTACACTTCACATCCTGTGGAATGTGCTAAGTGTAGCTTTCTGTTGGAGGGACCACTAGTCTTTCCTCTACTCAATACCCTGTTTTCTTGAGAAGGCTACTAGAACACATTTCTCCCTTCTATTTCTATTGAAAACAGCCAGTGTTTTAAGTAAGAGCCTGTGATAGAGATACTCAATTTGTCTTCCCTAAGAAGTCAGACGAAAAAAGAAAAAAAATCATAAAGCTTTAAAATACTGACATTTGTTTTCTAACACAGGTGTTTAAGCTAGAGAAATCTATTCAGGTTCTAGGTCATTAACCTGAAGAACAACTCCACACTGGAAATGTGTTTCTCAGTTGATTGGTAAACTGACACTTGACAAGAGCAGAGCATTTGGTTTTCAGCACAGCTGACAAACAGGATGTCAGAAGCAGCACTAGCTGGAGATGACTCACAGAACAACATTTTATACTACATGAAATGCTTATCTGTATTCCTCAAGAGGGTATTAGATGAAGCTTTGTAAAACAGGAACAAGGATAATGAGAAAACCTAAGAATGGTAATGGCCATAAAATTAGCTAGGATTTCGTTAATCTACACATTTAACACAAATCTCCAAATTGATTTATCTGAAACTATGATTTCTCTGCCTGTACAAGACTGACGATGTATGCATACCTCTGAACACAGGTACACATGCAACAAAACAATGTAGATTAGTGTGATGGGTCACTTTCCCATAATAAGCAACTCCCTAACATTTAATGTGCTCTCCATAGCCATATATAAATACATGCTAACCTGCAAATTGGAAAGGGTCTAAAGCTTATTTTAAAAAGCCCTCACCATTTAATGTATTTGTGGGAACCTGAATACAAAGTAGTTTACAAAGCACTCTGCAGCACGTTATCAGCAAACATTACCTCTTTTCCATGATTTCCAGTGTTAAATGCAGCAACTCTCTCTTGCTTTTTTCCCTCCTCTTTATCATCTCCAGGATGGTTACTGCACGACTCAGATCGCGACGCAGCTTAAGCATCTTCTCATAAGATGCTTCATCATTTTTCCTGTTCTGTAGACAGAGACACGTTCATACTACTTAGAAGAACTGTTTCTTTATATAAACTGCTTTTTGAAGAGGGGTAGAAAGGACAGAAATAAAGCAGAGGGAGGCATTGATATACTTACTTTTCGTGTCTGCATCTTTTCTGTTCGTCTTCTAAAAGCAACATAAGGGTCATTTGTGCTGGAACCATCTCGCTTCTCCTGTTTCACTGCTGGGATAAGAGAGGGACCTCGACAGTTTTTCCTCTTTTTAATCCAGTACTCATACACTTCTCTGATCAATTCATCATCTTCTTTCAGCAACAGCTTGGCCTCTTGCAGGCTGACTGGCTAAATGTAAAACCCAGCATGTCACTTTCACACAGCAATATATAGAGTGCTTATTTCAAATTCTTTATTCAAAGCACCGTTGTACCTGCTGCCCGCTGCCCTTTTCTAGTCTGTCTATCATCTCCTCAAATTGCAAAGGAGAGATGTCCATTCTTTTCTTCAACTTATTCACAAAGATCTCATCTTCCGAATCCAAGTCATAATCCGGCTGCTCAGCATCCAAACTAAAAGCTAAACAATACGGAAAGGTAAAGTTAGTTTCACCACAGAAATGCTTTGTTCTAATAGCAGTGCCTGGAGGGGACACTGCATTCTTTTGCAGACAAAGCTAAAACTGGTTTGTTTGAAATAATATTACTTCAACATTCAAAGTGATACCCAGTTTTACCTTGGGGAAAAAAAATTAAATTACACCATTAAAAGTCAGGAGTCAATGTTGCTATCTACTTGACTATGCTTTTGTTAAACAACAGAAGCTTATCACTGGTCAAGCTAGTGGATTTAACCCTGTTTTCAGCTGGAAATTTTTAGACTGGTCAAAATTTTCAACATTGTCTACTATTCTGCAGTTTATTATTTTATTAGCGATAGTTACAGACTTTATCCCAAACGCACTTTAAAAGTACTTTTACAAGTGTATGCAGACCGTATTCCAATGACCTTACACACATTCTCAATGATTTCTATAGGGTAGATGAATCAGACTAAACTGGACCAACATTGTCTACTCGTGTAGCAAGGCATCTTCAACAAGCCACATTTTGCAGAACACCAACAACTGTTCTATATTTCACAATATCCTGTGAAAATGCAGCATTCTGCCTTCAAAACAAAATCTCTCTAGTCCTCATGCTTCAAGTTGTTAGAGACACAATGCACTTCTGAGAGCACATGTAAAAAGCGTCACTTGCTTTTAACATATAGAACACAGCCCAGCTGAAAAATCACCATTTCAGCTGCTGGACCACTAGAAAAGGAGAAAAATACTGAGGAAGTGTAACCTCAATATCAGCATGGAAGACTTTTACTATTTATCTCTTCATTTGCTTAGAAGCAGAGCAACTTGCTCTAATCTACCTGATCCTGTGCCTGCTCATCGTAAAGGGGCTGAACTAGATGACCTTTAGAAGTCCCTTCCAACCCCAACTATTCTATGACTAATACTTTAAACCATTACTGAAGCTCAAACTGATATAGAAGTTTAACATTTAACTGAAATTAATTAGGCAAGAGATCATCCATTTACATAGCACAGATGCTACTTTTTTTAATTCTAACTACGCCATCCAACAGAAATCTGCAACAGATTATAACCTTTGAAAACATCATAAAAATATCTGAAATGATGTGGTGCTCACATCAAGGGTCATACCCATACAAAATTGCTGCTATCTTCTAACACAACCAAAACCCCAACGCAATCTCAAGCCATCCATCACCTCAAAACACAGTATTCTGCATCTTTTGGATGTGGAATACTTTCATCCAGGCACACTCAAATGCTCCTTCTACTGTCATTTCTTATTGGCTTCCAAATCCATTCTGTCATTTTACCTTGGTTAAGCTTCAGGGGACAGGCATTCCGTTTCTTAACTTCAAGTAGATTTGTGCCCGTCTTTGCTAATGAACCTATGTTTCCCTGCAAGCTGCAGCAACTGCTTAACAGAGGGCAGCCACAGGCCCCTGAGATTGCTAAGAGTAAAGTATGAACATACAGACTGAGATTCAAGAAGGGCATCTATCTACTTCTTACTGAAGAGATATAATTAGGATTTGATCAAGAAGAATGCATTCCTTTACACATGGGAAAAAACCAATTCTCAGGAGTCAGTCTTGATGAGTACTCAATAGACATTACTGTCTTAGATTATCAGCAAAATGAAGCTCTCAATGTAGACTGCAATGAATGAGCTGCTTTACTTACGCTGTATGTGAATCAGCTGCTTTGGCATTTTAAATTCTCCAGGATATATAGATTCATAGTATGCAATATTACTTTCTGCTTCTGGGACCGGTATAACCATGTTATCCCTCTTCTCTCCATATACTTGTTGTGCTGAGATAGCTCGCTGGAGATGATGTTCCTACAAACACAAAATGTCAAGAGGAAAAATCAGAGAAAATACTTTCAGAGCTCTGACTTTAAAGGTGAAGAAGTCTATTTCTCTGCAAATGTTCTCATTCCAAATCCCTGAGACCAGACTCATGAAACCAGTATCACCCCCTCAAAATGCACTCCATGAACCATAAGGTTGTTCCAGTAGGTGGAGCTCTCCCTCTCACACAAGAGCACAAAACACTGGTTACTAAACTTAGCAAGTTAAGTTGCGTGTTCTTGGCACACCAAGCCAGATAAATCCATCTTCACACGTTTCTGGAGAGACACTTAAAATGGATTAAACAGAAAAATTATAGCAAATGGCTGCATACAGATATTCATTCGGGTATTATTCTGTATTTGCTACAGCCATTTATTGCCAGTGATGCCAGAAGACCAGAAAGGAAGCTTGCCATCATCTCCTGCTGAAAAGAGAAGCAACTATTTTTTACCCAGACAGAATGATTCCTAAAGATATTCTTGCTTATTGCAATGTTTTCTGCAATCCTCATTTCCCCCCCTCCTAATCTGTCAATTAAATTTATTATTAAATTATAAACCATAAGGGTGAGAATCTGCAACTGTTCTTCAAACTTAAATTACATTTGTATCCGTTACTACAATCCAACTAGCAGGTTTCTAACATTATGAATTCTAGTAATTTTCTCTACTGAATGCTACTATTCAAATGCATGCTGTTCTTCCCATGGTGCTGTCAAGCAGTATCAGCAGAGTTCATATAGCTACCAACAAAAATCCACACAGGGAGAGTGCCTATATTAAATGGGTTACTGACAATACGGTGCAGTGTCTTCCTTAACACCGAAGCCGATTTCTGAAGTCTCTACACTGTTCCTTCCTAGATGCTCAGTAAACCAATGGTGCATCAGTTGTGGCAGTGAAGCGATTGGTGAGACACTACAAATGAGATCACTGAAACACTTGGAACAGGAATTGGAGTGAAAGGGTAGCAGGGATGATAACTGGCTTTAATGTGAAGTAAAACTGTACCAGTGTTCATACCACATCTTTGCCTGCATGACTTAAGTTTACTCCTTCAGTACAACAAAGGTAATTACCATCATCTGTCTGAACTTTAGAAACATAAAACTTGTTCGAAAGGATAACTGTTGCAAAGACTCACAGGATTTTACCCTATCTTTACCTTCAAACAAGGTGCAGAAATTTGTTTCACATCTCCTCGGTTAAAAGGTTTCTTCACGAGAAATAATTAATATTGAGAACAAGGCTTAGTACAGCCCCAAGTAAAAACTTGCTGGACTGATTCTGATTGTCTAGCAGTTAAGCGCAGACACACGTGTCATCTAGAAGGTGTGGCAGGGAATTTCTTTCTTGTATAGTACAAAACAAATTTCTTCAGTAGCTTTTACTGATACACCACTGCCAGACAAACATGTGTAAACAGAAACAGTTCTCAAAACTCTGTCCCAACAGCTACAGCTGTTACGGAACACAGGAATTAAGCTTTATTTCCACACACCAGAGGAGGATTCTGTGTCAAATACACAGTAACAGTCAACGGATTCTGAACAAAAGTAAATGCTTGCTGTTTTTATAAGCATATTAAGGATTCCTGGTGCATTTACCCCAAGATGTGGCTTTAATGCACAGCAAAAAAAGCTTTGTTTCAGCGACAAGGGGGTTAGACACTCATATAGAATACAGAAATGGGCACTGCAAATTAGCATTAGTGTAGGCTATTGGTACTAACATTTCAGAATTTAAAGACATCTTAACAACGTTCTTGAAAGAGATGGCACAAATCACAGTTTTGCCTGAGCAAAGCATGTTGGTAGACCCAAGATTATGAAAGCATCTGGAGTTCCTCCACTGAAAAAGGTAAATTACTCTGCTGTTTATAGCTCTTTGAATTCATCACACGATACTCCAATAGATAAAACAAAATGCTCAGACAATGCCATCTACGCTTTCCACACCCCTGCACCAAGTTCTCACTTTATCTGAACAAGAATCAGCAACAGTGACTTTGCCCTCCACTCCAAAATCTCAGCGGGTGGCTCAGCACACCTCTCTCCCCTAGTAATAGATATAAGCAGGTGTGATTGGTAATTCTGGAAGCACTCATTCTGAACATTAGAGCACATTCAATATCTGAACTAATAGCTGCACTAATCTACTACACCTTACAGTTTCTATCCTTCATTCTCCACTGGCACTGCACAGCTGATTATTCCCACCCAAATGCAACACCTCATTCATCTGAATTAATGGCTTTCCAGATAAAAATACAGCAGTTTCCTCAGCCTGTCAGAATGATTTTGAATTCCTAATCCTAATGAAATAGGCTGGCTGCCTGCATATTATTGTGATTTAATGTGCAGAGGCTGTAGTCCCAAGTCACTCCTGCAAACACCAAGAGGCATTTAAAGATACCTCTTCAGAAATCCAACAAACTCTTTCACTTTGTTCATTCATTTCCAGGTATTTTCCCAATCAGATTTCAACTATACAATAGTTTCTGGAGCAGTATTAAAAGACTTTTCTAAAAGTCAAGATACAACTGCCACAGAAAAAAGACTGCATTAACCTTTCTTAAATCTCCTGTAAGCAGTTCACAAAGAGATCAGTATCTTCCAGGTCATTACTGGAGACAATTTATATTATCCATATTCCTCCAGGAATTGTTGTTAACATAGGTTGTTTGTAACCCTCTTGCTCCCACCTTTACAAAACACTGTTATGGGGTGTTTGGCTTGGGATTTTTTTGTGGGTTTAATGTTGTGTTTTAAGAACCATGATTCCTGCGTCTTTTACCTGTCTCCTCTGGAACAGCATTTGCCCCTCAGATGATCTCAAAACAGATAGGAAATTATATTTAAGACTGTTTCTTTAACTTCCTAGCATGAATTTTAGATGGATTAGTCATGCTCAAAGGCTGTCATTTGTCATATTAGAAGGGAACTCACCTAACAGTTAACTATCACTACAAGGTGCAGTCTTGTGTCCCTTGCTGTCATTCTCCTTATTACCACTGCCTTATGCCAGACTGAACCAATGATGACAGCTTGGGGAACCAAATCCACAGCAAGCCATCTCTCTCCTGATATTCTTCCTGAAAACAATTAGAAACAATTAGTCTGCTGACAAATTAGCTCCCTGAACTGCTGGGGCAGGTGAGAGGAGAGACACTGGGGAAGGAGAGACAGAGGGAAAGATGATTCCCTTTGGGAGCAGCTAGCCATTAAACTGGTTTAGCTGCACCACTAAATTAAAAAAAAACATATTTTCATAATGAACAGCAAGAGGGGGAGGGTAAGGGGGGGAAATCATGAAAGTCTATAGCAGATAAACATCTCAGTATCAAATACAATTAAGAAGCTTTCCTCTTACTTCAAGTATTTAATGCATATTCTCCTCTGCACACACCTTCTTCCTCTTTTCAGGTAAATCTCTCACTTATGTGAATGATTAATACTTATTATTTGTTCCTGATTATCGATTTCCACCCAAAGCCACATTAGAATAGCTGCAGTTGTCTTACAAAACTTCAACCCCAACTACCTAAAAAACATAGGAGTCTTTGCAACTTCTTCCCTCTCTCAAGTTGCTTCTCCCAGATCTTTCATACACACTGTTTCACAACATGTACTTACTGAAGGTAGTTTAATCTCACTGAAACTGCTTTCCACGTTATGCTATTTTCAACCTATTCGTTAGGCTTATATACAGAAAAACTTTGCTGTGCTGTGAGGCTAATTTGACTCAGTACTTTCAAAACAATGGTGCTGCTCTTCACATGTCTTTCTACCTTGGACTAATAACCATCCAAATTTGTGCTTAAAATATATTCAGAGATCATTAAAAATCTAAAAATCTGCTTGCTCTTCTCCCTCCTCAGTTAATTTTCCATCAGGTTAGCAGCCTACACTGGCTCATCACATGGTCGGACAATCCCTGAGTCAAAGGGACACAGCAGGAGCACTCAGCTCAGAGACAGAAGGTGTCTCAGAAAAACAGCCTCATTACTATTTGCAAAGCACAGCCAGTAACATGAAAACACACCTTATTCCTCCCACTTTATTCCTGTCCAGAAAACTATTTGGACAGTTGAAATTCCAATGTAGTTGTTTAAACAAACAAAAGCTCAAAGACCACTTCCCTCCTTTGGAAGTTTTCCTCTAATTAGACACTGCAGGAAAAGCCAACCTAAATATCAACCCTCCTAACCACCCAGAATGTAGCAAGGCATGATGTACCCAATTCAACACGATTCTTTATCCTGTAGCGTTCCTTTATATTATAAAGGTACCAAGCTGGCCCCTTGTATCCACTCTTATTGTATCAATATTGCCATGTATGACCCAAAACATTCAAGAGTGAAAGGATAAATCTAAAGCAAGGCAGCAACAAAGGCACTAGCAAAGGCACTAGGAAGAAGAGCAACAGAGCAGCTTTCATGGCAGCTAGAAGAACTGGAACTCTGGCTCAGTTCTCTTTTGGGGGAAGCAACAAGACCTGTCAAATCATCATGCAAGGACATGAAAAGAAGTTTAGTACTTGGATACTTGGTGTGTATTACATTAGAAAAAGCTGAATTACACTAATGAGAACACAAAAGAAAGGATACAGTAATTGTGGTTCAACTTGACTACACAAGTAGGCAGTCTTGCTTGCAAGCAGAAGCACAGCAGCTGTGAAGGAAGGTAAATACTGCTTGCTCTCATGTTGCTAATACTTGGTATAAATTTTTGGCAACATGACTGCCGGATTTCAAGTTATTTACAGTTCCTCAAAAAAACCCCTGGCACTGAGAGAACAAAGATGTCTGACAAAATACTCTGCAGTACACCTTGGAGATTATATTCAAAGTAAAATAGCCACAACACAAGGCATTAAAAGACTAAGTGACATAAACCTGTCATTAACAGCTGAACAAGCCAAGAGGGACAGAATGCCTGTTATGATTTTACAAAGTCAATTTGCAAAAATGTCTCTGCAGTAGCAATGAGTGCATCTGCTTAAGAATGAAAGAAGCCATCTTCTGTTCCATAATTTGACTGTATGTTTCTCCAAATTACTTCGGAGCTCTTAAAAGAAATAACCACTTAAGGCATGTTTGCTATGGAAAATGACCGAAACAGCCAACTCTCAAGGCCAGCGTGTAGAGCAGAAAGCCTCCAATTTCTGAAGGTCTACCCTAACCCAGTGAGTGCTCTCTTAATTGAGGGAAACAAAAGATGGGGCGGTGAAGAAAGCCATACAAGAGGGTTTTTTAAATATTGGTACTTCTAAAAGGACCTGGGAATGAGTGCAAGGCTGTGCACGTCACAATCGCATCTTTACCTCTGAAATACACAACCACACTACAGTTGCTTCCGTCATTACCAGGAATCACATCAAACCACTGCTCACCTACTCATCTTCATGGACCTGCTGATTTACATCACTATGACTAGGAAGCATCCTCTCATACCCACCCCTTGCCTGATAAAAATGGTTTCCAAAGTTACCAGCTCACACCAACATTTAAAGTATAACTAAAAAGGATATCAGTTTCAAAAGGCAGTTGTAAAGAAGCATTAGGCTAACCACAGCTAGCCTAGAAGATCACAGTGAAGACAGACTTGAGGACATATAAAGTCAACCGAGTCACAGATCTGACTTGTTTACACACATTTACCTTCTAGCAACTTGTGATACAAAAGTCTTAGAAAAAAAGCCTAAACACAAGAAGAATCCAACAAAACTGCCCTCATCTTAAACTAATTACTTTAAAATCAGAAACCATTAGGAACTGGGAGGGGAGAAAGGGGACTTTCAGATGTAAATTATGTCATCTAGAGGTGATGAACTGACACAAAAGCAACTTGATACCAGGCTATACAGTAAGGATTTTTGACTGCTAAATCGTCAGGGATAATGTGGCTCCTACATCCAGGTTATCTCACATCAGCAATGCTTACTGGTGGAAAGATACCAAAGGACAACACAGCAATGCTGCTAGGAGATCCAGCTGCACACCAAGACCATACACAGGGATCTCATCTGTGGTCAGATGCTAAAACATGCAAAACAGCAAAGACGTTCTGACAAGTTTGTCACCAAAGGCTGTGGATGTTGTCTACCTGAAATTCATTCAGTCTCTGACCGTTCTCAACATTCTCCTGGAGCTCATGGCTTAGTACTCTTTGCTGGGTAAAAAAAAATTGGCTGGATGGTCAGGCTCAGAGAGCTGTGGTGAATGCACTGAAATGCAGTTTGTGGCCAGTGACAAGCTGCCTTCCCCAGGGCTCTGTATTTGGGCCAGTTCTCTTTAGTATCTTTACCAATGATCCGGATAAAGGAATCAAGTGCACCCTCAGTAAAGTCTGCAGACAACACTAAGTTGGGAGGGAGTGTTGATCTACTTGAAGGCAGGAAGGTCCTACAAAGGGACCTGGAAAGGCTGGATTGATGTGCCAAGGTGAATAATATAAGGTTCAACAAGGCTAAGTGCCAAGGTCACAAGACTTGCAGTTGGGTGAAAACAACCTTAAGCAACATTACAAACTTGGAGAAGAGTGTCTGGAAAGCTGCCTAGCAGGAAAGAACCTGGGGGTGTGGGTTGACAGCTAGCAGAACATAAGACAGCAGTGTGCCCAGGTGGCCAAGGCAGTCAACAGCATCCTGACTTGTATCCACAATGTGACCAGCAGGACTAGGGAAGTGATGGTCCCCCTATATTCAGCAGTAGCAAGGCTGCACCTTGAACACCATCTTCATTTTTGGGCCCCTCACCACAAGAAGGTCACTTGAAGTGCTGGAGTGTGTCCAGAAAAGAACATTGAAGCTGGTGAGAGGTCTAGAGCACAAGCCTCATGAGGAGCAGCTGAAGGAAATGGAGTAGTTTAGTCTGTGAAAAAAGAAGGCTCAGGGAAGACCCTGTGACTCACTCTAACTATCTGGAGGAAAGTTATTGTGGGATGTTGGTTGGACTCTTCTGCCAAGTGATGAGCAACAGGACAAGAATGGCCTCACACAAGGCAGGGAAGGTTTAGGCTGGGTATCAGGAAAACCTTCTTCACTGAAATAGTTGTTAAGCACTAGAACAGGCTGTCCAGAGAAGTGGTTGAGTCATCTTCTCTGGAGGTACTTTCAAGACATGTAAATGTGGCACTTAGGGACAGGGTTTAGTGGTGAATTAGCAGTCCTAGGTTAATGGTTGGACTCTACCTTAAAGGTCTTTTCTAACCTAAGTGATTCTCTGATTCACAGAGCTCCAAATCTGACTGAAGTCATACTGAAGAGGGCAATGGGATCCTGTCTTGCAAATCTTCAACAGTTATATTGGCACAGGACCAGTCCTTCACAGACACTGATCCTTCACTCTTAGACCACAAAGCCCAGCTCCTTAATACCAGTAGATCTGGCCTTTGATAATGGTAAGACAACAATTATGTTGGTAAGCATACATGACTGTTCTAGTCTCTTGACTTCAAGTATATCCTATGTGTTAGCAACAGTTTCCATTTGGTCACAACAAGCACACCCAACCAAAACATGACAGAAGTGACAGGTCAGCAAGGCATCATTGTATCTTTCCTTGCTCTCCCTCTGATAGGTCCTGAGGAGGATAGTAGATCACTTCCTCCTCTCAGTCTGGCCCCCAAGCAATTGTAAGACATCGTTCTCTCATAACTACGGGTATATATGGACACAAGGTAAACACATTCTCACATCAGTTGAAGTTGACTGAGTATTCACCCAAACCATATGGCTATGGATCTTCCTTTCTGAGACTACCAATATCACTCAGTATCACTCAATCACTTCTATGCAGCAAACTGGTTGTTTTTGTTATTATGGCAGAGGCTAAAACTGTCCATTCATATTCCAATTATGGAGAGAAAGCTATGGAGATCACTTCAGTTAATCAATTGATGTCAATCTCATGAGTAGTCAATTAAGAAGGATTCCACTGTAATTACTATAATAATTAGATCTCTGCTACAAATGCCAACTTAAAATAGCAGCATAGGATTCAACAGCAATTGCTCACAGAAAATGTGATCTAATTTACTTTTAAAGATATGTGGTTTTGTAATTAACATACTATCAAGAAACCCTGCTAATTATTACTCCTTTTAGCAGAACACTAGTCAGGAATGAGGTCACCCACACCACCATGAGCATCTGCTCTCCCCATGTTCAAACTGGATACTTCTGTGAGTGTCCAAGAAGTCTGCCCTCTTCTTGGAAAAATCTTGTTTCTGTATTCATGGACTCAATCTACATTAAACAGAATGTAGTTTAATAACTAAAATCCTTTAGCTAGGGGATTTGACAAACACTTCAGTATGTTTTTAACATATTACTTTAGTCCAGGGCATGACTTAAACAAAGAAACCAGACTGCAACACAAAATGAAGATTTGATTCAGATCATAACAACACAGATTTCAGGATACAGTCTACATCAGGATACAGTCTAGAACAGAATGAGAACAGCCCTCAGAATTTAGCCTTTCCTTATCAGAGGCTTCAGCTATATAGGAGAGCCTGAATAAATCTTTATAGCAACATTGTGTTCCCCTTGTATGGGGAAAATGAAAGTGGAACTTAATCGACTCATAGTAAAAATAGCATCAAGCTTCCAAGTTAAGACAGATGTGGCAATGTCTTGCTGCTTGCTTAAAGATTACAGTACATCAGCACTACTGGGGAAAAAAAAAACAACACAAACCATTTTGGTTGGCATAAGCTTGGCATTCGGATTCCAGCAGTTTTGTTAGCTACAGAAACTTGATACTAGTGTGAACAGTACTGAGTACAAATAAAAAAAACCAAGCCCAGTTTTGAGAAATAAGTAACAGGATAGCCCAACTTCATGGCAAACAAGTTTCTCCTCTGTTTCACTGTTCTTCAGGACAATACTAGTATGCAGATGCACTCAGGGCTGTGTGTGCCAACACAGACAGGGTGCTTCGGTTACTCCTTATGTGTCATAGCAAAATACCTTACACAGCACAGGGTAAAGTTAGAGCTGAAGTTCTAAATCTACACGTGGATAGATAAAACTTCTAAAAAGTCAACTGGGTAACATTTTATACTAAACTTCAACTATGGAAAAATTCCAAACCTACCACTCCTTCCATAGCAGTTGCTCCTCAGACCAGATTTTCAAGCGATCGTCATTAAACCAACCCCTTTGCCTTTAAGGTTTATCTCAGTCTGGATCTATTAATCAACTCAGCAGCCATACAGGATCAAGACAAGCGTGGAAGAGAAAAACACAAGGCAAAGGAACAAAGCCATAATGTACAGTCTGAGGACTGTATCCGTCTCCTCTTTATCTGGCTGCTGAAGACAAAAACATTCCTTTCCACGGGTCAGACTGCACAAGCTGCAGAGTTCACAGCTTCCCAGATCTACAAATGCTCAAAGATTTTGAAGAAAAAACAACCCTGATCAAGAACAGGATTTGTTTTCTTTTGTTACAAAACATTAAAACCATCTCAAAAACAGTATCTAGAGCTACTGTTTTTCCCTCCCAGAACCTGCAGTGAGACTACAAGACTGAATATTACCTGGAACTCAAAAGTCAGCTCTCTAAACACCAAATTGTGCAGCTAGCCAGGGATTTACATAAACATCCAAACTGGTTGCCTGGGCTAACCTAGATGCTAGGCTTTACCAGTAACCAAGCTCTTCAAAACACAAGAGAAGCATTTTTGGAAACTAACTGTAAGACAAGCATGGATTTTATTAGAGTGCCACTTTTCCTAAGACCATCTGAAAAAGGAGCCCATGGACATCCCTACAAAGGACAGTAACAACGGCCTAAAAAACACAGCCACCTTGCCACAACTGCTCTCTCCCTGAGCCACAGGATATCAGAACCTGGGAATGCAAGCTACATTTGAGTTACGTACTTTTTCTTCTGTGAACCTTTTTAGTCCTGCATAAGCTATGCAATTCTAATGTTAATAAAGAGGTTGAGAGATATGCAACACACACACAAAGGTAAATGAACCAAAAAAAGTGTAAAAAATGGCAGACTAGTGAATGAACCATATGGTTTACACAGGATCTGTAACACACAAGACTACAACTGTACCTTCCCATGAGATTGTTTCATGTACACCATTCCTGTCAGGTGTAACTATGTCTTTGGTATAGTATAGTTTCATTATTTCAAGCATTAATTCTCATTTAAATAGCAATAGAACTTGATGGATATTATTAGTCAGTATTCAAGTTATGTGGAGGCAGCAAAACATCAAAACCATTTCCATGAAAACCAAACATCAACACCTGTATGTCTGCTCATTCACAAACTAAGGCTGAGCAGCTCATGTCTAAGTTTGCTGTAACAATCTAAACACCTTTAAAAAAAAACACATTTCATATAAAAAGCTCATACACAACAAATCAGTATCACCTGAAACTACCAAGCTTATTTCTGACATCAAAAATAAGCAAGTTAACAAAAACACTTTTACAAAGGACTGTAAAAAAAGCAGATGATAAATCTTATTAAGGATTAAAAGCCCATCTGTTAAACTAGTATATTTTTGTAGATTTCACAACATCTGCATTAAGTATTTTATAATACACTATGGAAATAAACCACCATATAGGGATGACCAGAAATGTGAGCTGCACAAATAATGCACAGCCTTGCAAGGAGCGTGCCTAACTTTGCACTTAAATAGCTATCATATCGTCAATGGTATCAAACTTCCCAGCTCATGTTTCTCCAAATTGCAACTTTTGTTATAAGAATGAAAAACAAACCAACCC
Source organism: Melanerpes formicivorus (assembly GCF_026170545.1). NCBI lineage: Eukaryota > Metazoa > Chordata > Aves > Piciformes > Picidae > Melanerpes > Melanerpes formicivorus. The sequence continues at coordinate 13,001,895 of NW_027142365.1, forward strand.
CCCAAACCAACAACAAAAACATACACACCCCAAACAAAATCACTGCAGTTTGTAACTCTTTACTAAGTGTCTTTTTTTCATGTACCAAGACAGCAATGTTCCCAAGCAAGCTCAAGCACCCTAAGAAAACTGAAAGTAACCCCTCTAAAGTATGAAATTTAGAAGAGACATACTCAGGAGTTATACTTCTTAAAGCCCCTAGGAAATAAAAAAAACATCATCACAGTAATAATAATCTACTTAGCAATAACTACAGCAATGAGTTTAGCAAAATATGTTCATGAAAATACAAGTAAAGCCTATCAAAGCTTTTCAACTGAACTGTCTTAGCTCCTGTATTCACACCACAGATCAGAATTCCAGGTCTGATGCTGCAAATGCAGAAACGTGCTTCGTCAGCAGTGACAGTGACAGGTGCAATAGTGAATAACTTAAAATAGAATTTCCAACTATTACACTACTGTGATCAGCTTATCTTTGTAGTTCCTGCTACAAACACCAGTCTTCAGTTGGCAAGCCCAGATATTTAGACACTGTTCTTGGCTTAAAACTAACACTGCTACATTTGAACACACAAAGATGCTAACTAGAATGACCTATATGAGGCCGAAAGTCTCAAACTATCAACTTTAGTTTCCTGCTCAGTAGAAATGTTCCGAATGACAAAGTGCTACATACACTATAACACGAGTCAGGCACCAAATCATTATTCTTTATAGGTCAGCTATTCTTGGTGTCTTGTAATTCCCACATTTATTTCAAGTGTCTTTAAAAACAGACTAGCATTTCAAATCCATGACCTTTTAGGTGCAATTATGATCAAACTTCTTTTTAAGGCTGGTATAAACACTGAACTAAGATAGGTGAAAGACAACAAAGCCATATGGAGAGGGGAAGAAAAGGATTAAGAACAGAGGTGAACTGGAAAAGTTTACTACAAGGACAAGCATTTCCATAATGCTTGTAGGCTCTGTGAGTAACTGCCATTGTTATTCTCTCTGCACACAGTGAGAGTTAAGTGTCTGACTGGGACAAACCATGACTACCGAATGTCATTTACATGGAGACAGCATCAATTAGTTCACTTACCCAGCATTCAAATCAGTTTATTTATTAAAACAACAACAACAAACAAAACACTGAACTCACAACACTACAAAACACCTTCAATTTCTATCATTCCTTCAGCCTCCACTCTGTGCCTACTGCATTCCTAAAAACCTCTCTACCCACAACGTAACTTAAATGCACCTGATCCCTGAAGGAACAGATACATGTTTATTTCCCCGACTTCTCATAGGCAGAAAGGTTTAACCCTGTCATGATGGTCACAATACAGAGCTGCTTGCTTCTCTACATGCACAGCTGCAGAGCGTTAACGACTTCAAAGGAGCAATTCCTGGCTACTCAGGAATAAGATTAGAGTGGTATGAATATCCATGACTTTATGGGACTGTATAACAGGCATATTAATATATTGAAGTGTAATTGACATTTCAGAGACTGCTCTGTGCCCTCCCCTAACACAGAGTCCAAGAATACTGCCTACCTATCTGCAGAGAAACTCGTTTATAGGACTTCTGAAAATATCCTATTATTCCAGACATCCTGCCTCTCCCTCTCACCACCTACAGCCCTGTAACCAACCAAAGGCTGCAAGCGAGATTTTGTACTTTGCATGAAAAATTCATCATGTCCCTTCCACGCAAGGAGTACTTGAGCTGTATTGCCATTAACAACTGTATTTGTGAAAGATCAGCACACCATTTCTTGAAAAACATCAATGACAACGCATTCTTAGAAGAATAAAACGTAGAGCTGCCTAATGTTATGCTTTTCTATCATTAATTACGGTCTCAGCTTCACACTACACTCTACACACTCCTCCATCTTTTTCCATGTGCTGCAAACAAAAAAGAAATTAAAAAAGCCAACATTATAATGCACATTCAGTAAAAACTTGTGTTGTTACAAGAAATTTTAATAGAGATGACATTCAAGTACTTGCCACAGTCTGCTATCTCAAAGGCGGCTCTCTGGTACTTAGGACCCGTCGCTGTTTAAGCCCGTGTTGTGGGGGAAGGCTGCTGCGCTTAACACCAAATAGTGTCACCAAAATATGGAAAGTCCTCAAGACAAACTTTTATACAAGGTCTCAAGAATTAGAAGACACCCAAATGTTTTTATTTTGCATCTTTGGGCATTTCTGACAGCACCCTTGTTCTGTGACTACCTGAGGTTCTCAAATACATGGCATTGTATGGATTTTTTCCTGAAGGAGCTTTTATTCCTTTCCCAATCACTGTTAGAAAGGAACAGAACTACTCTATAAAACACCATTAGCTATCCAGAAGACAGTGCATTCCTACTTCCTCCACATATTTCAGTATTTTGGCAAAGGTTTGACCAAGCAGAGTCAGTTCATTAAATGTAAGCCAAAATAAAAAGATGTTCTCTCCATTCCTGGAAATGACACTGGTGCCAAAAGATGGTTTATGACCTCAGTTTTCAATTACACCTCTGCAGACAGTGCCATCTGCCAAAGTGGTAGCCTGAGTTCCTTAAAATCTTCAGCAACAAATACTGTCTAACATTCTCAGGTAATGTGAATTCATACTTCACAAGTGCAAAACAGCAAAGTACTGAAACAGCCCAGAGTACACCTCTCAGCTAACATTTACCTCTCAGACAATCCAAAGAAATGACAGTGCAGTCTAATGTACACATCCACACTCACTCTCCCTGTTAACAGTGGGAATGAACCACAAAACCAAGACAAATATCCAGTATAAACACAGAATTAGAAGTTGTACATATACTCCTGACCACAGTATAAAACTCTCCAACAACTGAATCTCTCCAGCTAATTTTTTACCACATTTCCCTTTGCTCTAGTAACTAAAAAAGTGCTTCTTATGCAGAGTTCTCTTGAGTACAGATCAAGTAAGTGGTTCAAACTTGCAATGCTGAAAGACAGCACAATGATATTCATGAGAAGACTAACACTGGAAATCACAATTTTATAGACGCCAATATAAGATGTCAGATATATTGCTTCTTTCATTTTCAATTACACTGTTTAATGTTTCTGCTATCACTTCTAGATGGCTTCGGGCCTTCTTACTATCCTGCCACATGACAATGGAACTAACTATCTTCTGCCTGGACTAGTCATGCAACACACCCACAACCTTAACATTCACAAAATAGCAGCTAGAAGATAGTTTGCCCTATACTTTTCTCAGTAACAAACTTAGCAGTGGCAGTTCAGAGCTTCTCTTCCCTCACCAGCTTCTCCAAATTGTATTAATGCTAAGGTTCTGTCTTTATTTCTGTGACATTCTGTAGTCCACACTCCCAACTATTTGAAAGCAAGCTAAAGCTTCTGGAGACAACATTTAATATCTATCACCACCTCAAGGTACTAGGCCAGCCAGAAGAATTAACACATTAACTGCAACATTTTCCTCCCATAAACCCCTGACAATCATCAAAACTCACCACTTTCTCTTCCAGAACAAGATACATCAACTTCAATTCCAGTACTTGCCTACTATTGAACACGTTTCTAAACAACTTCAAGAAACCTCAAAGAAAACACCTCTCCTCCAAAGGAATTCTGAGAGAACAAACATGCAACATTCTGTAAATCACTCTCACTCTGCAGCTCTGGGAGAGACGATTTTAGGCAGAGCTACTTTGTAAACATGCACGTTTCACTAAGTCCTCACACAACGTTTTCCACACTGAACAAACTTTCCGTTGACTTGAGTTTTGATAGCGTAAATTCTTTCCACTCATATAAACATAAAGAAAACAGAGTCTTGACTACTGCCTTGAAGATGAAGTGTGTTGAAGTTCTAACTCAATGATACATTTGTTGCCCAAGCTGGACTGTGAATATTAAGCTACCTTTATTTTTAACATTTGAGTAGTCTCATACAGTACTTGGCCTACTTCAGGGGCACAGCATCTTCCTCAAAGCAAAGCCAGTGCACTAGTATTAGTCATAACTTTCTTCTAACAACATAAACAGCTAGAGAAAAGCAAACAAGTTCATCACGTTTGGCAAAGAACACAGAAGAGAACTGTTAAATAGAAGAGTGCATAACCTCATCCATAAGCATGAGACGGATTCAACAGTTTTGTAGAACCAACCTAACCCACTTAAAGGATTCCAGTAACTACATGAAATACAAAACTTCTGCAGGGCTGGATTTTACCTGCAGCCTCACTCCTGAACTTTCCAACAAACCCCCAATCTATTTTAAATTCAGCTCTTTTCTGAGCTGTATCTAGGTCAATGAATTCTGAATACTGTAAATCAGATTACAATACTATAAAATCTTCCTGAAGTTAGTTGGTATTTTCTGTCACTAGATTCACAATTATTTGTCTTGCACTTGAGGTAGTGGGAAATAGTAAGTATCAAAAAGGCACACAGGACACAGCCTGCTGAAATAATAACACAGGAATGGAGGTGGGGAGTGTAGATTTCCCATAGTTAAAAGCTGCATTTATTAAGCAAAAAACAAAAGCACTGGGGAAAACAGAAATACAATGTTATCATAGAATGTTGTGGGTTGGAAGGGCAATCAAAACTCATTAGACCAACATCCCCTGCCCTCAGCAGGCAAATACTCCACTAGATCAGTGTGTTTTGTCAAACCTGACCTTGAATAGCTTCAGGGATGAGGCCTCAACTACCTCCCTGGGCAACCTGCTGCAGTGTTTCATCACCCTCACTGTAAAGAACTTGCTCCTAACATCCCATCTAGGTCTACTCTTCTGTCATTTCAAACCACTGCCCCTCATCCTATCATTCCATCTAGGCCTTTGTAAACAGTCACTCTACTGCCTTCTTGTACGCCTTCTTCAGGTACTGCAAGGACACTAGTAGGTCTCCCCAGGGCCTTCCATTCTCAAGGCTACCTCGGTCTAGCTTTGATCTAGCAGGCTACCCTTAGCAATGCTGCTTCTGAGATGTTGCCTCAACTGCTCTGAAAAGAGTGACTCTACTTCTAACAAAACTCAGAAGAACAAAACTAGATAATTTAAATACAGGAGAGAATGGGACACTTCAAACAACTATATCTCAGGAAAACACCTGGAAGAAAACATGTCACATACTATGTGGACAGACTAACACAGGGAATGATAATGACAGACAGGAATAAACAAATCAAGTTATATCAGTGTTTCCATACCTCTGCTGAGAAAGGCATTTTGGTGAGTCATTATAGATCAGCAAAGTTTAGCAAAGAACTTGCAGCCTTCTTCCCTTTCCAGAATAAGTCCTACACTTCCCTAACACAAACCCCTTACACAAAGTCCTCGAGTTTTGAAAAGGAAAATCTAGCAGCAGAATTCAACTTTTCATGCTAACTTCTTCCTAGCAGCTATTCTTTGAGTTGGATATCTGATCAGTGAAGAATATGCAGATTCACATCTCTCTGAGTTGTTGAACACCACAACAGGCTTCTTAGAGAAGTAGTCAATGCCCTAACCCTGACAATGCCCTTAATAACATGCTTTGTCAGCCCTGAGTGGGTCACACAGCTGGACTACATGGTCACCGTAGGTCTCCTACAACTTGAATAGTCTATTCTGTCAGTTCTGCTCTAGCCCTGCAATTTATAACAGGGACAGCAGCATGAAATCTACATGTAGGGCAGCCTTTGCTACTAAACTCTCTCTTCAAATAAAAGCATATTAAGCCTTCCAGGCAGGCTACATCTCTGGTTTCTATTTACAGCTAAGAAGTAACCTTGAAGTCATGAAGTTGGTATAAAGGTATGCATATAAGCAGATGTTGGAAAGCAGTCCTTTCACAACAACACTCTCTCAAAACCTTCCAACTCAAAAAGCATGAATTTCTTAACTCCTGAATTAAACATAAAGGAAACAAATCTCAAAGAGTGGTACTTAAACCTTAAGAGCATAGTTTCCTTCCTTACTCAAACTACCTGTGCTTGAAGAGACTGACAGACCAGGAAGTTTTCAAACTTTTATTCCATCCTGAATTCATGCAATTCACCTTCACCCATTTGTTTAACCAGAAAGATTCTCCCAAAACAGTGGTGAACATGCATGCACCTGAACACACAGAACACCACATATGCTGGTAGAAGGGAGGGCAGAGTATAAAGGCTCATTAAACAGGAAGAGGATGTGAACAGAAAAGCAGCAGCCAACATTTTATTCTGATACATTGCTCATTTGATGCCTGCCTTGATATTAAAGCTAGTTTTACCCCTGACACAGAGAAACTGCAAATGAAGTGAAAAAATAACAAGTAACTTATTACATATATCTAAGAAATTAATTCTGTCCTAGCAGAGCAGATTCCCACACAAAGACAAAAATTCTTTAAGAATAAAATACTTGAAAAAGTAACACATTAACTTGTAAGTGTTCAAAAACTCACACTGAATACCCTGTACATTTCTGAGGAATACAACACAACTATTGAGACAGTGAGAAGCAAAGTGGCCTACTCAAAACATTAGCAGATTTATCAGCTTGCCACATTGCACTTTTTCCTACCTGAAACTAATATTAGACAGGTTCCCATGAACAACTTAAATTTTACTGGAATAAAATCCGGGGTGTTAGCTATTAAAATAAAAGAGACAAAAAATGTGTCACATCAGCCTGAACATCAAACAAAGTTACTGAATTACTGCCCCTTCCCATTACTAATGTTAATCATTTTTTATTGTACACAATTAATACCAAATCCTCTGCTGAGCTCCATTACACAACAGATCAAATCTGAACAGTCAGGAAGATAACCTTATGGGGCTCCTCCTTAGGACTGGCTGTAAAACATTCCCAGGAGATAAAGTCGTTTCATACCAGCCAGTTTACCTTGACATCAGCTCCTCTCACTCCAAAACACTGCCAGCTGGTCTCCTCCTTGTGATATTAACAATACTGCTAACAAAGTTTCTTTGTGGTTTTCCCCATCAAGTCCTAAGGTAAATAATAGGAGATTTAAAATCTCTTCCAATAGTTAACCATCCTTGTTGTAAACAAAAGAATACCAACACTAATCTTTTTTGCCTAGTCTGAAGATTAAAAAACTGGTCTCACTGTAGTTAAGCCTGCTATACCTAGAGCCACTGCTGTCTGCATGCCTTCTCTTTGTGCAGTAACTGGGAAATCAAGAAAAGGTTAAAAAGAATTTCAGTATGCATCTCTCAAATGCATTCCATAAGACCGGTTTACATTTAGCTTTTCTGGAACAGCTTCTTAGGACACGTTAAATTGCCTTATTTATCATTTATATTGATTATGGATGTCTATAATCAAAATTTTAGAGGATCATCCTCCATCTAGAAAACAAATGTCCCGATTTGAAGTTCTTCCAAAGTGAGTTTGCTAAATCATATCCTGCATGATTTCAAAACAGTATTTAGAGTTCCTGGAGAAGCCTGATGATCAACAACTCTTCTGTTTTCTGAGACCTGGAGTGTTTTCAGTATTAGAGCATGGCATGCGTGCCTTCATCATTACTACACATTTAACTGATCCCATATACAGAACTAACATTACATTATCAAACCACTTTCATGGTTGCTTTCTGCTCACAACCTGTAGTTAGTATCCACTTTCTCTAGGGCACACCAGGTCATATTTCATGATAGCTGGCCTGTCCAGGCCTACCTGACTTTTTACACCAAACTTTCAGTTCCCAAGAAGTTGTCATATCCCATTGCTGGAGTCCACACTTCTTGTTCTTAGTTTGAAGTGGTAAGTCTTTTTTATTCCAATTTCAAATTGAGATGGGCAATCCCATTCCAGCCTCAAACAAATACTGCCAATATGTAACAGAAGTCTGCTACCACTCTGCCACTGACTATAAAAGGAAAACACTGTTGGTTCAGGTGGGTTTCATAAAACAGAATTAACTAGCTTCTTTAGGTAGTTAGAGACAAGGCACAAATTGCTCACTACAGAAGCTAGTTCTCACCATCAGTCCGATTTCCTAACTTGCATGAATGTTCAGGTACACAGAAAACCTTCCAATACTGAACAGAATGGAACAGCAAGCTTTGGTGTAACCAAAGGGAAATATCCAGTAAGCTGCCACTAAATAGCTGAGAATTGGGCACAGAGAAAGAGGGGAAAGAAACTTTTCATGACCTGAATATTCTGACATAGTATGACAGTTTGACACTTGAAATTTGGCCATCTGTGGTAAGCTGCCATTTATTTCTCCCAAAGTTCTCTCATTAAGAATTTTGTATCTTTTTCACACAGGTGTATTGGAAGTAAATCTCTTCCATTTCTGAAGAAGGTGTTTACATAAGACTGCTGGTTTAGACACAGTGGCAATAAATCATTGCTCCTGTTCCCCTCCTATCAAATTATCACAGGTTCTCTTCTGCAAGCTAAAAACTTTATATGCACTTTTATGAGTTTACATTAAACAACAACAACAAAAATCCAGACTTGAAACTAACAATTCAGTTACAGGATCTGTTATAGTTTCACATTCATATAGTTGTGATTCACCCTACAAAACAATAAATTGTGCATCAGCAAGGCAGTGGTTCTGCCAAGAACATATGAACACTTTTTAATGGAAGAACACATGGAATGCAGTTTAAGCTGGTAAGAACATAATGAACAAAGACAACTAAAGGACCTTTAGTGAAATTTTTATCTGTAACTCAAGCTCATTCGTGTACTGAGTCACTACACCTCAGCTATACACTTACTTCACACGTTCAAACTCATCACAGCTTAGATGGTGACATATGGATACCTTCTTGTAAAAAAAGCCAGTAAAGAACCTACCCTTAGTAAGGTAAAAATAGCCTTCTGAGCAGCAAGAGAATATGCATATGGCATCTTGCCAATATCTCCAGCATGTATTTGGGAAGAGAAAGACATATTTTCTGTGCAGGTACTGCTTGGAAGCGATCTGTATTAGCTGTGCTCAAGGCAGTTTCATGGAGAGGATGTGATACTTGACATTAACCCAAACAGGGTGTAGATGGGAAATTAACCTATAGTGCTTTGCTAAATTAAGACATATCATACTAGAGAATGTGTTTAAAGTGTTCCAAAGCATCTAAATGAATATTATATCATCTTCATCAGGTCTTATAAACGTGTAGCAAATACTGACAGGTCATGGTGATATTAGACTCTTTTTCCCTTAATAATGAAATTTGACTAAATAAGCTTTTCTTAAACATTCCCAAAGCCAGGGCAAGGAAGATAACTACAACTCTGGATTCAAAGAGATTAAAATCATGTTTTAAACTATTTCAGCAGTTTGCTTGAACATCAGGCAACAGACTATGGCAGAATTTACAGGTGACAACTGCACACAAACTTAATTCCACCTTCTGGGCAACCTGTCAGTTACATCACAACACATGCAAAGGCACACAGTAAGAACTAGATAGCTGTAGTGCTTGGAACTTCAAACTCTGGGCACTTCATTCTTCTCTCTGCTTCTAGCAACACTAAAATCAGAAAGTAAGCTTAAAGTTTAAATTATGAATCCTCACAAACAGAATTTCATATAATAAACCAGTCTAACAGAAACCTAGTAGGTCAAGGAAGCTGTTAACTGTAAACCACCAGACCATGTCCTTAGTCAAGAGAGGAAGCAATACAATAAAGCAACAGGACTTCTCATCACTTGATACTCTCCCTGGCCTCAACACCAAGGATGGAGACACCAGGATTTTGAAAAACTCACCTGGCTGTCAAAATCACAGCTCTAAGGATGCATTTTGCTCAAACCCAGGATTTTTAGACAAGTGATGTTTAATGTTGCCTACGAAGCATCCTTAGATTTTGAATGCTTTTTCTTTCTTGGAGATGCGTGTGACTCCCCATAGGTTTTCATTTCTTAGATTTAGCAACAGACTTGGCAACAGTCTCACAATGTGTTTACCCTAGAAACAATGTGTTTACCTTGGGAGCTAAACCAAGTAGCAGAACACAGCACGGGTTGGTAACTTCAAGTACCTCTATCTGTGTGCTGATGAACTTTATTTACTGTAGTTTTCTACCTCCAAACATACCCACCAACTGAAGTTAGGACTTACTAAGCAGAAAAGTAAGCTCATTAACAGAATTTCTATAATTCTAAGGCCCTTAGCTACCACTCTTAAGAGTTATCACATGCCTCTTATCAATACATTAGAACTATTTTCTATATTCATTTTTTGTAGGAATGGGATGGAAGAAAAGAGAAGATGAAAGGGAGGTAAAATAGATTCATTTTTGTGCACCAAACCACTGTTTAGTTATTTAAATACCTTGAATATTAAATTTCTTTGATTGCCTTTTTCCCTAGGGAAAGTTGTTTAGTCAAGAGGAAAGCTCTTAACTCCAAGTATGTGTTCACTTAAAATTGCATTTATGCAAAACTCAAGGCAATGTTGGAATTCTATTTATAATGTAGCTATAAATGGCTGTTCACACCAGCTGAAGTGTCCCCTTCCCCCAGCTCCTTATGGACACTTTGCCATCATTTAAAAAGAAACAGCTAAATATTATCTATTATTTTCATAAGTATTAGAAAAAAAAAAATCCTCTAACAAGTCTCCAATGACTATGTAACACAAGCGACTTCCAACCTTCCTAAATCTTGCATTGCATGAAGTTTGGGAAACAATATAGTAGGGTATGAAACCTGTGAGGTTTAGCTGTTGTGAAGTACCCTGTCTGTCATCAATGCCAATCTAAAAGCGAAGAGAAAGCCTTTTGGGGCAACAGGGGGAAAGGAAGGAAATTTAGCAAGCTTGAAGAAACAGGAAGAGAGAAGAATTTACATAAAATAGTTGATGCTAAGACTTGAATTCGATTCAGGAAGATATTTGTGTTTACTGATGGCAAACAAATCTCTGGAGAGCATGTGTTTGTTTTAAATGTGTATACACACAAAGACAGGAGCAAACTTCAGCTGTGAAAAGTGTCTACTTACACCTAAAGCTCTGAAGTTCAACCCTCAAAGCATCATATTAACCACATAAATCTTCTAATTAATGTTTTCCCTTGTGCACGACTACTTTTCCTTAGCCAGGACATGTATCCCTGGGTTTATTCAGGCTTTATACAGCCACTCTGTGTAATTTTCTAGCCTGAAAGCTTGTAACTGCCAGGTAAAGAGTCAAAAAGCTAGAGAGCAACATGACATTTCTACAGAAACAAAGGCATGCATGAAGAGTCACTCACTTTAACTGAGAAACTTGGCAAGCATCACAGCATACGTAACAAATTAAACACTCTAGCACAAGTGGAAATTCAAGGTGTTCTCTCACACTCAAAAATCTACAGCTGTCTGCTGCGTTAAAAGAAACACAAGCACCTAAGCACTGCTACCTACCACTTAAATCCTACCACCATGCTGGAGTTCCAAAGACCTTTATTTCACAAAAATTAAGGTCCACCAGAAAAAAACCCAACACAAACCCCCCCAAGCCTCCAACCAATAAAAAAGTAAAATAATCATACTTCACAATATACATTGTAGTGGATGTGTAAAGCAACTTATGGCTTGGAAAGAATGTGCAGGCAGCTACACCAGAAAAGCCTCAGAGAGTAGTCACTTAATAGAGACAATATGCAAAGAGTACTACTCCTTAGAAATTAGTCACCCTGAAGGCTACCCATGAAAATTCAAGAAACTTAACTTAAAGCAGCAGTGCCACAAAAAGAAAACTACATTTAGAGATGATACATGTATCTTAAATTTTAGAAGAACCTCAAAGTTTGCTACGTCTAGAAATACAAACAGGAGCTGCACAGCCTGTCACCTCTGAAGGACAATAGAAGTTTGACAGCTAGCAAAGCTGAAGACCAGGCAACTGCCACATTTGTGCTTGTCATTAAAATTCAAAACCCCTCTACATAACTGCATTTCTACAATTCTCTCCTATTTGTTGTGCTCAACGCACAAGTGGAGGGCAACTGACTATACTGAAGATCTGCAAACACTGAAAACAAATAACCCACTTCAGCAAGTGGCTTCTGCAGTAGCAGCTCCTGAGTGAGTGTTTACACCTGTCTTAGAGCATCTCAAGTGAACGCCTGAGTGAACCTGAAGTTCGGACAGGTTTAAGTTGCCTTCTCCACTGAGACAGCAAAACCGAGCAGAAAGTGATATGCTTTAGGTCTCCGAACTCGGATTTTCTTCCTTTCAGTAGTATTTCAGTAGCGCTTTTTTTTTATTATTATTCCTACCTAGCGCCTGTCTCTCAAGGCACTTCTAGGTTTTCCAAATAAACCTCAACAGAAATCCTTCCCTTTCTTAACTCTGGCAGCAAGCTATCTATACTAGCAACAGAGAGCTAAGCCCACGCACAAGGAGCTCAGCGGCAGCTGCCTATGTCCGCGCGGGTCGGCGGCAGCCCGAACGTTACCGCGAGTCAGGCGGCGGCACGCCACCACAGCACGTGCGTGGCGATGCCGGCAAAGACAACAACGCTTGAACTGCCCGGTGACGAGCCCCGCTCCCCGCCCGGCCGCTGCTGCCTCCCTGTTTCCCCCACGAGGCCGGCCCGGGCCGGAGCGCGCTCCCGCAGCAACAGCCACAACTTCCGAGCGCCCCCTGCGGCGGCCGGCTCGGCAGCGCCACCCGGTGGGGCAGAACGGGCACGGCGCCGCCGAGGCCCGTCTTCCCACCGCTGCCGCACAAGGCCCGGCCCAAGAACTAAGAGACAAAATGGCGGCCGCTCGCAGTATCACGTGACTCTCTTTGTGCCTTTCGGGGCCTCCCGCAAGGGCCCGCAGCTACCGTGGGGCGCAGGCTGGCGGGAGAGGTGGCCGTAGAGAAGCACTGGGGGAAGGAGCGGTAAACGGCCACCGGGCTCGGCACCTTCCCTCCTCAGGTCCACCCCCCCTCGGCGGGCGGGGAGAGCGGGGAGAAGATGGCGGCCATTTTGTGCTTGCGCAGAGGCGAAGGTGGGGGCCCTGGGTGCGGGGGGGATGGAGGGACCCGGCCGAGGGGGGGGGGGGGTCTCACGTACCGACTCCTCTTCCTTCTCCATGCCCGTGGGCATCTGCGGCACGGCCCGGTTAATGGAAGCATATTCAGCCAAGTCGGGCAGGTCCTCGCAGCGGAAGACGGGCAGCGGCTTGGACGCGTCCAGCGCCCGGGCCCGGAACGACAGTTTGCTCATGTTAGGCGGCGATGGCGGCTCCGGCTGGGGAGGGGGGGGCGACAGCAAAAGCGCTCCGAGCTGAGAGCCGGACCCCGCCGAGCGATCTCATGGAGGGACCGGGGCTCCCCCGGCAGGGCGGGGCGCACTCCGACACGGGGCCCGGCGGCGCCGGCTGGCGCGGCTGGGCTGGGCGCTGGCTTCTCTCCTCCGCCGCTCCGGCTCCGCTCAATACGCCACGGCCAACATGGCGGACATTAAACCTCGACTGGCCGCCTCTTTCAGCCAACCCCAGCGCCACAGCCATTCCCACACTGCATCGCGCAGGGGCGCGGGCACAGCGCCGCCCGGGGGAGAGCGCGCGCAGCGCGGGCACGGGAGCGCGGGCTCGGGAACGCGGGAGAGCCCGGAGCGGCCGGGCAGCGGGTACAGGGCACTGCTGCCGGGCGGGAGGAGGAGAGGTGGGGGGGGCGCAGCTGCACCCTGCAGGACCCCGTCTCGCGTGGGGCAGGAAGAGGCTGGGACCCGGGCCTCAGCCTCCGTCCAGGACTGTGCCGCTCGCCTGCTGCTGAGCTGAGCCGAGCCGAGCCGGGGAAGGCGCGCTCCACTCCTGGAGCGCTATGGAGGTTCAGCTAGCCCCAAATCCCCCCACTCTCGGGCAGCAACGCGTCCCCGACGTAAATGGAGCAGCGCCTTTCCCTGACAGCTTCCTAGGTACGGGAAAAATGGGAAGAGAAGCGGGAGAACGTAAAAATGCCGGCCCCAACCTTTCCGGTGGCTCGGGGGCCGGCTGGGCGCCAGACCGAAGGACAGCCTGCCCTAAATGCTGAACTTACCCCGACCCGGGTAGGCGGCGACACGGCCGCCCGGTTCCCTTCGAGCGCAGCTCCCCCCGAGCAACTGCCGGAGCGGCACCCGGCGCGGGGCTCTGGCTGCGGAGCAGCCCGGGATGGGGCAGCGCTCCGAGACCCCGGGCCCGACCCAAGCCCTGCGGCGGGCGGCAGCGGCCCCTGTCACGGGGCGCCTTCAGCAGCGAAGCGGCACCTCCGGGCCCCTCAGCAGCACCTGCCTGTCGGGCTCCGTCCCTCCCTGCATCGCGGAACCAAGTTCGCATTCGTGGTAAACGAAGGAGAAACACGGGCACCTCCCTGAAGACATGCAGAGCTGCGAGAGCCGGTCACCGCCACAGCAGCATTGCCAGCCCCTTTCTGCCAGGCTTTCACAAACTTGGTCCAGTAGCGAAGTGCAGACACGTGAACTAGTTTAACCCTTGCTTAGATTCCCGTTATCAGTTACCCGTTAAAGCGGGCTCACGACAGGCAGAAGTTAGAACTAATTTGAGTATGTCTCACTAAGTAAGCTTTTTTACATCTCAATGATTTGATTAAAGTAATGCACCGTTCTGCTGTTAGCAAGAGGTTGGAAATTTGGAGGCTCGCTTTTCTCCGTTATGTCCCCACGTGTCGGCCCGGGTCATCGCAGCACAGCCATAAAAACGTCAAAGCCATCGCTAAAGCTGTCTAGCTAAGGACATGTTCTTGTATTAGCTCATAATGTGACTCTAATGAAATAAGTCTACCTTCTCCAAGTTACGTTTATTTTCATTAAAATGAAACAAACCACGAATTTCTTACTCTAAGTAACGCTCCTTTCTTAAAAGCAAAATACTGTTGTTCCATGGTGTCATATGGGAATTAGTAGACAGTACTTTATCATATATTACTCCTGGGAAACAGAACTTTCAGAAACATGGCATAAATATCACAAAAACATTAGAGAAGCCCTGGTTTGCTTAGTAATTTCTAAAATCTGCAAATTCTGCAAAAGAGGCAAAAAATATTAATAGTAACACCTCTGTCTTCAACCTGAAACAACTCTTAACCACTGGATGAAATACTGCTAGATGCAGTTGTTAACAGCAGTTTCAAGCCAACAATTTGCATGTCTGACTTCCTCTTAGCTCTACCAAACTCTTTTCACCTGCAAGTCATTTCCCTACACAGCCTCTTTGGGACAGGAAATTGTTTACAGCAAATGGGTAATACAGTGGAAGACAGCTGCTAGGGAGAGCAAGGCTTTGCTTATTTTGTTTAAGGGAAGGTTGTTGGGGTTTGGTAGTGCTTTTTGTTTGTGTTTTGGGGTTTTTTTTTAAGCTTGTTTCTGTTTGTTGGTTTGGTTTTGTTTTTAAAGGAGAGTACTTAGGAGAACTACAGCATATCGTTGTATTCACTTGTATTTCAGTGGTTACATCTGAACCACAAGTGCTTATGGCTTTTTACATTAATTATAAAGCTTAAAGCAAACACTAGCTGCAAATAGTAATGCTAAAATAAGTTGCACATAAAACATCTACAGAGTTTTCTACAAATGCTGAATAATTTAGTTCATCCAACCAGCAGATAGGTAAGGGGATGATAATAAAAAAATCAATATGCTATCATAGATTGTGTTTGACCTAAGACACTAAGTGAAAATGAAATACCTGGCAGCTAAGCAAGAAATAAGGCCATTAAATATAACTCTCCACTTCCACTGATGAAAGCAAAACAATGCATAATGAAAAGGAAAGTATCCCGAACTACACTACACAGAAAGAATATTCAAGTTTATCCTTAGCTGACCTTTGCATTTCTAACCCCACCACAGGCTTGGGAAAAGTGCAGAACAAGCAGAACAGACAGTAACATTTGGCTACAAACAGGACAGTATGCATTAAGAAAGAGTTTTGGCCTGCAACTCTTGGACTCATCAGCTTTTAATGTTTTGCCAATGAAATAGACTGTGCTTAACTATTTTAGGACAGAAGTTGATTAGTCCTCGAGATTACCCGAGTTAAATTGCTGGTAAGATGAAATGTGGGATGTTTGAAAACAATGTCACATCAGCCCTCATTTCTGTATCAGGAAAAAGTATAGAATGTAAAGAGAGAAGTATTTCTGGTCTACCTTCCTTTCAGTTAGGATATAGATATGTTTGATCTTGTGTGATTTTGTAGCATTTACCTAAATGCTCACCTTACACTTGCAGACATCAGTGCTGCCCTGCACAGTATCTAATGTAAAATTGCTATGTCTTGCATAGTGTCCAAAACACTCCTTGCTAGGTCTCAGTAAAAGATCAGTAAATGTAAATGATTATTATTTTGCACCAAAGTACTATGCATCCATCTTAAAAACTGAAACTTAATGAACTGAAAGGTAATGGAAATATAATGAGTATGGCATTTTGAAGTGTTCTTTTTCTACACAAGCCACTGAAATGAGATCTTTAACACTGGAGGCATTTCGTTAAGGCTCCATCTTTTTATGATCTCACAATAATTGAAAGGACACACTTTCTAAAATGAAAGCCCTTTATACATCAGCTATGTGGGTAGTGAATATAAACAATTTCAAATGTACTAAACTCAGTACAAGATCCAACCACTTGATCTGTACAGAAAGGGGCCTCTTCTGACATAATCTAACTCTGCTTTGTGAAACCCCCAAAATACCTTGCTATTTTGGTTTGCAAGTTCTATATACTGTTTGACAAGGTTTGTTAATGTTACTATTTATTTTGCAGCTCAAAAACTCTTGAGTTAAAGAAAGATCTTCAGTAGTTCCTTTAAGCATTGTGTTGTGCTTTTGTTAGCACTGGTTTAATACTGTTGCCCCATCCTAGAAGCAACCATAATCACAAAATGCATGAAGGGCATAGATCTTAAACTGTCATTTTTGGTGCTTTGCAGGATCAAGAAAATATGCAGAAAGGGATATAAAATTTCAACAGGCTTCAACTTCTAAAGAAAAGCCCAACCCCCTTTTTTAATATTCTCAGGAGTTTATCTCACATTAAATTATATATAGGCAAGTATAAAATAAAGGAGGTAGAGGTTAAAATAAAGCACAACATGAAGGCTAATACTGCAGATATGGGGTTTCTATTGTTCTACTTTTAAAGGAAGCCTGTTTACTTGAGAAAATAAATATTCATAGAAATATACAGTATTAACAGTGAACATTTTATGTTATTCTACATTGAAAAAAAAGGGAGTTTTATCTGGTTTTGTTAGTTTGTTGGTTTTGGCTTTTTTTTTAATCATAGCATGGCTTAGGTTGAAAAAGACCTTAGAGATCATCTGCTCCAACCTCCCTGCCATGGGCAGGGATGCCTCTTAACTAGACTCAGCTGCTCAAAGCCTCATCCAGCTTGGCCATGAACACCCCAAGGAGGAGACATCCACAACCTCCCTGGGCAACCTCTTCAAGAGTCTCACCACCCTCATACTGAAGAACTTCTTCCTAAGGTCCAGTCTAAACCTATTCTCCCTCTGCTTCAAACCATTCCCCATTTTCCTATTGCTAGACACCCTTATGAAAAGTTTCTCTACAGCCTTGCTGTAGGATCCCTTCAGGTACTGGAAGGCAGTTCTAAGGTTCCCCCAGAGTTGAGTCTTCTATAGGCTGAACAGCTCCAGCTCCCTCAGCCTATACTCACAGCAGAGGTGTTGCAGCCCTTTTTTCTTTCCTTTCCCTCTGCCCCCAAACCAGACTGGTATTAGAAAACCAGTGCATTTGACACCTTACATTCATCCATTTCCTCTAGCCATACTGTTCTTGAACCTACTTAAAACTGTAGCAGAAAATAATTCAAAGAATGTGTTAAAGGTAAAATACATTTCTCATTTGGCAGCCACTTAAGCATAGTTCTTACAGGCAGAAGGTAACACAGTATTTTCACAGACTGAGGAATATGCTGAGTACACTGCTCTACACTGAGTTGCATATCCATGAGTATTTGCTGCTTTTCATTTCTCTGACTTTGGAACTACTTTACATCCTGCTTCTGCTATTGTAGAACTCACTTAGCTCATTTATACAGCAATTTTCTTGACCTATTTTTTCGCTTTTATCTCCATAAATGCTGACTACTCTGATAAAACTATCACTGGCCTTTCTTTTTCCTCCCTCTCCCCCCCCCCTTAAATAATCAAATATTAAGTAGTGACACATTATGAAGATACCCTATTTGGCTTTGTTTCCAGAACGATTTACTCTTGAGGGTATTTGGACAGATTTTGTTCTGTAGTAAGCTAGTATGGATTCTGTAGGTATATTACTGATTTACATTTGCTAGGGACACTTCTGCTCAAATTTGCTTCTCAGCTATCATTTGGGTTTGTTTATTTTTAAAACACACTGCAGAGAGCTATATGCTTTTAAATCATTTCAGTGAGCTACCTGGAGTTTGGATTAAAGTGAGATAAATGTAGGGAAATGTGACACTAAAGGTTCTCCATTATTTTATGAGATGTCACATTAGGGTAATAAGTAGATGCACAGAGAAATTATCTTAATAACATGAAGATTTCAACCATAAATGAACTGCTATAATTTGTAGTGAATTTCACCTTATTTGCTGGTGTCAACTGTCTGCTTTAAAAGAGATAATGGAACTGTCAAACATATTTAAAGGCTTCAGACACACTACAAAACTGGTGTAGAATATCTTTGTGATAAATTCTGCCTTTTTTTGTTTCCTTTTTTCTGTCTTTTTTATTTTTTTTAAAACAATTTAGTGTTTCATAGCTTTGGCATCTCAAAGAATGGTATGGTATATTCAGTGAGTTATAGTAGGTGTTCATGGCTGAGATGCAATAGGTACCAATCTTGTTTAGAATAGAATAAACCAGGTTGGAAGAGACCTTCAAGATCATCGTGTCCAACCTATCATCCAACACCACCTGATCAACTAAACCGTGCAACCAAGCACCCTGTCAAGTCTCCTCCTGAACACCTCCAGTGGTGGTGACTCCACCACCTCCTCAGGCAGCCCATTCAATGGGCAATCACTCTCTCTGTGTACAACTTCCTCCTAACCTCCAGCCTAAACCTCCCCTATCGCAGCCTGAGACTGTGTCCTCTTGTTCTGGTGCTGGTTGCCTGGGAGAAGAGACCAACCTCTGCGTGTTTACAACCCCCCTTAAGGTAGTTGTAGAGAGCAATAAGGTCACCCCTGAGTCTCCTCTTCTCCAGGCTAAGCAGCCCCAGCTCCCTCAGCCTCTCCTCATAGGGCTTGTGTTCCAAGCCCCTCACCAATTTTGTTGCCTTTCTCTGGGGCTTACCTTGAAGCCTTCTGAATGGTAATTTGAAGTAGTGACCAAAATGCCTGTCTCAGTGACGGGAAAGTAATTTGTCACATTACATATATATACACACACACACATATAGACATACATACACACATATCTGTGTGTGTGTGTATATATATATTTTGTTCCTGTAATGAACAGGTAAGAACATGCACTGCAGGGCCAAATCCTTTAGTTGCCTTTGATATTTTGTAAGCACACTTCCAATTTACACTGCAGAATACCAGAGATGAGAAGGGATAATAACTGCATTCAATCTCCCATTTGTGTTTACCATTCAATAGAATGTAAGTTAACATAATCCTTTATGTTTCCAGAGCTGCCTAAAGATGTTTACATTTGAAAACTATAACACCCTGGTGAAACAAGAAGTTTGGAAGTGTTAAACATGACCATGCCATTTTTCCACTATAAACCAAATGACTGCTATTCTCATGGGCAGTGTCTTCCTAGAAATTATTCATGAACCAACAGCACAAGTCACAGAATCACAGAATTCGAGGGGTTGGAAGGGACCTCCAGAGATCATCCAGTCAAACCCCCTCCCAAAGCAGGATCACCTAGGTTAGGTCACACAGGAACAGATCCAGGCAGGTTTTGAAAGTCTCCAGAGAAGTAGACTCCACAACCTCTCAGCAGCCTGTTTCAGTGCTCTGTCACCCTTACCATAAAGAAGTGTTCCAGCATGTGCCCACTGTTCCTTGTTGTGTCACTGAGCACCACCCAAAAAGAGCCTGGCACCTACATCTCGACACCCACCCCTCAGATATTCATAGATGTTGATTACAAAACTAGTTGTGTCCTTACCATTCAGACCAGACACACAGAAGTTTGCTTTCTTACCATAAAATCTGAAGTTTTAACACTATGTTACATGTGGCCATACATAAAACTGGATAAGGAATTCTCACAGGATCAATGGGTTTCACATGCAGGAGATCAACCTCGTTGCTCATGAAGCTGCACTGAGTACCAAGTGGGAATCTGGTCAGATACTTAGCAAGAAAAGAAAACAACCACCCAAGTACATAAATCAGAAAAGTCACTTAGAATAGAACAGAACAGAATAGAATTAACCAGGTTGGAAGAGACCTTTGAGATCATCGAGCCCAACCTATCATCCAACACTATCTAATCAACTAAACCACGACACCAAGCACCCCATCCAGTTTCTTCCTAAACACCTCCAGTGACGGTGACTCCACCACCTCCCTGAGCAGCCCATTCCAGTGGCCAATCACTCTTTCTATGAAGAAATTCGTCCTAACATTCAGCCTAAACCTCCCCGGGCACAGTTTGAAACTGTGTCCTCTTGTTCTGGTGCTGGTTGTGTGGGAGAAGAGACCAGCCCCCACCTGGCTACAGCCTCCCTTCAGGTAGTTTTAGACAGCAATAAGGTCTGCCCTGAGCCTCCTCTTCTCCAGGGTAAACAATCCCAGCTGCCTCAGCCTCTCCTCATAGGGCTTGTGCACTGGACTTGGGCACCGGGCCCTTGAAGAGATTCATATTAGAAATTCTACTCCCCTGCTAGCTACAGTTTAGTGCCACTGCCCTCTTCCTTCACATGATCCACTTTGTGAAGACTACAAGAATAGAGTGCTCTGAAAGGATACAGCCTGTGCAAAAAGTATTTGAAAACTAAACCCCTATCTTTGTGTAACCTGCAATTAAATACACACACAAACCAGCAATGCACTGTCACATCCCATATTGGAAAAAAACCCTTAGCTGGCAAGATTAGTGCCTGAACTAGCCTGCAAATGAAGGATTTCTTATTTTCTTTCATACTGATTACATACCCCCATGTATGGGTGGGATTTTACAGTTTGGAGTACATAGCTAACAGGCAACATATATCCACATGTGTGACAGGAGTTAGATACCAACTGAATGGTGTCATCTGACTTGAGGAATGTGTTGTCAGCCACGCATATTCAAAAGTAGAGCCCAGCATCCTCAGGGAAACTGAGCTGAACCTGAATGTGTTTATGCCACAGAGCTATATCCAAAGGAGGAGGAAAATCCACTAGCTAGCAGTTCTCTTACTGAGGTGACATAAAGCTGTGAGAGGAGCAGCAACAGTTACTGCCGCATTTCTACTTCTGTAACTGTAGCTAAACTATTAAGGATGGTGGAGACAGTGGCCTCCATCAGAGGAGAAAGACTGCAAGAGTACTTAGTGTGTAAGGATTATTGTTTTACAGACTCCCTATTTGTCTTAATATCACTTGCAGAGATAGAGCTCATTTTGCCATTCTCTTACCTAAAATGTATTTGAAAGCTCAAAGATTTTGTGTGAGTTTTCTAGTACTATTAGAAAGAAAGTAGCTTCCTTTATATGACTTGTTCAGATTTAAGCTTTTATGTGTGTGGGGAAAACACATGGTAGTGGAAGAAGTTCTTCTATAAGATACAGCAGTGGTAAAAAGACAAAAATACTCTTCTATACTGGAAGATATCTTTTCCTGTTTAAATTTTACCAGACTCAGAATAATTATCCTAAGGATTGTAAGGGTTAAAAGACAAGTGACTCATGAGTTTTTCCTTTACTCTTTCCTTCCATAACATGCATTCCCTCAAAAAAAATATATTATACTAAACACACTTTGAATTCTTCCCTCAGTCATCTTCTCCAGCAACTCATTTCAGAAAACAATCTTTCAGGATTAAGTAGCAAACCAGATAAAGTTTTGAAATGTAATCCCTTTGCAAAGTTCAAGCCAAAACAAAATAAAACCACAGACACACACAACACCCCAACCACCACCACCACCACCAAAACCACTAAACAAAACCAAAAGAAAACAAACCCAAACACCTGCAAACCTACAAAACCAGCCAACAACAAAACAGTCTGGGAAAAAAACCCCAAACAAAACACAAACAACAACAAAAACAAAGCAGAAGGAGGAAAAAAAAAGAGAACCAAAAATTGTACACTCTCTGAATTTATTCTCTGTGTTTTTAAAACCCTTTCTCCAAACTGTATTCTGAAATACAAACCTATAATAGTAATATTAAAACCACTACTTGATTTTCTTTCATGATAATTGCTTCAAAACATTATGGTAAAAAGAAAACATTTAAATCTGAACCAGGCAGACAGTCCAGCCACTTCTACTTCTCCAGCCACTTCTACTTAGGCATGGACTTCTGAAAACATTGGTTTATATAAAACACAGGAATAATTTCTGAGTCAAGTGAAGTTAATCTTATGATTTATTTCCAGTAGAAGAGCAAGCAGAAGGGCAAAAGTCTTATCCTCTTCTATCTGGAAATGCAAAGGTCTGGATTTGCAAAAGGGAAAAAAAAGAAGAGAAAGCAAACCCAAACCTACATACACTTGGCATAACAGATGAAAACCCTGCAAGGTCAAAAAAGCCTCTTGAAGAAATTGTCCTTTTAGCCACCAGGTTATGTGGCACCGAGATTCCTAGGAAAAAAGATACAGGACCTACGGGATGCCTACAATGCTGAAAGTCACACAGAATCATCAGGTTGGACCTCAAAGATCATCAAGTCCAACCTTTCACCACAGACCTCACGACTAGTCCATGGCACCAAGGGCCACATCCAATCCCCTCTTGAACACCTCCAGGGACAGTGACTCCACCACCTCCCTGGGCAGCACATTCCAATGGCTAACAACTCTCTCAGTGAAGAACTTTCTCCTCACCTCGAGCCTGAACTTCCCCTGGTGCAGCTTGAGACTGTGTCCTCTTGTTATGGTGCTGGTTACCTGGGAGAAGAGACCAACCCCCTCCTGGCTACAACCACCCTTCAGGTAGTTGTAGAGAGCAATAAGGTCTCCCCTGAGCCTCCTCTTCTCCAGGCTAAGCAATCCCACCTGCTTGAACAAACCTGGAAAACTCCCTCATATTTGTGTTAATGAATATTCAGGATGCACACACCTGTGAGGCCAGGGAGGTCTTGCTTCCAGTAGCAAGTTTCTTAAAGCTCTGAAGGGAAGAAAGGATTTTGCTGACTTGTGCTATTCAGGTAAGCAAATACTGGGGGGTAGGATATATGTGACGGAGGACATTCACATCTGAGCTAACCCTACCAGGCAAATGAAGACCTGGTCAGGATACTCAGTGAAGTTTAATACTGCAACAGACATCCAACATTTGGGATTTTGATTTGGTGTGGTTGGTTTTGGTTAGTTTGGTTTTGAGGGTTTGTTGTTCGTTTTTTAAAGACGTGATATACTTCCCCTGTCTCTTTTCAATGACCAGGATGCTAGATTTAACAACACCCATCTAAAGAGATGGTGAAACAAATTCTACAGTCAGTGTTTATGATATAGTGATTCCAGTTTACTCAGAAGCATGAGTAAACACTACTTTAGAGGCTTGTTAGCTAGGTATCTAACCACACACTTGTAACCACAGGTGCCAGAGAAAAACAAACCAACCAACCAACATGGAAACTGACAAAATGAGGACTGCTGTGAGTGAAACAGTTCCTTGGTTCTGCTCACTGTTGCCAGGGCTTCCTACATTTATATGGAAACAGGCTTGAATAAAATCCAGAAAACAGCCCTGGGAGCAGGGATGAGATTCACCTCACCTCTTTGCCTTGGGGAATCCTAGTGCTCAACACCTTGTAAAATCTAACCCCTCCTTTCCCTAGCATAAGTGATCCAGTTTGTCTTCAACAACAGAAGATGGAGGAGAGTCAGTGTGCCACCATTTGAAACTGTTTGCCATAGGTTTGAACTCCCACAGAGTGCAGAAAGCATTTGGAGTTTTTGCCATTTTCACTGGTGCTCACTGGTGGCAACTAACAGATGTGGTCATAGCTAACAACTGTTGCACAGCATTGTGTGTCTTTAAGAAGCTTTCCATTTACCATCTGGGACCTCCATAACAGCATTTCAGCTCCCTGCATGTCAAGTGAAGCCTAGTACTCACAAGTTATTTGGCAGATCCCATGTCTGGGGTTTTTTGGTTGGTTGGTTGTTTTTTAATACAGGAAAATAAACAAAAAGATGACTTTTTAGCAAATGTACCTCTGTTTTCAAGCACTGCAACATCTACTCTGAGGGCCACATTCTGACCACCAGTTGAAGGATCTAGCTATTATCAGTAGCAAATTTATGAACAAAACCTTAACACTGAGGAAATTCATAATATTGCTATTATCTTGCTCTTGCAGCCAAAGGGCAGTCCAGTGGCAACACAATGTAATAGAAACATGACTTGGCTAAGGATCTAAAGAAGCCCAAGGCTCAAGCCACTGTTTTATGGTCAGGGAGGTTGTAGCCAGAAGGAGGTTGGTCTCTTCTCCCAGGCAACTAGCACTAGAACAAGAGGACACAGTCTCAAACTACACCAGGGGAAGTTTAGGCTTGAGGTGAGGAGAAAGTTCTTCACAGAGAGAGTTGTTCACCATTGGAATGTGCTGCCCAGGGAAGGTGTTCAAGAGGGGATTGGGCATGGCACTTGGTGCCATGGCTTAGTAGTCATGAGGTCTTGATGACAGGTTGGACTGGATGATCTTTCAGGTCTTTCCCAACCTCATTGATTCTATGATTCTATTCTATGATATATGTCCAAGTCATACTCTGTTGCTCACAACTACCCAGAGAAATTCTATTTCAGAGCACTGATATCCCCACATCATCTATTTAATAAAGTATTTAAAATCTAGGATTGACTTAGGGGGTTAGACACCCTCACTGCTATTGAGCTATTTGGCAAAAGAAATAAAATGTGAAGAATGCTAAAAGGTGGAAGGATGAGCTACCCATAGGAGTTTCCTCTGGCACGTAGGAGGTACAGCACATTATTTCCCAACACTGAAAAGCCAGGCAAACACCAGTCTGGGAGAAATGTGGAGGGACCTAACTTTCTGGAAGATGGGAGCCTGAAGCAAGCAAGAAATACACTATCCTTTGCTCACACCTGGGAAACACATGACCCTTGAAGCAAGCTTTTTTATTCACTGCTATAACGTGACATGTATGATGTGGATCACTACAAAGAACAAAATCATGGAGTAAGAAAGGTGAGAAACAAGACTATATCATGAGGTTTAGAATATAGAGACCTATCTCCCCACTTCTGAAACCCTGTTGAGTGAGTCAAAGGAACAATGAATAGTTTAGAACCCTCAAAAGGGAATCCTCAGGGGACCCAGCCACCAAAATGTGTTATCAACCATTAGATGAACAGTGATTTATGAGTGGATGAAACAGGAATCCTAGCTTTTATTTGAACTGAGTCCCAGATGATGTTCTTTTATGCCACTAGCACACATCTGGGGGACTGTCTTCACATGATTATTGGCTAACTTCAGAAGCTGGTTAAATCTGCCTGGGGTCGACATATCTGCACTTCAATGGCAATTTTAGACAGCCAGCCATCTTTACCCTATGCCTCACTTGAGTATGTCACAGCAGTGATATTGGTAGGAGAAGCATCATGAAGGGACAGAGAATATTTTATTAGTAAAGGTGAGTTAAGATTTTGGAAAAGATTCTTTGGTTTACAGTAGGATGCTATACTTCAAATGGTTTTAAGCCAGGAGAGCCAAGCATCTTTGAAAGGTAGGTGGGGTCTGGATAAAGTGTCTAAGTAAAAGGGAAACAGTATTAAGAAGAAAGTGGACTTGTTTTGCCATCTTAGGAAGGGAGAGAGAGATAAAGGACAAAACTAAGAAACCTACCAAGAGAAAAAAAGAAAAGAAAAAGAAGCTTATGTTTTAGGTCCTAGCACTCCACAGACATTTCAGAAGGAACCAAGTAGGTAAAACAGATAATCAAGACAAAGCTACCCCTCAGTAGTAACTCTTCAAAGCATTTCTGCAGCAGATGCAGGAAGGAAATATCTTGCTATTTAGCTTTGAGAGAATGCTAAATTTTAATTGATTAATATTCCTTATTGGTACTGATCTTCTAGGAACTATTTGTTCTTCCACAATGGCTCAAAAAGGAAGCAGGAGAGAAGCAATGAAGCCACTGAACTGCAAAACAGCAGCTCTTCACTCCTCTCACCTCACGACTTCTTGGTTGCAGATAACAGATACTTTCATCAGATGCAGCTTCAAAGTTGCAAAACCCTAACCAGCGTTCAAGAGTAGCCCCAGCTGAATGGGAGAAAGAAAGGCAAGTGTGAAGCAAATTTGGATTTTTGCATTCATGTTTTTGTTGACTTCACTGAGCTAGAAGCTGCCTCTGAGCAGCAAGATCATAGAACCACAGAATTGTCAGGGCTGGGAGGGACCTCAAGGATAATCCAGTTCCAACCCCCCTGCCATGGACAGGGACACCCCACACTAGATCAGGTTGCTCAGAGACACATCCAGCCTGCATGTTTCTAAAACATCCAAGGATGGGGCTTCTACCACCTCCCTGGGCAACCTGTTGTAGTGCCTCACCACCTCCATGGTGAAGAACTACTTCCTTGTCTACTACTTGTCATCCAGTCTGAACCTACCCATTTCTAGATCACTAGCCATCAGTTCACTCAGGGCCTGTGTGCACAGCTGCAGTCACAAGAAATCACCACTGTCATAGTCCAGGATGACAAGAGGAGAAAAGACACAAAATTACCCTCAGTTTATCATTTGCTCAGTACCACTGTCCATGGATATATAAACTCAACACTGATCTACACAATGGAAAGATGAGAATTCTGGTGGTACCAGAATTAAGCAGATGTAAATGACCCAGAGATTCTGATTCTCTAAGATTTGTAATTATTGTAATAGATCCAACAACAATTGATTCTACTTTCACTGGCATAACCCAAGGTGCCAACCTTGTGACTTAGAGATGGATCACCTAGTGATCAGAGATGGAAGATGTGAAAAATCCAACTTTCTAAGAGGGCCCATACTTGCCCTCAACACCTAAGATTTGTACCAGGACACTTGAGGTGTAATGGTTGTATTGCATTGCCATAGGCCAACAGAATTCTGTGTTCCAGCCAAGATTCAGAGCAGAGATGCTAAAAGCTGTCTGCTCTCTTAGGTGTAGGTGTCTCTTACTAGAAGAAGGTTACAAGATCTACTTATCTTCAACAGAAATAAATTTTACCTTCCTTAAAGACAAAACAAAACAAAGCCCCGAATAAAAAAAGCAAACCAAAAGACCACTGCAGAGCTCTACCTGAAGTTGTATCAGTTCCCATAAAACTAAATAATGACCAAACTTTCCTTAGGAAAACAAAATCAAATGCATCTTTGAAGACTAGAACGTCCATGAGAAGTTTAGACACTGTTTTAGAACGCCTAGTATTTGTCACAGTATCGCTTAGGTTGGAAAGGACCTCGAGGATCATCGAGTCCAAGTGTTTTCTTAGAAAGTAATGAGGACACTGAAATGTAAAATACATGCCAAAAAAATCTCCAAAACTCACAGCTTCACATCACTCCAAAATAATAGGAACACAGATTCCTTCAAAACGTGTTAAATTTAGTGTTAAATTTATTCCTGAACCTGTTGAGTTTTCTAACATATTCTCTGATCAGGCTTGACTATGTCTTCCCACCTATCTTCTTACAACATTAATCACTTCTGTTTTCTTAAACACCTAATATGGATGTTTGCAGCAAGCCTTCTAAAACACTTGCACTTAGAACCGAGGCGATCTGTAGGTTGTAAGAAGAGAAAAGAGCACACACGAATAGAGATACCTGTTTATAAGTACATGTAAAACGCATGCTCCACTTAGCAACAGGAAAGGGAAAAACCCACCCACTTCAGGTGAATCCTGTTACAATCTGAAGGATTATTCAGCTTTCCCTTCTTTACAATCCCACCTTCACACACAATCCAAACTCTGACAGACCTCAACGATAAATCTGCATATGCAAGCACAGGAGCAAGAAGGACCTCAGGGCTTCATAACCAGCAGGGAACTGAACCTTTAAGTTCGCAACAAGCAAACAATGGACTAGTTGCACAGTAAGTGTGTACCAAAGCCTTCCATATTGTATGCAAAAATCACTTGAAAACCTTTCATCTGCAACCCCTGTGAAATCATTTTAGGACTAGGGCCGAAACTGGTATTAGCGACGAGAATTGGTCTTTAGGTACAGGGCTGAAAACGAAGAAATTAAAATCTGCCTCATTACAGGAACCGGCGACAGGGTGAGGTCATGCCTGCTCCGGGCCACAGTTCACGCACCACTACAATTTTCCAGGGATACAGTTTGATCATTTTTCTAACTAATCTAGGGTTACTTTTGATCGAGAGAAAAGGAAAAGCTACAATAGCTCAAGCCGTGCCCCACCTTTCTCTTCCCCCATCCCTCCCGCGGCCCCCTCCCCCGTTAGAGCCAGGGACACAAATTGTTTCGGAGCACCACAGCGCCACCAACACCCATCAATGCAAAACAAAAAGGATCTCCCACCGTGTGAAAGGGGGGGGGGGGGGAGAGGAGGAAAAAAAAAAAAAGAGAGGAAAAAAAGAAAAAGCCTCTAGAAAAATGCCTAAAATTACAAAATGTCTCCCAAATGTACCTTCTCAGAGGAAAAAAATCACAAACCAACCAACCACCCCTTCCCCCCCCCTCAAAAAACCCACCCTAAACAACAACACCAAACCCAACAACCCAAGACATCCAAGCGAAGTGTGGTGAAATAAGAACCTTTATATAACTAATGCTTTAAGCTAATTGCCAGAAGAGGGCTAATTTGCAAATAAAAAGGTCACTGTTTAGTAAGAGGCATAACTTAATATCAACCCTATTATGTCAATCCCCACCTTCACCATACCAAGGGCAGTTTTCCTTCGTACTTTAGACCAAAGTAATCCATCAAGAGCCATCACAAATGGCATTGTAAACTCTTTTAGCCACCACCAGACCATACAGCAGCAACATAATCTGCTTCTTTTTATATTAGAGCTGCGTTATATGTCTATAGACGGTCACATATTTGGTCCTGGATCCGGTTATTACTCGGTAAAGAAACCAAGACCAAACAAAAAGGCAGAACCAAGACGAGGAGAAGGAAAGGAAAAAAAAAAAAAAAAAGAGAGAAAAAGAACATTCCCCCCCCCACCCCCGAAAAAACACCCAACAAAACACCACAACAAAACACAAACCCAAAAAAACCCAAGTCCATCTGGAAAATATCTGAGTTCTTATAGTCTTAAGCTGAACTTAAATGGCTGTTAAGCTTCACGTGCATAAAATTTTAAAGAGGAAACAAAACTGACTTCAGTAATTGTCGGTATTAAAGGAGACATCGTTGGGTGGGATACACATGAGATCAAAGCCAAGAAAAATACAAGGCTACGTTTTGTTCATCAGCACAACGAAAGCCCTCCACAGCACTAGTACACGCCAAAAAACAGCAGCAACGAATATTTTTGGGTAAAACCACAAACTTACCTTCGGAGAAGGCAGTCCTTGCAGAAGGGCTGTAACAATATGGACTGCATGCTCGCTCTGCCACAACCAGCCACCTCCATGCTGCAAAGGGCTCCCCGAACATCCTTGAAATATTTCGCAAATGCAAAAAGTGAGACTTTTCTTTCTTCTTCTTCTTTTTTTTTTTTTTTTCTCCTCTTTTCTTTCTTTCTTTTTTTTTTTTTTTTCCTTCCCTTTTCCTCCGCTCCTCCCCGTCACCCCGCCAGGATCGCGGGGCGAAGGAAGGGGGCGGCTTCCCCGAGGGTCTGCGGGCGATGCCGGCGGGCGGCCGGGAGCCGGGGCGGGGGGGAAGGACCCGGTGCCGCCGGGGTCACAACTTTGCCAGGGCCGCCGGCGGCTCGATAGACTCGGCGGGCAGCGCCCCCCCCCTCCCCCCCCGCTGCCCCCGCCATCGCCGCCTGGAAAAATGCAGTGTGCCATTTTACACCAGCCTTTGAAACACACAGGACCAAAGTCTAGCGCTGGTTTTCGGTGACACTGCAAAACTACGGCTCGCTCCGCGCAGCCCCCCGCCTCATTTCCCCCTCCTCCCCCCCCTTCAATGAGAGCAGCCGCCTCCTGAGAATTAATAAAGAAAAACAGCTGGAGAAAATAATTCCGAGACTTTGCCGTTCCACTGTCCCCGCCCAGCCCCCACTCCTCACCCCGAAGCAAGTTTCTGCCGATGAGCGCATCCCTCGGCCGCTCCCCCAGGCCGTCTCCCGGCCCCCCCTGCACCCCAACCCTGACGGAGTTCAGCAGCCTGGCAGAATCTGAAAAAGCCAGTCATGCCTGAAACAAAATCCATCATTCCTGGAAAGTGGGGAGGCTTGAATCCCAACAAATCCTCGATTTACTTGCAAATATAAACACCTACCTTTATGAAAGAACTAAATGAACACTAAATTCAACAGATACATCCGTTACGGCAGGAATAGTTTTTCCATAAATACTGTTTTAAAAACCCCTCCTTATACTGACTGACAGAATTCTACCATGCTGCCCACAAACAAAATGGCTGTGGCACCGAGTTTTTTGGTTCCTCCCACTGTGCCTCCCCCTGGCCTCCAGGAAGTGGTAGAAATCCAAAATAAAATCCCCACGAAAAGTAGCAGGCATCGCCTAAACTCCGGCCGGCCCCGCCAGGCACCGCGGGGAGCAGCGCAGATTTGCCAGCGTTGGGGCTATCGCC
The DNA here is from genome assembly GCF_026170545.1 of Melanerpes formicivorus. Lineage (NCBI taxonomy): Eukaryota > Metazoa > Chordata > Aves > Piciformes > Picidae > Melanerpes > Melanerpes formicivorus. The sequence continues at coordinate 13,032,712 of NW_027142365.1, forward strand.
AGGATTTATGATTATGATTGTTATTTGTGCGTGTGGTGTGTTGGTTCTTTCTTTTTTTTTTTTTCTTTTTTTTTTTTTTTAAAGGGCATCAATCACTGGGAATTTACATCACTGTGTAATTTGAACTTCCTGCTTTACATATTTATAAGGTCTTTCACCTATCTTGGCAGGCTTTCAAATGAAGTGGGTTGGGAAATTCGATGCTGTGGCTCTAGTTTGGGAGCTGAGTCAGGTAGTCGCTGCTGGAGCCGTGCTGGGAAAAGACGAGCACGTTCGAACGCTTTCAGGGCTCGGTGCAAGATAAAATTCACCCCTACACCCCCACCCCCACCCCTCCCCTACATATTCCAGGCTCACAAGTCAGCACGTAGGCGCAGAGAGGACACTGGAATGAGGATTCTCAGCAGGAACTGGAATTGAGGCCTCTGGTACAGAAATAGGCACTCTGTAATATGTACAGTTTCACATTTGTGGTTCAGCAGTAGTCTGCCTGAATTACAGTTTCTGTGGAAATAATCCTGGATTTTCTCTTACTATAATCTTGTGGAGTGTTGTAGCCCTTTAACTTAGTTTATTTTTACATTCACCTTAAAAAGCAAATAAATAGCAAAAATGTGGCACATTTGAATGAGAGATGACCATAAAAACGTCAATACATGGTCCTCTACCTGAGCCACCGATCTTGCTAGGCAGTAGCATGGCTTTTCTTGCATGCTGCTCATGGGCTTGTAGGGCCTGATTCATTTCCCATGAGAGTCCTTTTGCTGCCTTTAGTAGGAGTTGCAATGGAGAGAGGCTGTCAGACCTGCTGAGCCTGATCCAGCACTGTGTTAAAGTACTCGAATTAATATTCCCTTCCACTGCTATTCTACACTTTTTTCAGAGTCACTGGAGAAAACAGTAAAACTGATATTTTTTTTCCTCTGAGCTACCTCATATCTCTAGGTCTTAGATTAAAATACAAGAACTTTGAGCATAAATTGCCATTATTATTGGGAATTTTGACCATTATTATAATTGCCATTGTATTATCATACTATCCATCAGCCTTAATCCTGGACTATGATTATGAAGATATACTGCATAGAAATATAGGGCAAAGAGATAATTCCTGCCCTGAAGAGCTCCAAAGTAAAAGACAAAAGACAGCAGATGGCTACAGACAGATGTGGGAAACAATAAGACTATTGATCAGCTGGGAAGGCAGGTCAGCCTAACTTCTGTTTCTCTGTATATATCATGGTGAAGAAGACATAAGGTAGGATTTGATGAAGACAATTAGTTGGTTTTGTGGCTGTTGAAATAAAACTTCTCCAACAAGAAGGAGAACATGGAAGAAAGCACAAACACGTCCACAGAAGTTTAATCAAGTTGGTATGAGTTTTTTTCACAATGACAGAAAACAGATAAGAGAGAAAGTAGGCTGTGAGAGCACTGAAAATACAAATGCAAAGCTTTATGTTTGATATAGGAGAGGCAAATGAACGGATCCAAAAGGCATAGTGACATGGAAAAGTCACAAACCAGGCCTGCTAGCAGTTAACTAGTCCTAGATAAACAGATATACAGCAGTTCAAATTGTATGGGCACAAAGGGACATAGCGTGGTTTTTTTCCTAGGAATGAAAGTGTTGCTCTTAACCATTAGTTTGAGGAGTGTGTGTTGATTTCCTTCTTGTATCTAGTAAATTCATAAGCACTGCTGCTGGTGGTAGTGTCTATTACAGGAGCACCTGCTTAACGAAAGGTCATCTCAAACCTGTTAGTGCAAATAGATAAGCACACAGGAGGGCTGGGACTAAACTGGCCATGCACACTGTGAAGATTCCCTTTCCTTTTATGAGTGTTGTGAGAAGCTTTCATCTCCCTGCAGTGTCCCATAGACAAAATGTTCATCATTGTCTGCCTGAAACTAGCAAAGATCTGACAGAGTCTTCACCTGAATTGGAGCGGAGGCAGAAAGGGCCATGTGGCTGTGGCATAGCTCCATGCAGCAGAGCAAGCTGTGCTTTGGAGGAGAGGTATCACCCTTAGGCTCATTCTCAGGTCATTCTTTGTTATGTTGCTGTAGGTTTTCAAACTTAATTTCTTTATTTCCCATGCTGAGTAGTGGCATTGCAGTCATAGCAGGTGCATGTGTGCAAATTCTTTGTAGTTCTTTTGCATGAAATAGAGTAGGTAAGGTTGTATTTACTGTAGCAACAATGCAACCAGCTCTTCAGCAGCCATGGCTCACCATGCTATAACTTGGGGCTAAAGACTGCAAAGTAACTAGCTTCAGATGATCTAGGCCTTGGTGAACATCAGCACAAATATTCTGCTGGGGTAAAACTGAAAGAGTTTGGCTGGATCCTTTTGCCACAGGCTAAATGAAACTGAACTATCCCAAATTTCCTCCTGATTTAATGCTTACTGGTTCTGTGGATGAGCTAATGTATGGAAACTGTTTGTGCTGGGCTGATTCTCTCTTGTATTTGATCTCACCTTTGGTTTTAATGGAAAATAGTCTGTATCAAGTGCTGAAGGTTGAGAACCGAGATAGTGACTGAAATGCATGTTGTGGTTTGGTTTTGTTTTTAACCTGAGTAAGTGTTCCAAGAAAAACATTATGCTTTAAAAAAAGCTCTCATTTAACTTGATGACAAATTTCCCAGCAGTTCTTATTGTTGTAAATATTCATCTTGAGATATTACTCAAAACCAGAGAGGTAAAATATCTATATGGGAGCAAAGAAACAAATTGGCTGCATTTTAGGATTTAGATTAACACAAAGAGGTAGCTAAAACCTGATAGCATTCAAATGACATCTTCTTAAAGTAGTGAAAACACTTTTTACATTCTGCTTGCAGTGCAATTGCTTTTATTACTCTTTATCTTTCATTTTCATTAATCTTTATCTTGCCCATAAAGATTTAACTCTGCTGCCACGATTTCCAAGTAGGTCTCTGTCTCTACACTTGTAATAAACAAATTGCACTGATCTTTCTTTGACAGTCTTTTCTTGATGCCTTTGGGAAGTGAATTGTCAGTCCTGTTTAGCCAGTAAATCATTAGGTAGATCAGCAACAGCTGAAGGATATCAAAGTGCTTTGGCAACTGGTATGTAAATGATCATCTTATTTTCATAAGAATGGCATTAAATGTTTTGAGGGCTTTTTTTTTTTTCAGTTGGAAGATCACCCAATGCACAAATATCTTGCATTTTTGTTCAATAATTACTGTTCACACCACTGCATAACTGCCTTTGAAGAATCTAAAAACACTTGATTTGCTGTCATTTGGAACTGGAATAAATTATAGCATAAGAATGGATCATTGATGCCCAACTGTATTATAAAGGAGGACACGGACTTCCCTGGCTTCATTCTTGTTTGATCTCGGTCAAAAGTGATTACTTGGCTCGCTTGAAATTCAGCTTTAAAACACAGGGCTTGTAACTTATTAAGCCTCCTCTTTCTAGCTCTCTGTCCAAGATCTCACTTTGTTTGAGTACATAAGCCTCAAAATTGTTACTCTTTGTTATGGATGTTACCTTCTCAAGTTTATCAGCAGTCTTCTTGCTTTACAAATCACTGACATCAGAAACAGGTGCAATACGCCAACACCTGTCACACCACTTGCCACATTCTAAATCACAGGAACATTGAGGTTGGAAAAGACCCTCAGGATCACCAAGTCCAACCAAAAAGGTCAGGTAATTCCTGATGTGTTGTTTTTCTCTACATCCCAGAATTTAATTTTCTTTCTTGCTGCATTACCATTAAAGGTGCCTTTGTTCAGGAAAGCATGCCATTAATTTCTGTGTCCTTTGTAGTAACCCCTTTTCAGTTGTGCCTTGTCTCTTCTTCTGTCAGTAGGACTTAACATTGCTCTTGGAATTTTGCTTTCACTTGTACACAGCTATAGGTACTTCAATTTTTATGCCCACCTTCATAAACTGATCCAAGTTGCCTTTGACCAATAAGGCCTTCATCACTATTTTCCTCTCATTCTAACTCTGCACAGTAAGGATTACTTTTCTCAATAAAATGAAGATAAAAATTCTGAGTAAGCAGTGCTTTTCTTTGTTTCAGACACTGAGGTTGCACTGCTGAATTTCTTTGCTTGTGCTGGGACCTCATCTTTAAACACTTTATGTACAGACTAAGCAGATTCAAATTACAGTGTTGTCACGTGTTGAGGCCATTCATCGTTTTCACATCAGAAGTCCTGCTGGTGGGTTTAGGATGATGGGCAGTGGAAAAAGCTGTGGAGAAAAAAAGCCAGTGCAATCCACAAGTGGAAAAGCCATTTGTTACAAATATGGATGGGAGCTTCTGAAAATAAAAACAAACAAATGAAACCACCCCAAACCAAACAGACAAACCCCAAACAACAAACCCCAGAAATAAACCTCCAAAACACCTGTTGGTGTTGGTTGCCAAGGTATGCCACCTACCTCTGAGGATAGCTTTTTTTGTCCCCTGTTATTTCTGTTGTGTCCTTGTATAATGGTCTGGAAGTATCTATTCAGATCAACAGTAGATTGGCCAGGTGATAACCTGCCTCTGAGGCTGAATAAATGCTCACTGGAATGTTTGCAAGCAGAATCACAGAATCAACCAGGTTGGAAAAGACCTTTTAGATTATCAAGTCCAATCTATCACCCAACACCATCTAATCAACTAAACCATGGCACCAAGCATCTCATCCAGATCTTCCCCTACTCGAGTTTGGATCTGCTGCACATGTACTAGGACCATAGAACTGCTCATGGTAGAACAGTGCAGCTCTCCTTCTGGAAGAACTCTCTCTTCTCTTTACTGTTCTTTTTCTTTGTAACTCATGCACTTGTGCCTGTAGAACAAAGGGTGTTCATCTCATACTCATATTGTCTCCATACTCACACAGAAGTAACTGTTAAGGTCTCTTTTCCCCTTGCTTGCATCTGTTTTTTATGACTGCAATGGTTCTGGAATGAGCATTGTTCCCAGACTGTAGGATGCAGCTGTTGCTGCTGCTGGTGAATTGTTTTCAGCGTGTTGTGTCAAAACAAGGCAGCATGCAATTGATGCTTTTGCTTCATTAGACACATTCTGTTGTTTTCTCAGATTTTTATCTTCTGACAATTAAGGGGATGCCTTATGGATTTTATTAGATGAAGTACTCCTGGAGACCATTTTCCCATATGATTTATTATACTGGGGAAATTTCAGCAGAAATGCCATGGATTCAGGTAAGGTGAAGAATGACTGTGTTCCATCTGCGTTCCACTGACTTGCCTGCTGACTGGTTCACATGCTAGGCAGATTTGATCTCTTCTTTGCTGAACTCACATTTGTCATTCAGAATAAAGGGCCACTGTTGGGAAAGAAAAAAATCTCAGAACTGTTCAGCGTTGTTCATGGTGTTGACTTCTCCTGCTGCAGCAAACAAATGCACCATCTGTATGGCAAAGGCAATGCTGTCACAAGGCAGTTTTCTTGTTTGAAATATTCTGATGCTGGTGACGTGCTGAATGGAAGCAGACAATTTAGTCAGCAAAATCCTGATGAGCACAGAGATATCAAGGAAAATTTAAGAGAAGCCTACAGTTGCATACAGCTTTGAGGGTATGCAGGTCTGAGATGAACCAAACTCCTTGGCAGTTCCAGGTTCAGCAAGACTATGAACTGCAGTCATAAAAGCTTTAATTTCTTCTCCTTTCCCCCCCCACCCCCCCTTTATTGAATCTAACCTTTTTATATATAAGACTATTTTATTTTGGGTAAGTAAAATCAGGCAGCATAAACTCCTGTCAGCAAGCTCAATGCATGATTTGGTCAGCTCATCTGAAGTTCTTGGATACAAAGGATAAGGTGGTAAGTATTTCAAGATACAAGAATGCAGTGGCTGGTTTTCATAGCATTATGAATTGCTGCTGGACAACAAAGTAGCTCATATACATCCTTTGACCTTATTACATTGTCCATCACGTTCTCAAATATGAAATTACCTATCTGACAAATCTGCTCTTCTGCTTTATTATGATCAGCTGTAACATTTCAAACCACTCAGGGACACGTACAATGCTTATGATCTATTTTTTAATCTATTTTTTTCTTAAATTCATTCTTGTACCCTTAATTTGGATGAAGAAATATATATTATTTGTTTGCTTTTTCATGCCTTTGCTGATTTTCAAGAGATGCTGACTTAGGGTATATATTTATTGGCAGTTTCCCTGTTTTTAAAGTGTAAACAATGTGTTCGCTGTTGGTCTTTTTTTGTTTTGTTTCAATGCTTGAAAAGCTCAGAAGACCAAGCTTAATTAGCATGATTATAAATGTAAGCAATCCACAAGAGGAAATCTACATTAGTGGATACTCCATGTTGCAGGGCTGCAGGCTTTTCATGTAGTGTTTTGTATGTCTTATGTTACCCTGGTCCAGAATTTGCTTTCCCTACGTGTGCTGCAGAGACAATAGTAACATTCATTCCCGTGCTGCTCACGTACACTAAGAAGCATGCTCCTTGCCCTGCTGCTTCCACTCACAGGGACCTAATGGCAGCAGCATCTCTTAGCAAGGGGCAAGAAGAGTATCTTCTGTCAAAAAAAAAAAAAAGAAAGAAAGAAGAAAAAAAAGAGGAAGAAAAGCAAAAACGTGAGACCAAGAGGAGATATTCTACAGACTAGATCTAGTACACCTATTGCCACCTGGAACATGACCCCTTCTTTACACAGCAGATTGCCAGACCCCTTTTGCTCTGAGCAAAGCTGGAGAACATGCACAGCATCCAAGGCTAAGGCTGCTACACGAAAATCTTCATGCAAATGTTTCTCAGTGGTTTGTAAATGGCACATCTGCAAGTGATGAGCTACACTTGCCACGTTGATCATTAAACCTTACAGAAGCGTGCTTCACATCTAACATAAGGCAAAAAAACCCAACCCCACAGCCCCACCTTTTCTTTTTGCCTTACCCAAACCTAAAATAGATGTTATCTTGTCCACAAATGAAAGGGGAACTTAACAGTTTATGAAGGTATTGTTTATTCTCATAGCTGCTTATTTCATCTCGGATTCCTCTCAATTTTTACAGCTAGCATGGGATTTCTTTTGTGAGGGTAGAACTTCAGCTTTTACCTTATAAATAGCCACTAACATTTCTCCTGATGCAACTTTCCCTGAAATGATTTGTCTTAGAATGGATTCATTTTCTGAGAATCAAAATGTGTATACTGAAGAATACCCATTATCTGAAAACAGAGGAAAACCAGTTGCAACTGCTGAAACCTGAATAAGCTGGTGGTTCAGTCTGAAAAATTCTGTAGCAGACTAAATCATTCATAGTTTAAAAGTTATTGGCAGCTCTGTTTGCTGGTTTGTAAGTAGATTTCTTAAGGGAAGCAAATGCCAAGATACTGACTGTCAGCAAAACTGTCTGTTCCAGTCCATGTTTATTATGAACTGAAGCTCCTTGTATTGAATCATTCCTGGTTTTGTCATTCAACTCTCAAACTACAATGCTGAAACATACAACATAAACAAAGGGAAGACTTCCTGCCTTCCTTCCTCTCTTTGGCAGAGCAGCAGACCTCAGGTTTAGGATAACATTGTGTTCAGAGTTTCAGGTTAGGGAGGGGGAGAAAAATACATTGGTGACCTCTTTCAGTCAGACAGGAAGGATTTTCATTTGTCCCTGAGCACAGAGATCACAGCTCCCAAACAGTTAACTGATGATGCTTCTTAAATCAACAACATATTTTTGAACCAATCTGGGTCCCATGTCCGTCTTCATGTGACGCAGGAGTAGGAGGAAGGAAAGTAGATGTGACTGCTCTCTGGAGTAACTCTTAAAATAAAAGTAGTTGAGGCTCATGCAAAACAGAATCCATGATTTGAGAGGCCCTGAATTTGTTGGAGCATGGCCCTGGATATTGCACTCCTGTGATCCCTAGATGGCACAACTGCATAATAGCAACCGTCATCAAACAGCTAGAGCAGCCCTGAAGCTACTTTAATTTACTCCTTTGTCTGAACTGGGCCTCAGCAGCCACAACTCCCCTTCAGCTTGGGTCTCGCTCTGAGAGCAGCTCAGAAAAAAATGAATTTTAATGCCTTTAGCTGGGAGCTTTTGTCTGTTCTTTCACACATTCTCCCAGTTCATTGTTTAAAAGGCCAAGACTTTAATTCCTTTAAGTGCTGTACCAAAACTTGAAGGAAAATCAGTTTATTGAAGGAACAAAATGGGTTTTTGTGTCTACTAGATTTAATGGAATGAAAAAAACAAGCACCAAAATAAGTCATATAAAACTGGAGGGATCCCACAGGAAGGTTGGAGAGAGACTTTTCCTAAGGGTGTCTAGCAATAGGGCAAGGGGGAATGGTTTGAAACTGGGGGATAGTAGGGTTTGACTGGATCTTAGGAAGAAAGTCTTCAGCACAGGGGCTGTGGGACTGGAATATGTTGCCTAGGGAGGCTGTGGATGCCACCTCCCTGGAGGTGTTCAAAGCCAGGGTGGATGAGGCCTTGAGCAACTGAGTCTGGTTGAAAGGTTTCCCTGCCCATGGCAGGGAGGTTGGAGAAGATGAGCTTTGAGGTCCATTCCAACCTAAGCCATTCTGTGATTCTATGACAAACTAGAGATTTTAAAATTCATATTGCTTTGAAGCTCTTGTAGAGTGTCTCCTACAGCTATGAGGGTTGAGAATGGTAGTTGTTGCTACCTAAACTGTTTAGTTGTTTGTCTTCTTGCCAGCTCCACCTGATGGGCAACTCTTGCAAGTGAGTGTGGTGACTGTTCTCTGTACACTTCTGCTGCTGTTGAAAATCTCTTGTAATTTCTCTCAGGACTGGGTAACCTCAACATATGTTTCTGGCAGTTTCTTACCTTGATGTCATTCTTTCACATTTGAAATGTGACCTTCTGCACCTAGTTTGCAATTGTCACAAGACATTTGTCAGCTCCTTATTTACTTTTTTGGGGGGTAAAAAAAGATCAAAAATGGATTTTATTCTGCCATCTCTCTCCAGCCCAGTTCTCCCTCCACATGCTCTGGCTGGTGGCAGGTACGCAGGTCATGTCTCTGGTTCTGTCCTGTGCACACAGACAGAGCAATGTGTCTACTGATTAGCTTACCAAAAGCAAACTGACACATGTAGGAAAAGGTTTGGGGATACTCTCTGAGACATAGAACATACATTCCTCACTGGAACATACATTGTCTTCACTGCTGAGTGAAAGTGCATGGAAAACACACACCTGCAGCAAGAAAGGCAATAAAGACTAATTCTTAAGAGTTACAGACTTCACTTGTTTGAGAAAAGACTGTGTGCCAGTTTCCAGAGGAAAAGCAGCAGACACTGTTTAGATGTTTTCTCTGTTGAACATCTTTCTGAGTAGCTTTTATCTTCAGGAAGAAAACAGTCGAGCTTGTGCACAGCGTGCTTGCTAAGCTGTCATCAGGTAAAGAAGATCTGAAAGACAAAGAAGCTTTTGAAGACAGTGAAATAGACAAGTCCTGGCAAGTGCAGAATAAATGTAGAGAGCTGTATTCTATTATTTAGGTCCCTGCTTAATTTACTTTAACACCTCATATGAACTCAGTCAAAAAGTGTTGCTGCTCTAACCGCTGTTGGCCTCAAGACGAAGAAACAGTCATTAGTGGAAGTTACTGGAGACACCATGGAAAGTAGGATTATTTTAAGAGGAACTGAAATGCAAATGGGCTAAAAGCCTTTGCATTATTTGATATTGAGATGACAGACTGCCAAACAAATTAAACAAGACTGGGAATACTGGCAGAATGTACAAAATAGAAACAAGCATAAAGCTTAATGAGAGAATATGTTAAGAGAGAACAGAAGAACAGGAAGAATATTTATCCACAAATGCATACACTTGTGCATGAACAAATACATCCTGCCAAGAAGCTCAGTGCCACTGTTGCTGGTGTTCTTTCACTAATGCTAGCTGAATTCTGTCAATACCTGGCTCATTTAAAACTAGCTCAGATATTCCTTCAGCTTGGTAACTAGCTATTGCTTACCTAAAAGAGGGTTTAATAGATATATGGGCTTTGAGATGTAGATTTATAAACTCCTAGACTCATAAAGTGGTTTGGATTGGAAGGGACCTTAAAGATCACCTAGTTCCAACCCCCCTGCCATGGGCAGGGACACCTGCCACTAGATCTGGCTGCTTAAAGTCCCATCCAATCTGGCACTTCCAGGGATGAGGCATCCACAGCTTCTCTGGGCAAGCTGTTCCAGTGACTCACCATCCTCAAAGGGAAGAACTTCTGCCTTACATTTAATCTAAATCTACCCTCTTTCAGTTTAAAGACATTGCCCTTTCTCACATCACTGCACACCCCTGTAAAGAGAAAGAGCCCCTTTCCAGCATTCTTGTAGGCCCTGCTTAGGTACTGGAAGGTTGCTGTAAGATCTCCCTGGAGCCTTCTCCAGGCTGAACAACCACAACTGCCTCAGGCTTTTGTCATCGCAGAGCTGTTTCATCCCGCTGATCATCATTGTGGGCTTCCTCTGGACCTGCTCAAACACTCATCCATGTCCTCCTTATGCTGGGAACCCCAGACCTGAACACATGGATGCCAAAGGGTCTCGTGAGAACAAACCAGCTGGGGATAATCACCCCTGTCAACTTGCTGGTCACACTTCTGCTGCAGCCCAGGATGTGAATGACAGCTTGCACCCCTTTTTCCTTTGCAAAAGGGAACAGCCCCTTGTATCCTTATTTCAGTACTTCCTTAGGTCACATGGACACTTAAAAAGAATATTGGGAAATGTAAAGAGAGATGGTGGAGGAATTCAGAGGGTGTGATAGTTTCAGGGGAGGACAGTTTCAGAGGGGATAGTGTTGAGCGAAGGGACAGGAGCAAATGTAAAGGGTATTTATAAAGGTGTCATTAGGATTGAAAGGGCCACTTCCCTTTGCAGAAACAGGGGAAGATGATGGGGAGTAAAGCAGGATCCCAAAATGGATGTTGGGGGGGTTGTATTAAAAACAATGTGAGGGGAAAACTTTGAAAGTGTCCTGAGATTATGCACCTGACTACCCAGAAAGTTTAGGTTTGGGGAGTAAAGATAGGGCAAATTTTTGGCAAGAGGTTAGCTCTCTTTCACAGAATCCACTTGACAACAGTGTGTGTTCAGTCATTTTTTTAACATTCATCCAATTTACCTTCTCAGTAAGTTAAAAAATATGTTTTTGTAATGTTGCAGCCCAGTTCCTGAGGAGCTTTGCTCTAAAGCACAGAAGGCAGAGCTTTTCCTTTGTGTTCTTTTTTTCCCCCTTTACTGTAGCCATTGCTGTGTTCTGCCCTGTGGCTCTGCTGCAGCTGCAGAACACTTCTGAGAGGCTGGACTTGTCTTCTCGACTCAGCTGCAGCTGTCTCGGTTTTACAAGCCTCCAAAACCAGTGTTATGCTTCAAGCTGTCAGCTGGAATATGGTTTATATCTAAGCACAACTCTTAATTTAATAGCTATCTGCCCTTGTTCTGGGGGCTAGTGGAATTTAATATATAAACTTGAAATGAAAATTTGGTGATAAAACGTTGTAGGTACAAGAAACCCTTTCAGTATAAAATTGTGGGTAGGCTGTACATTCTGAGAATATCTCTGGAGATCATTTGAGATTTTTCTGAGAGCAGGAAGAACTTGGTTAGAAAGGGGGTTTGGACTAATGTATGTGAGATGCTGAGGTTTATTGAATTCTGAAGGAACTGCTGGGCTATTTCAGAACAAGAGGGAAAAAAATTAATTAAACCTGTTGGACTGAAAATTTTGTACTACAAGGGCAGAGGTAATGTTCCAGTCTGCATATGCATTAGCTGATTACATATTTGTGAACTGAAGACTGTCTCATAAAGGTACTGAATAAATGAGCTGATGAAGGAGCTGTCTGCACAGCTAATGCTAATTTATAGTTATGCTTGAAACAGTGGGAAATTTCCAGAGGGTTGTAATGGAGCTAGTCCCAATTTTTAAGAGGCTATGTACGTTAGCCATTTTCTGTTCCTATGGCAATGAGATCTGGCACCATCCTTGAGTTCCTGAAGCCTTCTTAACTGGCTCTTGGCAGTTTGCTGCTATTCCTTCTGTTTATTTCTCTCTAGAATATTTCACTGATGCTCCAGCTTGAATGATTTCTGTAGTCTTTGCAGCAGCTGTGTCCCCAGATCCAACCTGTGGTGAGCTTCAGCAGGATCTGCTGTAAGCATCTGCAGGCAAACCACAGACCCCCACCCCCCCCCGACACGTACAGGACACACAGAGCACCACAGACAGGAAACAGCACTCACAGCACTATGAACAGGACCCATGGCCTCCTCTCCTTCGCCTTCCCAGCTGATCAGAATGGAGGAATGGGAGTGGGAAATAAGGCATGCAGTGCCCACTGCTCCCAGGGATGGGCTCAGACACTTGGACCATCCAGCAGCTACTCCTTAGATCTCTGCTCTCCACTGCTGCAGCATCTGCTGTAAACCTCCCTGCCTTGCACACATTGATGTACTCACCTGCTTACCCCAACACACTGTGGACCTCTCCAGTAACTGGCCTGAGACAACCATATCCACCTCAAACTGGCCCTTGGTTCCTCTTGGCTCCAGCTGTTTCCCTCAGAGAGACATAGACACACAGAGCCCAACCTCTCTGTTGATGCCTCCCTTGCATTTCATGAAGCCAGGTTCCTTCTGCCCTCAGATGGAAGTTAAAAGGGGCTTTAAATCAGATTCCCACAGCTTCTCAGGATAACCTGAAATACCAAGTTTTGGTTTTTTTTTTTCCAAAGATAATCTTACCTTCCTAAAGTGCATCCAGGTTTCACAGTGCTTTTCATCATCTGTCTAGAACACTGGAAGAGGTTGCCCAGGGATGTAGTGGAGGCCCCATCCCTAAAGATATTCAAGGTCAGGCTCAACAGGGCTCTGAGCAACCTGATCTAGCAGAGGATGTCCCAGGGGGTCCAAGATGTCCCAGGATGTCACCCTGACTGCAGGGGGTTTGGATTAGATGCCCTTTGGAGGTCCCTTCCAACCCAAACCCCTCTAAGATTCTTACATAATCTATTATTACCTCTTGCCCAAACAGACACAGGTCTCAGGTCTACAACTACCTGAAGGGTGGTTGTAGCCAGGAGGGGGTTGGTCTCTTCTCCTAGGCAACCAGCACCAGAACAAGAGGACACAGTCTCAAGCTGCACCAGGAGAAGTTTAGGCTCGAGGTGAGGAGAAAGTTCTTCACAGAGGGAGCTGTTAGCCATTGGAATGTGCTGCCCAGGGAGGTGGTGGAGTCACCATCCCTGGAGTGTTCAAAAGGGGACTGGACGAGGCACTTGGTGCCATGGTTTAGTCATGAGGTCTGTGGTGACAGGTTGGACTTGATGATCTTTGAGGTCTCTTCCTACCTTGGTGATTCTAAACTGTGTCAACTAGAGGATAAAGAGACAAGACTTCAGTATTTTAAGGTACTTTTATTTAATAAATAACTTCAGTAATAGCACTGTAAAAAGTGAACATCTGTTAAAATAAAAAGGCACTTAAAACAAGAAGATGACTATGATGCAGTCTGGATGGTCAAAGGCAAATATACATGGCACATGTTGAGAATGGTGTCACATGACAAACTATGCAATCTTAGCTACAGGGGAAAGGCAAATTTACAGCTAAGACTGCTCGAAAAACAAACCAAACCAAAACAAAACAAGGCACAAGGCCAAAGAAAAGCTTGTGTCGATATAAAAATATTACAAAAAGAGTCGCAACCAAACCTGTGAGGAGCATTAGAAGGGTGACAAAGCACCAGGCTTTCAACCAAGGAAACAGGACAGAATAAAACACCCTGTGACATAAGGCCCTTATGTGTTCTGAGGATGTCTTGGTTAAGGTACTTCATGATACTGCCACCCAGGGCTTGAATTCACAAAGGCAAACTAAGCAAAGTCACCAGTCAGCAACTTTTTCAGTAATGGCACGTGGTTTAAAGCTTTGTTTTTTTCTTCCTTCTTAACATTCTTCTCCAACCCTTTTCATGTGAGCCAGATCCTGACAGTAAGCAACTTAAAAGTGAACAATAAGTATGCACCCGCTTTCAGTCTTTTCCGCCGCTCCCTCCCAACTTCCCCAACTTACCATACACCCAGCAAGCAGAAGACCAATTAACCACCAGCTCCATGCTACATGAGTTTCATTCAACCTGCAAACTCAAGCCCTGATTTCCCTGTAAAGCTACAAAAAGTTTAATACTAAATGGCTAGGCAGAGCCCTCATGCTGATTGCTTTAACCCTTTTCCCTCCCAGCTGTGCCACAGCAGTATCACACCCTGCAGAAGAACCTGGATTCACAGCACGGGAGGGGGAAAAGGTCAAAAAGGCACCAGGTGACCTTTTGCTGACAAGGCTACACAGTCTCAAGTTTGTTTGTTTTTTTTGTCAGACCTCTGGCACTGAATTCATTTGCAATGAAAACAAAAACAAAAAACAACCCCAAAAAAGTTACAAAAAGAAGAAAAACCAAAATTACATATGGTACATTTTCAAAACCTGCACAGGAAAACAAACCTATATGTAATGAATTAGTAAAATCACTGCAGTTTGCCCCTAAATCTATCTTACTGTGACTACAAAAAATTGCTATGCTGCATACAGTGTTGTGAAGTTATACAAGGAGTGTTCATTTTCCCTCATATTTAGGATTGACCACGGTTGTCACTGCACTCTTGTAAATAGGATTTTCACCCTAGAAAGAGAAAAACAGATTGCTGTTAACGTTGGAAGAGCTGAGGAAAGCAGTTTTCTGTGAGAAGTGCAGCAGCTAGCCTAAGGAATTAGCTTAAGAAAGGACACATTCGGGTTTTGTTTGTACACACAAACAGCCGAAGGCAAACTATAGCTTTCCGTCTAGCCACTGGAACAAAGGCATGCTCAGCTAAGAAAGCAAAGGGTTAGGGCACAATCCTGTTCAGTTTGCACCACAGATTTCCTTCAGGGTGGCTGAGCCTTCAGTGGTGGTCATCTCAGGGCTGAGACATCAACTCAGGGGTCTGCAGCCAAAGAGATTTAAGAGAGGAACAGGCCCCTTAACCAGATTGCTTGAAACCATGGCTGGCCAGAGGCCACCTGCTGCTGCAATAAACACTTACAGAGCTTCTCGTGTCTCAGAACTGAATTGTAGAAACAAAGGGGAAAGGCCTGTAGGATTCTGATAAAGCACATTCAGAGTTCTGAACACCCAGTACTTGCCATTCTCATTTTGTTCCTGCAGGTCCTCTCAACCCCCCCAGGCACAAAATGCACAGTTAGAACTAAGGAACTTCTGTACAGGTGCAAATGCTGCAATTAAAATGTGATTTCTACTGACAGGAGAAATGGCCCCAGAACAACTGCTTGCATCTCTCTTGCTGGGATTTCAAAACCTTCACGTTAACCATTTTTCCCCCCAGGTTTCCTTTGTTTGTCTCAATAAATTTTACTCCACTTATGGCATCCTTGCACACCTAAGATGAACAGTTTGAACTCAGAATCAATAGATCCATCTCATCAGGAGAAAAGGCTCCTGTGCAGTTGTCAGCCTGAGGGCAGTTCTGGCCAGAACCAGATCTGGCCTTGAGCAGCAGTAAGGGAATCTCTCTCTCCCACTCTCACATGGCCTATACCACCATATTAATTCAATTGGACTCTATTAAATTACACAGCATTTAAAATATTTCAGGTTAAAGCATGTTTCCTATAGTCAGTTAAAGGAAATGCTCCCACCAGACACAAACACTAGTTGTGCCTGCTCTTCCAGACTGGGAAAAATCTACTGGGAACACCACAGGATGTGCCAAAGGGTGAGCAGGAGAGCAAGAAACCCACTGGGTGTGAGATTTTCAGATCACAGGTCCTGGGAAGTTTGTTGCAAGACCTGGTATAGAGCAAGTAACTGGTCTAAACCAACACCAGCTGCTAAAGTAGGCCATTGGCTGGCATTCTGCCTGTCTGCCATGGTTTCTTTCACAGAAAATGGGTTACTTCTCCTTGAAGCCAGCTTCTCTACATGCAAAGAGCAATGAGGCACGTCCAATCCCACCTAGACTTGGGAGGCTTCAACCTAGTCTCTCAAGTCCAGCCAGAACCTGGATTGCTGGATAACAGAATCAAGGTTGTCTGCTGACTCAGATGTTGAGATGAATGAATGTCACCTGTCCTGAGCTGGAGGGGAACCGAGGTGTCCAGTGCTGGCTATGCTCCTTCTACCAGTGCCCAGCCAAACTGTCTGGATTAATGGTGTATCAGCTACTGGTTTCAAAAGGGATGAGGAGTGAAGATTTTGAAGTCTTATTTAAATCATGGAAAGAGTGTTTGTGGCAAATCAATCAAGGCAAAATTCACCCTCCTTCCCTCTCAGTGGTTTTAATAAAAAGCTTTGCAAGAGTTAAGATGTAAATGAAACAGTAAAAAAAATCCAGGGATGAGGGATTTAATCTGTAACTGGAGTACCTCATTATGCTTCAAAGTTCTTGGCAATACAGATTGCTTGTCTCCTTCACAAGCTTTTATCTGAAAACTGCAACTCAGTGAAGTCTGTGATGCAGAGAAAGTCTGTGAGCTTAACAGGCTCTATCATATGAGGCTAGGAGATAGTGTACAGCTTTCAAAGGCAAGGCATTAGGTAATATTTGCTTCACTGGGCTTTTAACCTTGAATTTTACACAACAGATCACTCCCAGCACACACAGGGAGGGGAATGTTTACATCTGCTTGTTTGTGAAAGCCAGATCACTTCTGTCAGATAGTGTAGGAATTGGTCTAAAGGTTAGGACTAAACGTGGAAATTTGCAGGCTGCTGCTCGTGCAAATAGGTCAAATTTAGAATCAGGTTTCAAAGGCAATCAGCACAATCAAATTGTACATTTTTCATTAGAATTCTTCTTGAAGAGAAGGCAGAATTGGAAATTTACATGCTCTTTACATAGCATGAGCCCTGTTTACACAGACACTCAAACACTCTGCTGTCCTCCCTTGTACTTGCATTTCATGTTCCCAAGAACTGCCAGAAGCACTGGGTGGCATTTAGGTCACTGAATGAGGCACTTAACTTGGTGCCTCCCCATGGCAGTTGAGTCTCTTAGTTCCAATTACAAACAATGGAGATTTAGTCACCACACAGAAGGACTCAGCTTAACCTTATGTCTGATCAGCCAAAGAGCTCTAGGGGCTCTTCTGCCTACACCACAGCACAGGCACCCAATGGATTTGCAGCTCCTTCCCTGCTCTCTTCTGTTAGGCACTGACAGCCCTGGAGCTTTTCCAGCCACACTCAAGCACTGAGTCTCAGCTCTGGCTTGGAGAGGTCTTCTACAGACAGCTTATCATTAAAACTAACATAGTAGTAGTAAATAAACATCCAGTAGTCCAACATGACCTTCAGTTCACTTAGGGCCCCTCAGAGCTGGCACATGGCAACTTTCAGAGATCAGCAGCATTCCAGGTTTTTAACTGGCCACTAAACCATGATATTCCAAACCTGCTGGTTCAGACAGCTGCTGCTGGTTTTCAAGGAGCAAGTTTTCTTTATGCCACTTTCAGCATGCAAAGTTAGGGCAAATACATTTGCCATATGCTCTTGTCAAGGAAACCACCACACACACACAAACGGAAAAAAACCAAACCCCAAACCCAAACAGTTAATTCCACACAAGCCTGAGTGAGATACATCCAAATACAGATGCAGGTACTTTTAGAAAGCACCTTCAGCAGAGAATCCAGAGCCATGCTCTTGCTACAGTATTCATTTGCAGCTAGACTGGGCTTTCAGGGGCTAACAGTTCGGTCCAGGCTTGTGTAAAGATGAGCTTATCACCTTGTCTGATTCTCCTTCCATTTTTCTCTACAGAGAAGCTACCTTTTTAGTGGGTTTAAGTCCCAAGCCACTGCAAGAAACTGCACTCTAGAATATTTAAACTCATCCATATATCATTCAAGAGCTGGTTCTTACCATTTTCAGCTCTCATTAGTAACTTTACAGTAATCTGAACCAAATCACCTGTCAACCCAAAAATGTGGCAGTTGCATCTGAGGATGAAGCAAAGGCCAAGGTTAAGGGCAGCATAGATGACACAGGACATCATCTACCATGACTGGAGGACTAGAGGCAAGCAGCTGCCTGCTATTCAGTACTGTTCTTCCTGTGTGTCACCTATGAGGACAGGTTGAGGGAGCTGGGATTGTTTAGCCTGGAGAAGAGGAGGCTCAGGGGAGACCTTATTGCTGTCTACAACTACCTGAAGGGAGGTTGTAGCCAGGAGGGGGTTGGTTCTCCCAGGCAACCAGCACCAGAATGAGAGGACACAGTCTCAAGCTACCCCAGGGGAAGTTTAGGCTCAAGGTGAAGAGAAAGTTCTTCACAGAGAGAGTTGTTAGCCATTGGAATGGGCTGCTCAGGGAGATGGTGGAGTCACCATCCCTGGAGGTGTTCAAGAGGGGATCAGATGTGGCACTTGGTCTGGTAGTCATGAGGTCTTAGGTGACAGGTTGGACTTGATGATCTTTGAGGTCTTTTCCAACCTTGTTGATTCTATATTCTATGATTCTACTCTGTCAATACTGATCTCCTTTTTGCTGGCCTCTACAGCTGAACCCATCTCTCCCTCTCCCCAGAATTCTGCTATTTTTGTGAATATCCAAAATGATTAAGTCATGGTTCAAAAAACCCTCCAATCCTTCAAAGTTTTAGTGAAACAAAAAGGCAGAAGTCAATCAATAAGAAAATCTTTCTGCAAGAGGGACATTTTGAGGAGAAACGGCAGCACTAAGAAGCTTTGATCCCGAAAAGAGTCATAGGGCAAAGGAAGAGAGCACAGAAGTTACACACAGTATGGTTTGTTAAATGCTTGGCCTGCATGCAACAAAGTGCACAACTAAGTGACAGCAGAAAAGAAGGGAACAGAGCCTTAACCAGAAGGATTAAGTGGAATATTAGAAAGGAACAAGAACTCTATTTCATCCCCAGAGCAATAGATTCTGAGAGGAAAAATGGAAAGGAGGTGAATGTGGTCGGTGTAGCAAGCAACAGGAACATTTTTACAATCAATTTTGGACACACTGAAAAGTGAAATGATTGCAAAGAGAAAAGGAAAGTATATTTCACCAAGGGCTCAGAATGCTGGGCAAAGTACTTGGAGTTGTTGCCACAGTGAGGGCAGACAAGACCATAAATACTGTTAATTATTGTTTTCTTCCCTCATATTTCCTTTACAAAAAAAATCTTTTAAGTACAACACTGAAAGAAGGGAGATGGCAGACAATAAATTAGAGGTACAGGTCTGCCCCTTCAACTGGCTCAAGAAAAAAGCCTGTGGATATTTGCAGGGAGGTGTTGCCTTCCCAGCTTCTTCATTCCTCTGATCTATTTCCCTCTCCCAACATCTTTGACACCTATTCCTCATCTTGCACTCCCTTTCTCATTGCTTTCTCAGCTCCTCCTCCTTCCCTGTGGTCCCAAGAACACCCTGAAGTGTTCAAGAAAGTAGAGCCTCAGTATACAGAAGATACCTATGCATCACTTCTGGTTGACTGACTTGCTCTTCTAGATGCTGGGGTTTCCCCTTGTGTTGTAGGTGTGAAATCAGCATTTCCAAACAGAGATGAGGTCTTCGGGTAGGGGACTAAGAAACTGAGGGGAAACACATCTAGAGAGGACAAGAACATTTCCTCTTCTCACATTAGTATGTTTTTTGTCTGAATAACCTCAGATTGGCTGGGCTACAAGGTCTCTAATATTGCCAAAGTTTCAGTAGAAGTATGGATGGAAAAATAAGATGCAAAATTCATTATGAAATCAATAGAGAGTGTGGATTTTGCACTCTAAATACAGGCTAGTTCTGTACTAGGTTAATAAGCCAAAGCATTTAAAAAGCCAAGAAGAATCTGTAAGGCTACTCTGAACGTTCCCAGACTTATTCTAATAAAAACAGTGATATTTATAGGCTGGGATTTATCTAAGGACTATCTAAGCTAGCTCTGCAAAAATAACAAATTGAAGCAAACTGACTGCTGATTTGAGGAAACAGAAAACAAACCCTCCCCCAAGTGCTGACTCTCTCCACAATCCAAAGAGCTTCTCCCATCCTAACAGCTGTTCTATCACACATCTATTGACCCTCCCCACCCCCCCCAAAAACCACACTCATAGTTTAAGGCAGTACTGGTGGTTAGTAAGGAAGCAATCTTGCTCTCAAAACAAATTAACAGTTTTCAAGCCACACTCTTCACAACCCCAGAATCAAAGCAGCAGTAGATAAAACAGAGGAAGACTCAAACTGTGAGATAAGTGACTATGACACACAGTTGAGTTTGAAGTGACATGCAAAGGGGAGGGGGGGAAAGAAAAGGAAGAAAAAGAAAGAAGATACAAACTGAGACTTAGAGACCAGCTTTACGTCCATAGTTTGGGTTCTTGAAATTGTTAATAGGGCTCTTGTATATTGGATTTTCTTGCTGAAGTAAAAGAAATGGTCAGTGTCCAATAGTTCAACAGGAGG
This sequence comes from Melanerpes formicivorus, assembly GCF_026170545.1. Classification (NCBI taxonomy): domain Eukaryota; kingdom Metazoa; phylum Chordata; class Aves; order Piciformes; family Picidae; genus Melanerpes; species Melanerpes formicivorus. The sequence continues at coordinate 13,053,220 of NW_027142365.1, forward strand.
CAAGTAACATTCTCAGCTACCACCAAACAAATCATCAGCATGCTTTATATCAAGAACAGGGTTAGTGATTCATTTTTTTTCCCCCTCAGCACAGAATTATTTCATTTTCTTAAATAAACCCAGAAGATTTCCTAGGAGGTTTCTTTATTCTCTTATCGAGCATGCATGGGTTTTGCCTCTACAGGACTGTAGTGGAGGGGGTTTTGATCAGCAAATTCCTAGAGCTTCCCAGGGGCAGTGATCTGCAGGGGCCTGTGCAAGCCTGTGGACCACAGGCTTATTTTTATTGCATACTTCTGTTGACAAGGGGCTGGGAAGTTTTCAACAAACCAGTACCAGTTACACTTTTGTCTGGTCTGGTCTATTCTATTCTATTATCAGAGTGCTGGAGAGCGGCCAGGCAGAGAGGGACCTGGGGGTGCTGGTTGATGGTAGGCTGAACATGAGCCTGCAGTGTGCCCAGGTAGCCAGGAGGGCCAATGGCATCCTGGCCTGCATCAGGAACAGTGTGGCCAGCAGGAGCAGGGAGGTCATTCTGCCCCTGTACACTGCACTGGTTAGGCCACACCTCGAGTCCTGTGTCCAGTTCTGGGCCCCTCAGTTTAGGAAGGATGTTGACTTGCTGGAACGAGTCCAGAGAAGGGCAACAAAGTTGGTGAGGGGCTTTGAACACAGCCCTGTGAGGAGAGGCTGAGGGAGCTGGGGCTGCTTTGCCTGGAGAACAGAAGACTCAGGAGTGACCTGATTGCTGTCTACAACTACCTGAAGGGGAGTTGTAGCCAGGCAGAGGTTGGTCTCTTCTCCCAGGCAACCAGCACCAGAACAAGAGGACACAGTCTCAGGCTGCACCAGGGGAGGTTTAGGCTGGAGGTCAGGAGGACGTTTTACACAGAGAGAGTGACTGCCCTTTGGAATGGGCTGCCTGGGGAGGTGGTGGAGTTGCCATCGCTGGAGGTGTTCAGGAGGAGACCTGACAGGGTGCTTGGTTGCATGGGTTAGTTGATTAGGTGGTGTTGGATGATAGGTTGGACGTGATGATCTTGAAGGTCTCTTCCAACCTATTCTGTTCTATTCGAACTGCCCACCAAAACCTGTCCGAGGATTTGCAAGGCCTCTTTTCGTCAGTGTACATTTTTCTACTTGACTTCATACAAAAGTGACTCTCACCTTCTAATAACCACTTTGATGACATGGTGCAAAGTGTGGGAGAACTGCGAAGCTGAACTATTCTGTCATCACCACCTTTTCTCCCTCTCAAATTTTAGTGCAGCTGCCAACTCCCACTTGCTTTTCTAGCCCCAAAAAGTGCTTCTCAAAAAGTTGGGGATTGTGTTTGGGGTTTTTTTTAATTCTTTTAAAAATGGTATTATTATTTTGTTGTTGTTGTTGCTTTCTAAAGAATTTTATTTTTGGTTGGTTGGGGGTTTTTTTGTGCCTTCTTTGTTTGTTTTGAGGTTTTCATTGAGGTTTTGTGGTTGTTGTTTGGGGTTTTTTTTTCTCCTAGTGGTAACAAATAACATGTTTTAAAGTCAGCTAAAAATAAGCATCTTTCAGTCCCTCCCTAGAGGAGACTCAGGGGTGACCTTATTGCTCTCTGCAACTGCCTTAAGGGAGGTTGTAGACAGGCAGAGGTTGGTCTCTTCTCCCAGGCAACCAGCACCAGAACAAGAGGACACAATCTCAAGCTACACCAGGGGAGGTTTAGGCTGGAGGTTCAGAATAAGTTCTACTCAGAGAGAGTGATTGCCCATTGGAATGGGCTGGCTGAGGAGGTGGTGGAGTCACCATCACTGGAGGTGTTCAGGAGGAGACCTGATAGGGTGCTTGGTTGCATGGTTTAGTTGATTAGGTGGTGTTGGATATAGGTTGGACACAATGATCTTGAAGGTCTCTTCCGGCCTGGTCTGGTCTATTCTATTCTCCACAGGCCAAACTAAGGATCTTTCAGACCCTCCACAGGCCAAGCTAAGGATCTTTCAGACCCTCCACAGGCCAAGCAGCAGGAATACAATGTGAAACATTTAAGGTAAGTGAACACCAACCAAAAGCTTCTGTTCCTCCACAGCTGCTGTGGTTTTTGTACAGATCAAAGCCTCTTGACTTACCGTATCCCACTTGGCATTCATCTTCTCCTTTTCAAATTTAGCAAATTCTCTTCTGTCATGAATGATCATTAGCAGTTTCCAAATCAACAATAATGCAAGTCCAATAAGAACAATTCCAGCCACCACACCAGCTACAATGGGAATGATGTCCGGGCCGCTGGGGCACTCTAGGGAGCAAAGGGAGGGAAGTGTGATGTTACAAAATGTCAAAGGTAACAGAGGACATGGAGAGAGGCTTTCAAAATCTGACTTTGTACTGAAGCCACTGTTTTGGCCTATCAGAGGTAGGCCAATACTGTTTTCCTTTCAAATAATGGAAGTCTGGGAATTTGTACATCCTGTAACATTCCAGCCTGTTTTTATCCTTCTGGTTTGCATTTCGTTTGGCAATCACAGAATGGTAGGTAGGGGTTGGAAAGGACCTCCAGAGATTATCTAGCCCAGCTGCCCTGCCAAAGTAGGATCATCCAAGGCAGGTCACAGAGGGAACACATCCAGGTGGGTTTTGAAAGCCTCAAGAGAGAAGGAGACTCCACAAGCTCTCTGGGCAACCTGCCTGGATGCATTCCTCTGCAGCCTGCCCTAGGTGATCCTGCTCTGGCAAGGGAGTTGGACTTGTTCTCTGGAGGTTCCTTACAACCTCTAGCATTCTGTGAAAAAACTAGGTCTAGAGATGTAGGCTTGTCTATAGCAACTCAACTTCCAGCACCCACAACTCTCACCCAAGGCACAGGTACCTCTTTCTGAGCTCCTCTAACACACACATCAGCAGGTAGTATATGACAACTGCACAAATTAACCACAAAGATGAAGGGAGAGTAGGCAACATGTTCATACCTGGGGTCTCTACCACGTGGACATTGGCTTCACCATTTGAGTTGACAGAATAGGTGAAGTAGAACCAGCAGTCATCCACATCCTTCTCTTTGCAGTGAGAGAGTGGGTCGGGCTGGCCAGGCTGCGGCAGCTTGTCGCGGTTTTCCACCCGTGTCATGTTGAAGTACATACATTCCTGAGAACAGCTTTCCTTCTTTTCTCCCTTATCAAAAGCTCTGCACTGAACACAGTCCCTGGGGAAGTACAAATCAGAAGCAAAGCCTTTGAATATGGTCAGGAAAGATTTCTAGCATTAAAATCTAAAACAAAAGAGAAAATGCGTGTGTGGGAAACCAAGGAAATTAACCCTTCTGTCGTAAAGGCCGGGGGGGGGAAAAAGGCAAGACATTACTAAATTCCTCTTTCTCTGCATGACCCACAAGCTTCAAGGACCCCAAAAAACCAACCCCACACGTTACCTAAATCTGTAAAAAGGACTAAGGCTAAAACTTTTTCAACACCTCCACCTGGAAAATGAATATGGTCAGAGAGGGGAATGCAGGAACAGAATATTTACAGTGAACTAGTATCTGACACATAGGTTAAACACAACAGAAAAGTTTTACAGTAGGATCTCACTCCTGAATAACTCATGGAAAAAAAATGAAATCAAAATCAGACTGAGCAGGATTTCTATCCTAAAAATACTGTGCTGAGAGAAAACCTTAAAGTCAAGCTGCACAAAGCCAGGAAACAGCCCAGCCACTAATCACAAACTTATTTCAAAGTTTCCATGCAGAAAATACTTGGTTTCTAAAAACTCAGATTTCCAAAGGCAGGGATGCAAATGTCACTGGCCCACACAGATCTGTGTTTAGCTCTTGACTGTCAGGATAGTCTTGACTTTTTCAATAGTATTTGGGTAATATAAATTTTAAGCAAAAAGCTTAGCTGGCAGTTAAGCTGTTCTGGAAGTGGCACAGTATATGCATGCCCTTGTGATGGTCATTTCAGAAGGTTAAGATGAGGAGACTTTGCAACCTGTCACATCCTAGACCTATGCACCCCCCCAGCTTGCAAGAGATTGTCTGTCAGTCATGGTGTGTGGATTAGGGGATACCAATAACCTTCCCAAGTCAATCTGGATGGTTTGGGAGTAGCCCTGAAGAAAGACTTATGGGTGTCGGCTGCTGACAAGCTCACTGTGAGCTGGCAATGCACTCATGCAGCCCAGAAGGCAAAGTGTATCCTAAGCTGCATCAAAGAGTGTGGCCAGCAGGGCAAGAGAGGGGATTCTGCCCCTTTACTCTGCTCTGGTGAGACCCCACCTCAAATACTGCATCCAGTCCCCATCATAAGAAGGGCACAGAGGTGTTGGAGCCAGTCCAGAGGAGGGCCACAAAGATGATCCAAGGGCTGGAGCACCTCTGCTATGAGGATAGGCTGAGGGAGCTGGGGTTGTTCAGCCTGGAGAAGAGAAGACACCAGGGGACCTTAGAGCTACTTTTCAATACCTGAAGGGATCCTATAGGATGGCTGGAGAGGGATTTTCCCTAAGGGTGTCTAGAAATGGGATAAGGGGGAATGGTTTGAGGGAAAGCAGGTTTAGACTGGAGCTTAGGAGGAAGTTCTTCAGCATGAGGGCGGTGAGATTCTGGAACCAGCTGCCCAGGGAGGTTGTGGCTGCCTCCTCCCTGGAGGTGTTCATGTCCAGGTTGGATGATGCTTTGAACAGCTGAGTCTAGTTGAGAGGGGTCCCTGCCCACGGTGGGGAGCTTGGAGTAGATGATCTCTGAGGTCCCTTCCAACCTAAGCCATTCTATGAAACTCTGCTAAGCCTAACAAAATGGCAGGGAGAGAATCAGTCTACCTGGGGGCAAAGCAATGGTGTTTTGTAATTATTGATTCTTGCCTAACACTTTTTTACTGCCTGAAGGGATGAGATGATGTCCCCCCATTTCAGGGCAGAGTACAGCACAGGATCAAAAGCTTTGTTCTAAAAATTCTGTGTATAAGAGTATCAAATTCAAATGCATAAGAGGCTAGGACTTGTTTTTTGAGGTACTTACTTATGCTCTGCACAGACACCAAGGCAAGTCTGACACATTTCACATGTGGGGCCTTGGAACTTGGGATCTGTACAATTGCAGGTGCCACATTCACAGGTTCCTCTCCCATTGCAGATCTGCCCATTGGATGCCATGCAGGGAGTGGTATCCAAAGAACAATCGCAGGCGCTGCCAGTGAAGTTGGGGTAACACTCACACACTCTGCACTTGCAGATACCATTTCCTGTGCAGTGGAGAGGTATTTCAGTGAGATAAAGTCTAACATTATCCAGAACATTTGTGACAGTAAGAAAGACACATTCACCATCTAGGGATACCATACAGGGAAAGGAACACCCTGATGGAGATACAAGGAAGACACTAAAGAATTAAGAGCTACAAAATGATTGTTAAGCTCTTTGTAAAACTACTTACAGGTGTTTCTCCCTTTCCCCCCATCATCCTACATAAAGTGACAAAACTAGGGAAAGATGATCAGGAAAAGTACAATGTACTGGCCACATCTGGGTGGAGAGCATTGCTGCAGTGCTTCAAGTGCAGCTTTCCATGTAAGTAAATGCACTGCTCTCTCCTGCCTTCATGTCTAGCTCACCGATTTACAAACAGGATCTAAAAAGATGAGAGATGCACTAACTTAGACTTCCTAACACTGAAAGACGAAACACCTTTGGCTCCCTAGAACACCACCACTCAGGTGCTGTTCTTCTGATCTCACCCATCCAAGCTTTATGTTCCTTGCACTCTCTACAGAGGAAACAAGATACCTGATAAGTCCAGAACAGTGCCTTGGGTAAAATGGGAAGATCTTTGGCTACACCTCTCCTTCTCTGTTGACTATAAAGTGTTTAAGTAAAACATATCTGTCACCATATATTTTGGACGACATCCATTGCTCCTATCCTTTGTGGAGCTGGTGTATATTGAGCAAATCATACAGATGAGGCATTCTCATAAATCAGTTAAAGCTTAGAAGAATAAACAGTGAAACTAACTATCACAGTCAAAATTGAGGTAGCAGTGACACTCCTACCAGAAGTGAAAAGCAGCCTAGGGAATACACACAGCAAAACAATTTAGGAAGTGGCTGCTGAAGGATTTTCTAAATTGGTTTTGATTTCAGGAATTAACTGATGTCATAGTCCCGTTTTGAGCACTTCAAAAGTGGTTCTCTGCATCTTGCCCACTCTAATCTTCACTTACCTCTCAGTCTCAAGATGGCAAGATACCAGTGAGATGCTAAGCACCAAGTCAAGCACTCACCAGTATAAGTAAACTTAGGTCATTATCTCTTCTTATTGACACAGTGGTTACACTGAGCCAGTATAACATTAGAATCTCAGGACAGTTGTCTCAGCATTACCTGAGGGTAATTCTGGAATACACAGCAGAAGTCAAGGTCACTTTACATCCTTCTTGGAGCTGTGATTTAGGAATGCGGAATGTTCATGCTCAGAGAGACATTTTGTTATTAATAGAACAGTGTTTTCAATCACTAAACCTGTGGAGATTCTCATCTGTATGATCTTTAAGGAAAGCAGCACTACTCTCTACAGGGTGGAGTTGCTAGAACAGTGCTGGTGAGCTTTGCCTGCAGTTTCTCACCTCCACAGATCAAACCATTTGATCGATCACAGTTGAAGTTATCACATTCACAGTATTTGCCAGAATAGACTTCATTGGTGTTTTCTCTCTTCTTGCATACACACTGTCCACAAATGCACTCTCCATTGTTACTGCATATTTCTGTGCTGTTCTCTCTCCTGCAGTAAGCATCCATATCCTCACTATTTACTTCATCTGTACTACATTCACATAGTCTTCCAATACGACCTTCGTTACATCTGCAAGGTAAAAACACAACAGAAAACGTAGATGTAGTTAGAAGTCATACCATAAACAGGTCTGCAAAAATAGCACAAAGGAGTAAAAGTGACTATTATCTCAAGGGATATTCTAAGGTAAACTTCCAGTGAGATGTCCAGCTGAGATCTAGGCAGCCATCCTTGAAGTCACTGGAGCAAACTGGACTAAGCAGCCCCTACGCTGATTGATTATTCCAGGTAAGAAACCACATCTCGCTGAACTCCCACAAACCCACTATTAATGTCTCACTCATGTAACAGAACAGCCCTCACATTACAAGGAGGTCAATATGAATACCTGCAAAACCATCACACACCCAGTAAATGCACAGTTTGGTCACACTACATGGACCTCCAAATAAAACAGAAAAAGCAGTAAGATCCACTTATTTTCTCTGAAGTACTGACTCAAGGCCAGATCTGAGTTCTGACTTGGGACAAAACTGATAATCTAATGACCAAACCTGTCAACTCCAACACAGGGATTGTTTGTCAAGATATCCTGAAAGAAATAGGTCTGTAACAGTAGTGTTTGTCCTTTCATTAACCAAACCAAAACCAAACCCGAAACAAAGCAAACAAAAAGACTAATTAACCCCTAATTAAGGGCAACAGATCTTGCTCCTATTTCTCTTTTGCCAAAAGAGCCAAAATGTCTATTTTTTTACCTGCATGCACCACATTCAAATGTTCCATTTCCTTCATGGCAGATAGGGCTGTTAGGGTCTCCTTCACCTTGACACTGACATTCACAGATGAACTGGAGATTAATTTCCACTTCTTCAGTGAATCCCAGGGGTTTAATTCTAATTGTTGTCGTCGTTTCATTTTGTCCTTTCTGTGGACATTCATTAGCTGTTACATTAATCTCAAATTTAACCTGCAAAGGAAAATAAATGGAGTGTCAAATTACTAAAAGGAGTTTTAGCTGTACTGTTAAAAAAACCCCAAACTAAGTGCTGGACACTTAAAATGAATTTTAGATGTTAGCAGCAGCACATTGTTGTAAGTTACCTCATCTCCAATTGAAATGTTAGAACATTTCCTCCCATCTTCTTGTGTGTCATTCACTCCATTCTTGCAGAAGGACTTGTAACTGATTGTGACTCCTTTTGGGAGCTTAGTGTTTTCCAGGATAACCTCTGAAGAGAGGGACTGAAACAGTAGTTATTAGCTAACTTCAAATGGAGTTGAGTAAGCATTTTGCTGAAGAAAAGACATGGTACAATTATGCACAGCCTGAGCACCAGTCCCATGGGCATACTGGGATTATCCAACATGCCAGGAAACACCAGCTCAAGGCTGCCCAGAGTCAGGCTGTGGTGACCTCTTCTCATGACTGAACCCTGTTATACAAGGTCAGGGCAGATCTCCACAGATGTTGGAGCCACTTCCTTGGCCCACTTAGTCCAAAGGAGAAATGGGCCTTATGCACACAACACGGCTATGAAGGACACAGTTTGGGGTCAAACCCAGGAGGTCCCTGAGGTTGACATAAACATTTACTTTGAGCTCAAGAGGTTGCTAAATGGCCCTTTTCACTTCCACATGGAAGGAGGGCAAGACTCAGATGGCAAAAAAACAGTGTACTTCTATTTATACTTCAGTACACTAATTTCCTAAACTAAACCCCACCTTGTAGAACCTGCCTGAACAACTCATTACCTCAGAAGCAAGAAAAACAAATACAACTCAAAAATCTGAACTTACATTGTATGCATCAATAATCAGCTGAATCACATTGCTGGAGTTTGAAGACAAGGTTCCCACTGCTGATTTTGGTATCAGATTTTTCAATTCCTGTCAATATTTACAAAGACAGTAGGATAAAATAGTTCAGACTGGCACATTGTAATTTGTACTACAAGCATCTGTAGGGTGATATGATGCCTCAGTGAATTAACTAGTCAAGATCAAGTAGTTCAAAAAACCAAGGCTCCAGTGTTGTCAGTGATCACCATGATTTGTAAGGTTATATATAGCACTACCAACGCAAAGAAATATCCAGCCTTTTCTTCTCCCTTGCATTTTCATGTCAAATTTGGTAACAGAATACTAAGACCTTCTCTTGGACAAGATGACCACATACAATCTATCTTCAAAATCTTAAAACCCCACACTTCTGAAGCATTAAAGCTAGGGAGATAAAAAGTATTTCCAACCAAAAAAGAAAAAAAATTAGTCTAAAAAACCCTAACATTGCCCCCCAAATAATAATCAAAAACCCCAACAAACAAGCAAAGAAACCCCCCCAAAAAAAACCAACAAAACCCCAACCCAACCAACCAAGAAAGCAATGACCACCACCAAAACAAAATCCCCCAAACCAAAAATAACCAACATAAACCCAAAACCCCCACACCAAAAGTATCTTGTTAAGTTAAAACAAGTGAAAAATATACATCTCCTCTACACAGTCATCTCCTATTTCAGTCACATCCAGCAGTTAGTTAATTTTAAACATCAGGAATATAAATATACCATGGAAGAGCATATTTTGTCTTTTATAAGTATGCCTCCCCTCCTACCTATGAAGTGTAGAGAGGAGCAAGGAGCAGCAGCACTGCCTCCCTAGAAATTCCACACAGGGTACTGACTTCAACCAAATGAATAATACAAACCTGAGTAGCAAAATACTGCATCCATGAGCACTTCCAAAATTATTTCAATTTCAAATGAAGCAACTGTTAGGATTTCAGAGCAGATCTGAATTGGTCTGGGTGCTCAAGGCAAAAAAGTAGAGAGGCCAGAAATCTCTCTATTTACCTTATAAACTGCCTGAAACTCTTCAGTAACAGCAAAGATTGTCTGAATGTTGTTCTCGCTAAGCTTCTGTACCAGATGAGCAATAGAGGGATAATCCTATAAAAATCAAGCATGAAATGCAGTTGAAATTTGAAACACACTGACAGAAAATAATCAGAAATACTTTCATATCACAAATACAAATTGCTTTTAGAATAATAAACCTTCTAACCAGTCAGTTCTAAAGCAAAACAAACTGTTTTCTCTGAAAACAAACAGGCATTGAGAAGATCCCAATCTATGCCCCATAAAGATTGGTGGTTTTCACAGTAATGCTATCATATTCCCTGCCATTTAACATCTCCAGTGGCAATCCTTCATCTCAGTGGTCTCAGAAAATCACCTTCAGTAGCTTTCCATATGACTTAGCTCAGTGAAAAGCTTTCTCTCATAAAGAAAAGATTAAATAAAAGTGAATTAAGTTTAGGTTTTTATTGACCCATATTCACTTTAGGAATATAGGAATGCATCAACTGTGTAAAGCTTATTGTGTCTACCCCATCCAGTAAATATCAATATTTACCCATCAGCAAACCACAAAGGTAATGTGGTTAAGCATGCTTTTACTACAAACTTTGCAGTGTAGTATTTCAAGCAGCCTTAAAAAACAACTGGCCAAGTTGCTCTCTGTAGTATTTTTTTACAGCGGTAAACTGCTTCTGAACACAAAGAGTAGCAGGATGGTAAAATACTTGGACAGAGCCATCACAGTTTGCCAGTGAACATGTATAGATTATTTGTTATTAAGAAGCTTAAAATCCAGCAACTCAAATCACAGGATGGAAGTTGCCATTTCTTGAAATTCTCCAGTTAAGACTGGATTAAGTTTTGCACATTTGCTTTAGTTAAGTCCAAGTCGCTTGATCTAATTACGGAGGCAAAAGAGTAAAGTTCACAAGAGGTAGCAGTCTGAAACTATACTAGATGACCTAATGAGGTTACTGAGCTTAGGCATCACAACACATGAATTTCCTTAGAAGATGATGTCAAGACTTACATAATAGTGGCTCATTGTGTACATATTATTTTCTAGATGGCACTTCCCATCATTTGGTAAAACAATTCCACCGAGTTTCCCATCTCCTGCAAAGTGAAATCCAGCATCCGTGGAGAATACCAGCAGTCTTGTAACATTTCTCCAGCCAATTTGTTCCTTGGGAAACAAACAAATGGATTTCTGGTATTTTGCACTCATCTATTTTATAGCATTATCAAACAACCAACACTTGAGAGACAAATGCATGAAAAAGTAGACAGACAGATGTTCCACTCCCCTTTCTAGCCCTCTGCTGTACCCTCTCAAGCAGCTGTCTGTCCCTCCTGAACTGGGGAGCTCAGAAACATGTATTTTGGTCTGTTCACTTCTCACTAAAGCACCTAAAGAGTGACAGGGAAATTGGACACCATCAGCCCAGCTCTTTGATACCAGGTCCACTCCTATGTCCCTACCTCACAGCCCAAGATGAGAGGACAACATCAGTGTGCAGAGCAGTGCTGCAATCTTGGACTAGATCACAGCTTGCCTGGCTCTGAAGAACCATCAGGCTTTGCCAGGTTAGTCCAGATGTGTACCATGCACAGTGCTTGCCTGAGGACTGCCCTTCTTCACTGTCCCATGAGTATCAACTCCATGGCCTAAGTCTGTAACCTGCCCTCTCCTAGCTGTTTTTAGTCCTGTTGAAAAGTTGAAGCCCTAGGTAACTTAAGACCACCATATAAAAGCCTCACATAAATACCAGTTACCAGCCAAAATAACAAAGAACACAAACCCCCAGAAGGCTTATGACTAACACTTTCAAAATAAGACTCCATAAAAAGCCCTGACTCTATTGATCAACAGGAAAAAAAATAATATGGTAACAAAGCAATAAACAGGGACACCACTTAGAGCCTTGCTGTTGTACAGGTGCAGAGAAAGGTCTGTCAGACTACAGAAAAATCAAAGCAGAATGAGATCCAGAGGAGATCTTCAAAAATAAACAAAAATGAGGTGCACAACTTTTCTGCTCAAAAAGCAACTTACAATTCAAACTATTCAGAAACAACAACTATATGAAGCATGTAAGGCTTTGACATAACTGGAGGGTAATGCTTACTCAGCGTTTCATACACTTTGGAGCAGAATTTGACTCTTCTTGCACAGCAAACTTTAGAAACTTTGTCTTTGGAATGCATCTATCTGCTGTGAACATGACCTCTAATTGGCACTTCCACATTTCCTGGTTTCATTCACTCACCAGAGATCTCTACAAAAGACAAATGCATGTATCCATGCAGTCTGCCCAGTCTATCTTGTTTTGCTAGCATGAGGTGACATCTTCAAACCCTGGCCACCACAAACCACTGAGGCTGTATGCAAACTATTTCACCCAATACAGAATGAAGGAAAACTAATAACACACTTACCCCACAAACTGCAACTTGCATTATTGCATCAAATCCACCTTCAGGAGAATCTAAATTGCCAGAAATGTGCTGTTTACCTACAAGTTCATTGAATTTATTTCCTTCACTAGTAAGGCTGAGCACATTTTTATAGCTAAATGGACTTGTACAGTTCTGGTCACCTGTACAAGGATTCCTGAGTTTGGCTGGTGTTGTACTTATATATGGCATCACAGTTTTCTCCACAAAAGAGCCAAAGCCTAAGACAGAACAATAAAAACCCTGTGAGTTGAGTCTTATTTATGTTATGACACAACAGAATGCAAATGCATTATAGCTGAACTAACGTTAGGAAGAGCTCTCACACTTGGTGACATTCTACTTTCTCCACATTCTCTTATGTTCCTCAACAGGCTCTATGCATTAAGATATCTGCCATAATACTATGAATTTTAAAAGAGTTACTCCTCATCTGTAACCATGTGACAACCATCAGGAAGGAAACTTCCCTGACTTGATTTATTTTTCTTTTCAGTAAATAGGCAAATCTTTCTTACCAATTCGAAAGTCTGAAGTTATTTTTTCCATTTCTAACATCAGAGCTGTCCCGAGACTTTTCACATTCTCTAAATCATCTTTCATAGAATAGGAGAGGTCCATAAGATAATAGAGGTCAATGGGATAGTCTTCAGCTCTCTTAAATTTTAATGAAAATGTCTGAGGTTCTCCTGTTTCAGAGATTAAGCAACAAATAGAAACCATTACAACCTCCTCAACTTTTCTTGCTAGAAAAACAAGTTTTTAAGGAAAGGTTGTGAACTAGTTCTGGAAGTTTTGAACCAGTGCTGAGTGACTTATTTCCCCCCCCTCTGTTAACTGAAATGCTTAACATCAAATTATGATGGGGAAAAAAAAAATTCAAGAAGTATTTCTTTCAAATGTCCAACTTCCTATTTCCAAGTTATTTTATCTCCCCACAGAAAATGCTAGCCTGCTGAAAACCAAGCCGCTCTTAGTTGCTACAGTTTCACATCCTCATACTTGGAATAATTTTAACAAGGTTCCTGCAAGACTTTACAGCACAAATCTTCAGCATGTATTTGCACATGTGATGACTCCAAATTTCATAGAATCATGGATTGGACTAGACTAGACCCTTCTAACTCCACTGCAGTCAGCAGGGACATCCTCCACTAGATCAGGTTGCTCAGTGCCTTGGTGAGCCTCCCTGGGCAACCTGTTTCAGTGTTCCACCACCCTCATGCTAAACAACTTGTTCCTGACACCCAATCTAAATCTACTCTTCTCTAGTTTCAAACCATTGCCCCTTGTCCTATCATTACAGGCCTCTGCAAATAGTCCCTCTGTAGCCTTCTTGTAGGCCCCCTTCAGGTACTGGAAGGCTGCTATTAGGTCTCCCCAGCATCTTCTCCAGGTTGAACCCCAGCTCCCTCAGCCTGTCCTCACAGGAGAGGTGTTCCAGCCCCTCAATCAATCCATGCTGTAATGCTGTATCTATTTTCTCCAAAGTTCTAGTGGGGACAAGAGATAATATCCAACCTTTCATAAAAACCATCAAAAGCATGTGGAGTATCTAAACTCCTGGGGGTGACCAGAATGGCTCTGCAGTTGATCAGGTTTCCTGAACAACAGTGGTTTCTGTAACGAAGTGGTTACACATTCAAACCAAAAAATGCAGATATGGTGGTGACAGAAAAATCACCTGAAAACAAGAATGAAACTGGCCTTACCGACTCTTAGTTTCAGTACTAATTTTTGTGGCTGGATCTGTGTAATGTCCTGGGGATCCAGCTTCTCTGCTGCACCTATCTTACGATTTGTTACTTCTCTGTCTTCAAGCACCTGTTTGCTGCCCCTGGGATTTTCAATGTCTTCCAGAGGGCAGCCTTTACTCTTTAGTGCTGCCAAGTCATCGCACCGGGCAGACGTGGGCTCTCCTTCTTGCAAGAAGTCCTAGAAAACACAGGCAAAAGGGTGTCAAGTTTAGAGCTGTCCACAATTTGTTGTACTCTACCCATAATAACCTTTTTTACACCACCACCATTAAAAAAAAAAAAAGAAACAAGTTCAGAAATAAAACACACTCCTTAAATTACACTACATACATCAGGGACTACTGTTTAGTACAGGAGTTTCCATCTACTTATACTGGGGCTGGAACATCTCTGCTATGAGGACAGGCTGATTGAGCTGGGGTTGTTCAGCCTAGAAAAGAGAAGACTCTGGGGCAAACCTTAGAGCTGCCTTCCAGCTCTAAGGCTGAAGAGGGACTTTTCATAGACAGTAGCAATAGGACAAAGGGGAATGGTTTGAAGCTGAGGGACAGTAGGTTTAGACTGGATCTTAGGAAGAAGTTCTTCAGTACAAGAGTGGTAAGACTCTGGAATAGGCTGCCCAGGGAGGTTGTGGATGTCTCCTCCTGGGGGATACTCATGGCCAGGTTGGATGATGCCTTGAGTAGCCAAGACTACTCAAGTGACATCCTTGCCCAATACCTTTCAGGTATTGGAAGGCAGCTCTAAGGTCTCCCAGAGCCTTCTCCAAGCTGAACAACCCCAGCTCCCTCAGTCTGTCTTCATAGCAGAGGTGCTCCAGCCCTTCGATCATCCTTGTGGATCTTCTCTGGACTCTCTCCAACAGTTCAAGCCCAGAACCTCTTACTCTGATGTCACTGGAAGAATATAGTGAATGATACTGAGACAGATTCCATACTGGAACAATTTTAAGTAACTATAGGACAGCCTGTAAGGTCTGTATGCACTTCAGATTTGGAAAGCAAGTAAATACATTGTGAAAAGCAAGTGTACTCCAACCAGAAAAATATTACAGTATATGAGTTTTTAAGCAAGTATCCAATTGAAGAGTTACAGGAAACTTAGTGAAAACAGACATTTCTATACATTTAAAGTATTTACTGAAACTTAAAAACAAGGGAAAACACAAACCACAACAAGAATTTTGTAACACTTACTGGTTTTTTACACCAACCACAGTTTGGCCCTGCTTGTATACATTCACCACAGTGTTTTGCATTAGCTTTTATACAGTCACTTCCACCTAGCAAAGAACAGAGATCAGTCACTTCAATTATTAAAGGGTGCTAGCATCAGCAGAAATCCAGTTTGTTTCATTCCAACCTGGTTTATTCTATTCTATTCTATCTTTGTAAACTAAGAGGTTACAAACAGGTTATTGAGACATGACTGATGTAATGCCATTAGCACTCCTTCAACAATAATGTATTTCTCTACATAAACCACTGCTAAATCTATACAGCAACATTAAACAACTGCAATGAAATCAAGTGACTTTACCTTGCTGAGCAAATCCATTCCATATCAAGCAACAGAGGATGCCAGCCCACGTGACCAATCTTACATTAATCTGAAATACAAAAGCAGGAGACAACATTTATTGTAACAAGTAGGCAGGAAAAAAGGTTGCATAGAACTGCAGACGTTTAACTGTTTCACAGGAGACAAGGAAGAGGGAGCAGACGCAGATCATATTATTTTAGTTGCACCAGATGGGCATTTTTGCTCCAAGACAACTATGTTTGTGGGCTACATTGTGTTTAGAAGACATCAAAAAGGGCAGCTTTGCAAATTATTTTGAAATAATTTTATGACAGCTATGAGAAGTTTGGAAACATTCAGTCAGGGGGAAAAGAATCTAAATTGAGCTATTAACATATTAGCAGTAGGACTAGAGGGAATGGTTTTAAAATGAGGGAGAGCAGGTTTAGAATCGAGCTTAGGAAGCAGTTCTTCAGTATGAGGGTGGTGAGACTCTGGAACAGGTTGCCCAGAGAGGCTGTGGATGTCTCCTCCCTGGGAGTCTTCAAGGCCAGGTTGGATGAGGCCCTGAGCAGCTGAGTTTAGTTGGGAGGTGTCCCTGCCCATGGCAGGGAGGTTGGAGTAGATGATTTCTGAGGTCCCTTTCAAGCTAAGCCATTCTATGATTAACATCTTATTAAGAATGTTTATGTCCTGAATGATGTTGGGAGAGAGACTTCTAAATAAAGGTACCATAGAAATGGAAGATTAAAATGGATTTTCTCTATTCGAGTCTCTGTTCTAAGACAGGCCTCAAGGCCCTTCCCAAAATACTTCCCTTGGAATTGTCAAAAGGCATTTTACATCCTCAATTTGCACTTTAAACTAGAAATGTCCTCTCACAATATGTAATGAAGCATCCTTGTTATAAACTCAGCCCCTTTTTTAACTCTCTAGACAACAGAGAATTAATGGCTATCATCTTTACTAACAAAAAACCCCCAGCACCCTTTGTTTAGTGCTATAAATCTTAATGAAAGCCTGGCAGACAAAAATAAATCCATACAAACCACATCATGTATATGCTTTATGAGACAAGATTGGAATGATTATAAATCACAGTGTAGGGTTACTGCCTTGTCATTTTTCCCAATTAGTGGTGAGGCTTCACTTAGTACTCCAGAGCTAGGATTGCGTTCTAAAACCAGGTTTCAAACAGGTAACTTCCTTCTAGATTTTCTCCTACTCTTAAAAGCAGGTCAGTGTCAGTTGGGTCAGCCAGGGTCAGCTGTCACATGTTTGACATTTTGGTACTACTTTAAATTTAATTTCTCTTTTATCCATGAGAAGAGTTCTGAGAACTTGGATCATGGCTGCCTTCCCTTGGTCATCCTAAAATGTTATTGCTAATTAAAGTCTTTCCAGTCATCCTGGAAGCATCCATACCCTTAATACCTTTTAGTTCTAAAAAATATCTTGCAATACAGCCAAGGGAAAGTGAGTTTGGCTGAGTCTTTTAAAATGAACCTGTCATTTTCCAGAGATGTCCTATTATTCTTGTAAATCAACAGCTAAGTGAATAAAGTTTAAATTAGCCCAGCAGCTGAGCTTTGGTTTTCCCACACTGAGAGTCATTCATAATTGTTATTTTGCACATCTGGCCAGACCTACACGAGAAAGGATGGCTGCTCTAAAATCTGGTGGAGCATGTTTTTAACAGAAGTCAGCTAACAACTTGTATCCAACAACAGTATGAGATGGTTCATATTTTTCTGATGGATCATTTTGGCCCACTCTTCTCTTCAGGGGATGCTGTAGCCAGAAGATGGGGGGAGCTTAGACACAGAATTAGGAGAATTTGCTCTGGAATGACTTTGCTAGATGTTATGCAAATAAACATAAGAAATTACTGATTAAAAAGCACAAAGAAAACCATTGCACTGTGGATTACACCTTACTTTTTGAACACTACTTATTGCACATATCTGAGTCAAATTTTACCTGCATGGGTTATCAGCCCTTCATGCACAAAAGCTCTTTCACAAACTCTTTAAAAAGTCCCCTCTGTAAGCAGTCATCTAAATCTGTGCAGCCACAAACTTAGTTTAGAGGGGAATTGTGACCTACCAAATAGGAGTAGGTACTCCTGAATTAAGGTGGGAGCGCAGTTACACGGTGTAGGAGCACACTGATTGGAAAGCATTACCACGTTGCTCACCTTTTAGGCTCCTCCTTTTCCAGTTTTATGGTCTGTGTTTTGCAAACCTTACTTCTCTCAAATTAAAGGATATTTTGTTACTCAAGAAGTAGTTTTGCTTTAAGTAAAGCCTGGAATGAGGTGGGCTTTTCAATAAGAAGAAAACCAAGCTGCTGGCATCAGTTTAGTACTGTGCTTTCTGTTAGCCAAACCGAGAAAATTACAAACAGTTCACCTTTTTAGGGCAGACCAGCAGCAGATGCACAGCAAGCCCATGCAGACTGTATAAATAAGCCAGCAAAGATGTGACACAGTGCTAAAACTATGACTAAGACCATTTGAAAGAGAAATGTTCCTGTGGAAACGCATCTGCATGATGAATGTAGTTCTGGGCATAGACTCCCTGTAAAGCTAACAAGGAAAATGTCCTCTTCCATATATGGCTAAGCCAATGCATCTCTTCAAGCAAGCTGCCTGCCCTCCACCACACGCAGGCCAACTTGCTTCCTCTACCTCCACTGCTTAATTGCATTTCCATCTGCTGAGTTTTGGAAAAACCCAACTGAAAATTTGCTAAGTTGGATTCAATGTAGTTTGCTCTATAACACAAGCAAAGCGATGCACATCCTCAGCCTCCAAACCTCCTGCCAGCCCCCGCAGCAGCACTGCTAAATGCATCCTCCTGCAGGTCACTGGTTACTACTGAGGGTTGCCCTGCTGCAGAGTTTTCTGTCAGAGGGAAAATATATAAATAAATGAAACAATGCCCAACTACACTAGGCAGCCAAAGGAAGCCTTCAGAAACCCTTGGTGGAGTTGCAACTAAACTCCGTGTCAGTATTCAACCACGGATGACGGGAACAGAAAAGAACCCATTGTTAGAAGAAATAAATGACCTTTTTTTGGGCAACATTTATGTATTTTCTATTATACTTGTTCTCTCCTTTTTAATTAAATCCTTGAAAAAAATATTCAAATATTCCAGAATCCTTTAAAAAACTGCTTTTTTTTCTTTCTTTACAAAAGGTAAGCTTGCCAAGAAAAATCTTTTCAGCAACTGTATCTCCAGTTGGACCCTTTGTAAAAGGCTGCAAATGGCACAGCTGTTGAAAAACTGCTTTTAAAATGATTTCTGCACATTTGTGAACTGCACTATTTTTGTTAAATATTTGAGGAAGAAAAATACAGGTATAACTTTGCATGTCTGGGCTAACTGCTTTTTCCAAGTTACATAGAATTACATAGAATAAACCAGGTTGGAAGAGACCTTCAAGATCATCGCGTCCAACCCATCAACCAATCCAACCCACCCAAACAGCTAACCCATGGCACCAAGCACCCCATCAAGTCTCCTCCTGAAAACCTCCAACGACGGCGACTCCACCACTTCCCCAGGCAGCCCATTCCAATGGGCAATCACTCTCTCTGTATTGAGCTTCTTCCTAACACCCAACCTAAACCTCCCCTGGCGCAGCCTGAGGCTATGTCCTCTTGTTCTGGTACTGGCTGCCTGGGAGAAGAGACCAACCTCCACCTGTCTACAACCTCCCTTAAGGTAGTTGTAGAGAGTAATAAGGTCACCCCTGAGCCTCCTCTTCTCCAGGCTAAGCAACCCCAGCTCCCTCAGTCTCTCCTCATAGGGCTTGTGTTCCAAACCCCTCACCAACTTTGTTGCCCTTCTCTGGACTTGTTCCAGCAAGTCAACATCCTTCCTAAACCAAGGGGCCCAGAACTGGACACAGGACTCGAGGTGCAGCCTAATCAGTGCAGTGTACAGGGGCAGAATGACCTCCCTGCTTCCTGTGTCTACAAACAGTAATGCTCAAAGAGAATTTTTTCTTCATAAACTCAGCATTGGTGAAAATCTCTGAAGCCTTCAATTTGAAATGACTTCATTAAGTGACCACAGGAAAAATGAAGGACTAATTAACCACAGCAAGAGTACATTTGAATTTGCAGATCAAGTGTTTAGCACCTTTATATTCCACTAATCACCAAGATATTTTTATTTACTATGCCACAGCACTAAAGCCTTTTGTAGCTTTTTTAATTCATTGGAATAGCAATAGCATTTATACAGAAAATTAACTGGGCAAATGGGATCAAGAAAAAAAAGAGTTAGACTCACAGAGGCTTCAGTCCCTTTGAAATCAAGTATCAATGGCTGCGCCATTCTCCTCACCTCTCCTCAGCTCAGCATCCACCCTGCCTGACCAGGCCACAGTTTCTATCAATATTAAGGCAATATTAGGCCACTGCAGTACTGTTCCACCCTTCTGAGCTGCTCCTCATCCCACACAGTATTCCAGGGCACACCAAGCCAATGCCAAGCAAACAAATCCACTAAAAGGCACTTGCTCCTGCTGGGAGCTGAAGTGTGTCTTGCTGCAAAGCTTTCTATTGAAACATAACCATGCTTCAGACCATGGAAGAAACATTAAAGCATAAAGCAAGAGTTGTGAAGATGCCACCTTGCAAGAGTTGTGCAAGATGTCACCTTTCTGAGGCAATACCCAGACAGCTTACTTATGCACATTTCCACACTTCACTCTAATTACACTTATAAACCTAGAAATTAATTAGCAACTCTCACTTTTGCACTAGTGTTCATGCTTCCCAGACTGACACCTCTCTGCATCAGCTGCATTTTAATGCTTGAATCAAAAGTGTGCATGGAACTGATCCCTCCTGGAGCTGAGATTATGTTTACAGCCACTTTGATCTAGCCTAAGAATGAACAAAAAAAAAAAATCACTTAAAGCTGCCTAACCTTCCTTGTCAATTATTCACCTTTGTTAATCTGCCTCCTGATTGATTATGCTTCCTGTTTTCCTTTCTGACCAGTGCTAGCATTAGTGCAGCCAGCAAGGAACATACAGGCAGGAAAAGATCTGGGTGAAACACCATTTCAACAAAGAAAGGGGCTAGTTGCAGCCATTTGGGTACAAAATTCTTGTCCTGCCTCAGTGGAAGTGGTAAAATGGAGTTCTAGGAAAAAGGAAAGGATACTGCTTCTCCCCCACTCGGTGGCTGTGGGCTGGACTGCAGTGGACATACAGTCAGCCCCCACTCCCAGTCATCAAGGCTCTTGTTATTAAAAGAGCAGGAAGAGGCATGTTTCTAAAATTAAGCAGAATTAAATAGTCTCTGGAGACTACCATTTCAGGACTTGATGGCTACCCTGCTAAAAAAAGTTCCTTTCTCCCTCACTCCAAGCTTTAGCTGAGGACCACACTCTTCAGCGTGAGTTTTATGGACTGGCAAGAAGAATGCCATTCACATTAAAAAAAATAAATTAGGAAAAAGACAAAAAAAGGCAGTCATTTTCTTAACTGGAGAAACCAGACAACCCTGCTGACATGGGGGGGAATTACACAGATGCTACAGACCTCTAGGAACACCCCACACCTCTGTAAGTACTCCTGACAGGCAGAGCTCTCACCACAACCACCAGTTACAAACTCAGACTTGACCTGATGCATAACAACTCTGAGCTCTGTGCACAGCTCACTGCAAAGCAGCAATTCAGTGTAAGTGGCAAAACAGTATCCTGCTGCTCTGTCTGCAGAGAATTCATATTGCTCAGAAAGGCACAGGTACAGAACTGAAAGAGTTTCACACCAAGGAGTTACTTTTTTGATTAAAACTTCCACGTTTGTGGTGTAGATTTTCCAGTGAATTGGGAATTCATCCCAGGTTGTTTTTCATTTGTGACCTTAACTGCTATCTTGTTTAATTAATCAATGTAAATGCTACTGTAATACTGAATTACAGAGCCAGGATACACTGCTTGCAGAGTACATTTCAGGACCATCAGATCCTGAAACTATGTGATGCAATCTTCTTCAAGGAGCAGAGATTTATGATAGACAGTGATGGTTAAAAAGCAAGAAATTTGAGTCAAAGAACCAAAACCTTAACTCACCCTGCAAAACTATTTGGTCCCCGAGTGTGGATCAGCACTGTGATGGTTACCCTTCACAGACTGGCTCAGCTCCTGACCTGGCCCAGTCAGAGTTGAGCTAGTGGGAGTATCTCCAGGTGAAGCTGATAGGAATAGACAAGATGGACAGCAGAAGTGCAGTCTCAAGAGGAGGCCTTTACAGCACCCCAATGCAAAACTAAATGCTAGAAGTGAGCCTGCTTTCAACAGCCTTTCTATCTACCAGTCTACCAATAGCATGGCTCATCAAGCCCATGATGTTCTTTCTCCACCTCACATTCTGCAGATGTTAACAGAGCAGGTTTTGAACTACTTGCAGTAATATGGAAGGAATGGGAGATTAACCCAGATTAATGTGCAAAGGAAGAAATTCTTTAGCACTGAAACAGTTTTCATACAAAAAACCCCCACGTTCCTCACATCAAGGCTGCTTACTCAATTGTGTCCTGAAGAAGCTCTAAGGAATAATCACTTCCACTACCATGACACTAGAGGATAAAAATATAGCAGTACTTCACCTTGGACTTCATTTCTCTCTCTCAGTTGTTACCTCTAAGTTAACAGAATACAAGTATGGTCCCCAAACACTCGTGACAAGCACTTCCACCACCACTCTGTCCTAGTGGGGCATCACACATCAAAATAACCTATAATAAAACAGTTAGGACTTAAATTTTAATTACAAAGAGTTAAAATCTACAGGGAATTGCTTTTCTGCTTGGGGTAGGCAGACCAGCTTCTCCAGTATGGTCACCTGCAACAATGAGCGTATGCCACTGACTAGTCCAAAAGATCAGCTTTTCACTACCTGAAGGGACCTACAAGAAAGCTGGGAAGGGACTTTTTACAAGGGCTTGTAGTGATAGAGGGAATGGACTGAAGCTTGAGGAGGGGAGATTTAGACTGGAGATTAGGAAGAAATCTTAACACGTTGTCCAGGGAGGTCATGCATGTCCCCTTCCTGGAGGTGTTAAAGCCAAGTTAGATAAGGCCTTGAGCCCCAATCCCTTGAAAATTTCACTTAACGACAAACCAGCTCCTGCAACTAGCTGCAAACCTAAATACTCCCAACAAGCAAAACCAAGTTGTGCAGTGAACTGTAGAGAACACTAATGCTGCTAAAGCCTGCTTGGTTTGTCTTTTCATACCATATTTCTATTGAAGAAGTCATTCAAGCCCAGGCTGCATGCTGACAACAGTGACAGAAAGTAAAAGAATGAGAAAAGATGCTCAGGGACAACGTGAAGATGCTGCTGCTGCTGACAGAGACTTCATCTGTCAAGTCACCAAAGCCGAAGTGCAGTCTCAATCTCTTCCCTTTGTTCTAATGCCTTTTGGAGAGCAGTGTGGTGCAGGGAGGACTAACCCTGGTTAGTCAGCACCACGTTTGAAGTAGGGACCTTTCTTCAAATGGTACTTACACACACCAGCACTAACAGAAGGGCTGTAATTCATGACTAGACCTCCTACCATATCATCAGTAATTACTAACTTAGGAATACTTTACTGCATTAACCATCCTTGTCCCTAGCTTGGTTCTAACAAGGACAAAGAAACTCTTTGTATAATGTTTCCCTGACTCACTGAATTTGAAGCCAAGATGCCACAGTTTAGGTGATGCTTTTGAAAGCATATTGATGCTTGAAAGGCAACAGTGCTTCAACACAGGTCATGCAAACAAGCAGCCTGTGTATGATCCCCACATACAGCAAACCATTTAAGAGCCAAGCCAGCTGCTCTTTCTCATGAGAGTATTATTTTTTCCACATAGGTTTATTTAGATACTTTCACCAGGCAATTATCCACAGACTGCAATTTATAGGGTAAACTCTAACAGCTGTATTTTGGAAAACCAGACTAACAAACAGGTGTATTGTGCTTAATGTTCAACATTAAATTAGGAGAGAAATGCAACTCTGCATGTTGTCAAGCAGAGCAACACAGGCCTGCAGCTACACTGAATTAGAACACCAGCAATGTGTTTTTACTGTTTATTACTTATGGCTAGTTTTGACTAAAACATTTGCATCTTTTTCTGAAAAGCCAGTTTAAAACTACTTTTTGCTACCTCTGTTGTGCTTGCTGAAGTATGGAATAAAGAAAAGCAGCACACGCCACACGCCACCAAACACCTGCACTTCTCTCTCTCACCAAGACATCCCATGTCAGTGCATCCTACCACAGAAAGCTGGGATTCCTACAAGGGCATTACGAAGCTCCTTGAATTTTAAGGGCAAAATAATACAGCCTATTCATATGCTGCTTATGCTGGCATGTAAGCACACCAGAGAGACAGCACCTCTCTCTAAGGCTAACACACCAAGCTCATGGGCACCGATGCTGTGGTTGAAACTACTGTTCTCTGTATCTATAACAGCTTCTATAGATGTGCACCTCGAGAGCTTCCTCTTTAAGGATAAATATATAATGTGGACACAAATGCTAAGCATGAAAACACCCAAATTTTTCTCACCTTAAAACCAAAATAGCCATTTTCTGTGCTCTCACCAACAAGTTCCCAGCAGTTCATGTCCATTACAACCTTGATGCTCAAAGCACACCGTGTCTCCATGGATTTGTAACAATTCTCACTGTACTCAATCTCATTGCTATCAGCTGGCATTTTTCCATAACAAACATTTCAGGGATTTGGTTATTACAAGCACCTCTTCACACAATTTTAATTAAAACAGAGAAAAAATAAAATCTGCTTTTTCATCACTTTTCAAATGCCTTTGCATCCGTCAGTCATTTTGGGCCGTAGTTTAATTTCTCCTCTTTCTTAAATGTCACAGGTTGTTTGGGGCTTGGTTTTGGGGTTTTTGGTGGAGGAGAGTGTGAATTCAATATTTAACTTGTTTACAGAGGTCTTGCTAGTCCACAGGACTTGGCTAAGTTTAGCATTTCCATCTCAGACAGACTACAGTTAGAAATGTCACATAACAATTTGAAGCCATTCTAGCAGAAAACAGGGGTATCTGTTCCTTGTGGCAGCATTAAATTGCCACAAACTCTGCACCACTTACAGCTCCTATAATCAGACTATTTAATTTTGTGCAACTTAAACCTCACATTCATCCACACAGAGGGAAATGAAAAGTAAAACACATAAATACAGCTCTTACACGCTCGATTGTAACTGATGTTTCTAAGGCCTTAGTAATATCCATGACTGTCTGGCTAAACTTACTTTAATCCAAAGGAATTAAAGGAAAAGCAGAGCAGAAGCATTTACATGCTTAACTGAAGTTCTCTAACTTTTTACTTAACACAATGCCTTGCTCATCTACTTAAGAGAAAACAGCTGCTATTTCTGCAGGTACTGCAGGAAGCCAGAAGCTGGCACACCGCAAAGGGCAAACTCAGCGGAAACTCCGTCGTTACATGGCAGCCTTCACCCACCAGTAGCTCACTAATGCTCAGGGTACAGATGCAGCAACCAAAATCAAGATGAAAGGAACAGCAGTGCTGCAGCATCTTCACCTCCAAAAAAGCAGCCTCTGGCCCTGTGCTCCCACTTGTGGGCTTCCAACACCTTGAGTAAGCTCCACTGGTTGGGCTGGCAGAGCAATACCTGGAGTCACCTCTTTCCACTCCCCATTGAAACCTGCCCTCTGTAGCCTCAGCACACTGGATCACACCTCCACATGCACAAGGCAGTGCAGAGGAAACAACTTCTATAGAGTGGTCGATGGGGAACAGACTAAGACCTCCAAAATGACACTGGGATCTGAGTGCTGCTAAACCAGCCCAAAAATCCAGGCTGTCACAAGCCCATCACCTTCCTTCTCTGCTGACCTTGGGTGAACTGCCTATGAATGAATGCTCACACAGCAAAAGCCAGTTTGGGAACTGTTCTGGTTTGATTCTTAATTTTTCTAATAGCTATTAGAATAAATTAATTGGCAAAAAAAAAAAAAGACAAGACATGAAGAAAAAAAAAACACTGAAAGGGTTTTTTTAATTTGTTGAGGTTTTGAAATTTTAATTCAGGATTTGCCTGGCAAGTACATAGAATAATGCTTACAGATAGCATCCAAACATTTAATTGCAAGGCTTTTTAAAAAGGATTCACTCTTTTAACAATTTAGAGCGAGACTAGCACTGACACAAATCTCATCCTCAACATAGTTTCAACACTGCTAAGTGGTCAGAAAAATGGACATGCAGAAACAATAAAAGACTGGTTATTACACAGAACTATATATATAGCCTTATAAACCTGTATCTAGGTGATTTTAAAATATATAGTTAATTCTAGATGTTTGATTTTACAGATGCATGTTTTTTATACATCTGTCTCACTCATGTTGGTTATTCTTTCAATGCCAGTGACAACTGGCTAGGTATAAGCGCACAGCAAAACAAACAGTGGACTCCATCTGGATCTCAATCCTGAAGTTTGAGTGCCTTACAAAAAGATCACCAATCTCAGGAAATAAATGACTTTGACCTCGGTTTTTGTTTGTTTGCTTTGTGTGCGTTTGTTGGTTTTTGTTTGTTTTGGTTTTTGGAACAGCAGACACTTGATAAAATATTTCATACAGCCTGGAGTTCATGGGCTGCTTCGAAGAAGACTGCAAAACATAATAAAAGATGAGGTTTCTCAAAGTGGCCAAGCAGATATGCCAGTTAGTCACTACTCAATGGAGACAGCTCAACTTCTTTGGGCCCTAAAATTCCCCAGTTTGCACCTTTCATCTATCTGGTGCCAACTGTGGCTAACACGTTCGTCTATTAACCAAGACAGAGGAACAAGATGAGCAACAACTCCTTGCTGAGTTATTTTTCACCTGACCTAGCGAGCTAAGATGAATTAACCAAGTCAAAAAAGAACTGAAGCACACATGGGCAGATGCTGTAAGGTGCCACAGCAGTTTATGCCAACTTATTTCTGGACTACCACAGTCCCTCACTCTTCTCGCTATGAGTTGCACGTTTTCCTATTCCTCCCGTTGGCCTGAAGCACATCACTAGCAATGCCTGTGGTCACCTAGCTGAAACAGCTGATCTAGCTGAAAATCATGTCTTTGCCAAGCTGTTTTTTCAACCTGATCAGCTACTTCAATGACTTACTGTGCAGCCTTAGGACTTCCACTGCTGATGCAAGGAGGATGGCAGCAGTGCACAGCAGGAGGGACAGTTAATACCTGCATTGGTATAATTACTGCAGAGCCATGCTCCTATGAAAATAAAACATTGTCAGTTGAATTCATGGTTCAAGGACCACTGGGAGCATTTTACAAACTATGAAATTCAAGTAAATTTGAAAACCACTTGTCTAGTGCAGAGTTTTGAATTATCACTAATGAGCAACTTCTTTTGTTGGGCTTTCTTTTAAACTCTGCAGAGGCACAGCATTCAAACTTCTTCCAGCTAAAAGCAAATGTTAATCATGTTAAGTACTGACATTATTAATCTAGAAAGTGAAACTGCATCGTGAATTATGCACCAGAAAGAGCCAGTATCTGTGCAAGCTTTTTTTGTTAGCATCTAAAATGCTCTCCAGGTTGGCCAGCTGCTGGTGATAAAATTGCTGGCAGCAAATCTTGTATGCTGCATGTCTTCTTCAATGCTGAAGCTGAGTTTTTCACTGAAGATGGCGATACCAGCAACATGCCAAGGTAACATTTTAGCCTGCCCTTTGAAAAATTATGTAAACAACATCTGCAGCAGAGGGAAGTAACACCTACATAGAAAAAAAAGAGTAGTATTTACCACTGTTTATTATTTCATGATGCACTTTAAACAACCTAGAACCAGTATGTATACCATCTTCTTCTGAAGAAGGAAATCTGCTGTTTCCTTTTTTACGCTCAAGTCCACACCCAGGAAAAAGGACACTGAAGTTCTCAAAACCCAGTTTCTCACAGAAATTTGTATTTTCTTCCTTTCCATGCAAAAAAACCAGCACCAAAAGAAATGAGTCCCCATTTCTGAACTGCACATCAAAAAAAAATCAAAGAATAGATGTTATCTCCTACAGTGTCACCCTTACAGATGTGTTTGGAACTGCAGGTAGGTTATGTTCATGTACAACTGGAAGACTAATATTTTTTTTTAATCTATCCTGACACAAACCCAGAAAAATTACATTAAAAAAAAAAAAGCTTGTATTTTATGCAGATGGTCTACAGCTTGCTTTTCAGCATCAGGACACTCTCTAGCTAGCACCAAAAAGTGAGCACATTAACACACTAAATACAGCTGTGCAAACCCCTCCCACCCCCCAAACAATTATAGAAGGCAATTGCTGACTTTATCCTATGCCCACCAAAACCAATTTCCCAATACACAAGAAAATAAAACATCAGTGCACTCAGACAGAACTCATCCAGAACACAGTGGCAGCACACATTCAACCTTGGTTAACCCAGTCAGTCTTGTGGATGATGGTAGCAAAGGCTTTCTCGTTTCTCCTTTCTATGATCAGAAGAGGGAACAATATTTCACTGGCTGACTGGACAAGCCAAAAGTCTTCACCACTTCACTCTCAACAACACAGTAATAATCATAGAATCAGTCAGGGTTGGAAGGGACTACAAGGATCATCTAGTTCCAACCCCCCTGCCATGGGCAGGGACACCTCACACTAGATCAGGCTGGCCAGAGCCTCATCCAGCCTGGGCTTAAACACCTCCAGGGACGGGGCCTCAACCACCTCCCTGGACAACCCATTCCAGGGCTTCACCACTCTCACTGTGAAGAACTTCCTCCTCACATCCAGCCTGAATCTCCCCACCTCCAGCTTCATTCCATTCCCCCTAGTCCTATCACTACCTGATATCCTAAGAAGTCCCTCCCCAGCCTTCTTGTAGGCCCCCTTCAGATACTGGAAGGCCACAATAAAACCACCTCGGAGCCTTCTTTTCAATAATAGAAGTCCTCTCAAAGTAAAAACTAATCCCAACTTAATGATAATGAAATACTAACATGTCATCTTCTGATCCCTGGGACAGTGCTTTTTATTTAACATCAAAAACATGATATCCTTTTGTATTTATCTCTACAGCACAAACAGTCTTTCCTTTCAGCTGTACTTAGCCACAGCAAAACCCCTTTACCTAAGATTTGGAAAACCTGACAGCTGAGGGTCTAGGCAGTACTTGGATGTTACCCAATTTAATACTTGAGCAACGGAGTCTGCAGAGGATGTTGGCCAAGCTACTAGAGTGCCAGGCCCTTGAAATGATCTCTTATGCTCTCTGATATGCTCCTGACACTTGGGTTAGCTCAACTCACTGGGAGAGCATCCTATGATCTTTTGCTTCATGGCAGCACAAGGCCACAGATCAACTCCTCATAGGTCCTGCCAGCCTACAAAGACAGCAGGTTCACAGGATGTTAGGGGTTAGAAGGGACCTCCAGAGATTATTGAATCCCAGCTCCCCTGACCCCAGAATCTAGTGCAGATCACACAGGAATGCATCCAAATGGGTCTTGAGTCTTCAGAGAGGGAGACTCCACAATCTCTCTGAGAGCTAGATGCAAAAGTGGCAGAGACAGCTCTCATGCCAATGCCCAAGGTTACCATTGTGTTAAGACCAATAAACTGCAACTGCACCAAAGAAAATTAACAATCCTGGAATGGTTTGAGTTGGAAGGGATCATTTAGTTCCAGCATCCCTGCCATGGGCAGGGACACCTGCCACTAGATCTGGCTGCTTAAAGCCCCATCCAATCTGGCACTTCCAGGGATGAGGCATCCACAGCTTCTCTGGGCAAGCTGTTCCAGTGACTCACCATCCTCAAAGGGAAGAACTTCTGCCTTACATCTAATCTAAATCTACCCTCTTTCAGTTTAAAGACATTGCCCTTTCTCACATCACTGCACACTCCTGTAAAGAGCCCCTTTCCAGCATTCTTGTAGGCCCTGCTTAGGTACTGGAAGATTGCTGTAAGGTGTCCCTGGAGCCTTCTCTTCTCCAGGATGAACAACCTCAACTCCCAGGCTTTTCTCATGGCAGAGCTGTTTCATCCCTCTGATCATCACTGTGGGCCTCCTCTGGACCTGCTCAAACACTCATCCATGTCCTCCTTATGCTGGGAACCAAAAAACCTGAAGACATGGATGCCAAAGGGTCTCGTGAGAGCAAACCAGCTGGGGATAATCACCCCTCTCAACTTGCTGGTCACACTTCTGCTGCAGCCCAGGATGTGAATGACAGCTTACACCCCTTTTTCCTTTGCCTCTTGTATCCTTATTTCAATATTTACTTGAAGGTCAAGGTTATGCCAAACCAGACATCTTGGTCTCAGGTTTGTTTTTCAAAACCATGACCTCAGAGAAGGCTACATTAATATCCATGATACCACCTTTGACTCACAATAATATAATTTCCTAAGTGAAATACTGACTCTTTCTAAATTAATAGGATTATTTTTCTTCTCTTTTAAATAACCACAAATCAGTCATCTTTGCATGAGGGCAAGATCAGTGTTTTTCACTCTACCACAAAGGATAAGAAGAAAGCTTTCACTGTTTCCATTCAGCTTCCACCTCAATATTGCCTTTACTTGCACAACTCTAAAGGTAAAAAATGTATTTGTTAATAACCATAAAACTAACTACATGTGAGTACTTGCATATGACTAGCTGTACTACACAGAAATGTATAGTTTGATCCAATAAGAACCCATACAATGGCTCTCCTTCCTGCTTACACACTAGAATGTACCAGGAACGTACCAAAAGCCGAGTTGAAACTAAGCTAAGCCTAAAGTAGGACAAAGTTAAGCGTATGTGATCCTGTCCAATAACAAGAATCAGAAACATATGAACTGCAAATATTATTAGAAGCTTAGAGAAAACAACTCTAAACAAAAAACAACAATGATTTGTGGGCAGAATGTGAGAACTGCATTAATTTATCAAAGATATGCAAGACATTTTTCTGTGGGAGAAGGGAAAGGATGAAAAGGCTGGCGAGAAAGCACCGGTATGATCTTAGCTCTAAACAGCAAGAGCAATGTTAAGATTCCAGCCTCAAGTCTCTTACTCAAAACTTCTCCCTCCACCAGAAACCACAAGAATACTAACGGTATTTTGCTGCTGCTGTTGGAAAAGAAAGAAAGTACATGAAACTGCTTTTAAAGACAGCAAGCATATTTCATAACCCTTTTTGTAGCTGGCTGTCAAGAGAAACTGAGAAAGATATAAAACAGAATATCACTCTCATTTACTAAACTCTTTACTCAGTGACACTCCAAAGAGTCAGGTAAGAATCCTACTGCCTTCCCTGAAAGAAAATGTTAATATTATAGCCTCATCAGGCAACTTTCCCTACCAAGTGGCTTGGCTATATGTAAATTTTGGACTAAATTAGCGACTTTACCATCTCTGTGGGAATCTTCAGTCCATTGATGGGACAACACGATAGCCTGGGAAGTTCAGGAGCCACTTGAGTAATGCAAGAATAGAAAAGTAGAAGGTAGTTGTTACAGGATGTTCAATAACAATGTTCTTAACTACGTTCTATTAAAGAGAGCACCTCTAGCATGGAAAAAGACAACTGTGCTACTTAATGAGACATAATGAGGTGCCCAGTGCCTAATTTTTTGTTCAGAGAAGAGTTTTCCTTCTCTGTGTGACATTTTCAATACAAGCCTACACATCTAGAAACTCACAGTCTGTTATGAACACAGCTAAAGCACACAACAATTTCTTACCACAAAGCTGTATCTAATTTCTTCACTACCAATCCACATGGAAGGAGAGAATAAAGTTTAGAGAGAGGTCTCATGAGAAATCCTGACTTAGTTTTAACAGTTTGGGTTATGGGACCACACCTATGCAGGACAAATTAGCACATGAGGACACACACAAAATAGGAGACTAAATTTGTCTTGCCATTTGTGGATAAACACAAAAATGACCAAGAAAATTCCATAATCACAACAACTGACAGATACTGGTCAATACTGCAGACCTCTGTGGTTACTGCATGGCAAGTAAAGCTGGCAATAGAACACACAATAGAACAGGGCGATACCGAGTGATGAGGAGCTACGCAGGAAAAAAGGAGATGGTACAAACTACCATAAAGGACACCATTCAGCACTAGAACTAAGCAAATTTCCCTTTTTTTTGACACAAAAGGAGCCTTAAATCAGGTCAAGATACTGGCAGTGTCCGTCCAGGAGAGAGACCTGCAGACTTTGCTCATCTCTTCACGATTCTGTGGCATTCCATCTTGAAAAACAAACATCCTCTTCGGAAACAACAGCTAACTCTCCCCAAACACAAAAACCCCCTCATTTTCCTGTAAAGCTTTAAGATGCAGATGTTTGCATAAAAAAAACCACCCATGTATTCAAACAGAAGCCTGAAACATCTCAAGTCATCTAACCAGCAATGCAAGCCGGAGCATAGTAGGTTCCACATAAACATAAGGAAAAACTTTTTCACTGTGAGAGTGACAGAGCACTGGAGCAGGGTGCCCAGAGAGGCTGTGGAGTCTCCTTCACCACAGACTTTCAAAACCCACCTGGATGCATTCCTGTATGACCTGCTGTAGGTGATCCTGCTCTGGCAGGGGTGTTAGACTGGATGATCTTTTGAGGTCCCTTCCAACCCCTAACGTTCTGTGATTCTGTGCAATGTTAAAACCTGCTAATGCTACTGTCAGTAAGTGACTTCAAAGTAAGGTGAGTAGAGCAAGTGGGAACAATTTGAAGACTCAGCAATGTAAAAACAGGCAGGAGATAAAGATAGGAAAACACAAACTCAACTTTTGAGGTAATTTTGCTGTTGGGAGATAGGAAATTTTAAACAACAGCAGACAAAGTAAAAATCTAGTCATAGGGCAACAGTAGACATACTGGGAAGCATTTTTTAATGACATTTCCAAAATAAACCCAACTACACATTGCCTTAATTACATTTTTAGGAATTATTTAATTTATGTAATTGCCTCATGAGCTCTACCAATAGATTGTGAGAAGACTGGAAAAATCCAAGCCAACAAACCACAAGACACTCTCAACAAGGATTCCCCCTTAGAGGGCTGACTGCAGCTCCTAAGAATTAAAAGGATGCCAAGGGGATTTGCCATCCTACACCAAAAAGAGTTGGGAAAAAAATAAATCACTTGAAGTTCTAGAAAAACAAAATCAGAGCAGAATAGCCTCCACTACTGCCAAGCTTGGATTCCCTTTCTTCTGGACCTAACCAGTCTCTCTTCCAAGTGCCATGTGAGGAGCCATGAGCAATCTTAAAGCTAGCTAGCTGTAGTTAACACGGATGAGAAAAATCCCTGCCTAACTTCAGTTTTTCCAGGATCTCACTGATTGTAGTCTCACTAAGGGGGAAGGGGTACAAAATGCATTTGAAAAGAGGTGAAGAGGAAGTAAAGTATAGCAATTTAGAGAATGGTTTTGGTTGGAAAAGATCATTAAGATCATTGAGCCCAACCATTACCTAACACTACTAAATCTGGCGTTAGACCGTATCACTTACCATCACATCCCTCCAACCTAAACACCGCCAGGGACTGGGGATTCAACCACCTCCTTGGGTGGCTAAGAAACCTTTCAGTGAAGGAGTTTCTTCTAATACCCAATCCAAACCTTCACTGGTATAACTTGAGGCTGTTTACCCTTCTCCTATCACTTGTTACACTAAGAAGACCAACACCCACCCAGCTACAACCTCCTTTCAGGTGTCTGTAGAGTGAAGTGGTCTCCCCCGAGCCTCCTTTTCTCACAACACCCATTCCCTCAGCCACTCCTCATAAGACCTGTTCTCCAGACTCTTCATCAGCTTCCTTGCCCTTCTCTGGACCTGCCCCAGCCCCTCAATGTCCTTTTTGTAGCGATGGCCTCAGAACTGAACACAGGTGGTTTCACCAGTGAAGAGTACAGGGGAACAATCACTTCCCTACTTCTGCTGGTCATCTCTTCCTGATACAGGCCAGGATGCTTTTGGCATTCTTGGCCACCTGGGTACATGCTGACTCATATTCAGATGTCAATTAACACTGAGATCTTTCTCTGCTGGGTAGCTTTCCAGCCACTCTTCCCCAAACCTGTGATGTTGTATGGGGTTTGTAGGACCCAGCACTTGGCCTTGCTAAACCTCATACAACTGGCCTTGGCACATCAATCCAGCCCATACAGATCCCTCGGTAGAAGAGCCTCCTAACCCTCAAACAGATCAATACCATTGCCCAATTTGGTGTCATCTGCAAACTTACTGAGGGTTCACCCAATTGTCTTGTCCACATCATTGATAAAAGATACTAAAGAGAACTGACCCTAGTACTGAGCCCTGGGGAACACCACTTGTGACTGGCCACCAACTGGATTTAACTCCATTCAGCACATGGGCCCGGCCATCCAGTCAGTTTTTCACACAGCAGTGTCCATCCATTCAAGCTATGAGCAGCCAGTTTCTCCTGGAGGATGCTGTGGGAGACAATGTCAAATGCTTTACTAAAGTCCAAATAAACAACATCCACAGCCTCTCCATCATCCACTAGGCAGTTTTTCACAAAAGATGAGGTCCATCAAGCAACCTGATCAAGCTGAGAACAAGCTGGTCAAGCTTTGTTAGCAAAGATACATCCAGTCTCTACTCTTCCCCTGCAAAAATCCAATCCCCATGCCACGTAGGAGGTGTAACTAGCAGAGAATAGAAGGTAGCACAGTTCAGGCACCCACTCCCTATGCGCAAAGGTAATGTGAGTGAAGGCTGCACCAGGCACCACATGCAGGTCTGCATTGAAGAAGCTCAGGCCCCCCTCCCCCTACACCCACGGGCAGGAGAAAAACAGCAGGGACTCTGCATATTTGTCCACTAGAAGGAAACAGAGCAGAGCTGGAGCCCATTCCAGAACTAAAGCCTTTGATGATGACTTACAAAAAGGGTTTCATCAAGAGGAAGTACTTCAACAGCAGTCCTGCTGCAGCCACAACCAGGACCGTTTCTGAAGGCTGCATTACCAAATGGCATGGACAGCCAGGAAGCCTGTAGCTGGCTGATGAGAGGGCTGGGAAAACCGCGAGCTCAGCGTGCATCACATCACTCCACTAAATCAAGACTGGGTGGAAAGGTAGGCATGACAACTATTTACAAACATCTGAAGAGCATTCATACCAGTGGCAGTGAGGAAATCATATTCAGGGCAATGGAGTACATAGCACGTGTCCACTCCACATCAGCACCGCGCTCTTCAGGCCTGCCTTTGCTACCCAAGTTACCTACTTCCTGAGCTGCTTCTTATAGCCAAGGAGCTCCTTTCAAAACTGCACCACAGCAGAGCTACCGTAGGAGGACTAGAGAGGACAATCAAGAGCAGAGGAATGAAATAACTGGAAAGAGAGAACGGCAGGAAAAGTTTCCGGATAGTTTTTTCTCTGCTGTGGGAATCACTTCCCAAAGGAAGTGGTAGAAGATTAACCACTTAAGTCACTTAAAACTCAAGACAAAACAATAAAATTCTTCACTCCCATCAGAAATTCATGCGTATTCTAGAGAAACTCACATCCCTCCGAATCAGTCCTCCACAAGGGTGGCCATAGCTAGGAACACAGTGCAGACTGGACAACCAAATGAACAGAGCAGAATGAGCTCCCTGGCTGCACACACAAAGCACGCCAGATCTTTGACTGCTGACATTTCATTTTGAAATAAGTCTGGTTTATTTAGAATGTGGCTGGCAAACAGATACAGCACTTACCAGCTCCAGTTCTGATTAAGGTTTAGATTTCATTCTGCATGCCTGTCAGGTCTGCACCTCTCAGCTGAAGCATCTTTGAAAAGGACAAAAGTTGAAGGTGTTCATACCCTAAACTTGCCTCGTCTTGCCTGCCTATTGCCAATGGCTTGTTGCTTTTGCAGCCCTTAAAAATATAGCCTTAGGCAGGCTTGCAAAATGCTACTTAATCATTTGCCAGAGGCAAGCAATACTTTTTGTGAGAGGAGAATGAATCATCAGTTTCGTGATCATCACTGGGATAGACATGAACAATTAATGTCTTCACAACTTTTTAAGTCCTGTTCAGTCTAATTCACATCTTTCCAGTGGTACAATACTTTAAAAAAAATCCAATCAACAAACAAACAAAAAAAACCAAAACCCCAAAAACCCTTCAAGTCATTGCATTTCACAATAGAAACTATTTTTCTCACCCTATGACCACCACATGATTAATGTGCCAGGAGTATCAGCGATTTAAGTGCTTTGACAGATGAAGTCCGGCTCCATTTTGACACTGAAGCACACATGCAGCATTTAACATAAGCAGTTCCACTAGTGTGAACTTACTCCTTAAGGTCTGTGTGTCTTGGCATGAAGAGGGTGCCACAGCACCAATGACAGAACCACCAGGAAAACCAACACTTTGGCCCAACACATGTTGATATGAACAGACTGCTCTATTGTAGCAACAACAAACACAGAAGGAAGCAAGAACACTGGTCAACTTTTTTCCTAAAGAAAAACAGTCACAAAGACTTGCTGATGAATCTAACAGGCAAATCAGACACTTGTTCCATAAGACAAAGCCGTATGACACGGACTAAACAGTGACTCAGAAAATTTCCTAGCACTTCATGCTTCCTTCTAGCCATTGGTACAGGAAGGCAGTAAAAGGGAAGATGCTGTGATCCTATCGCTGTAAGTTATTTCAGAAATCTCCACATAGAACAGAGGCCTCACATTCCTGCTTCCAGCCCGATACAAGCTTACAGCAACTTAAAGGCTCATGGCCAGCTTAGAGCAAAAAACCGCATGAAGACTGAAGGCATGGAGCAGTCAATACACAACGACCACGCCGTCATTCAAACAGCGCACATACCCCGCTCTTAATGGTTGCTTTTAGCAGACATGTGCAGGTCAAAACTCGAGGCACTCAAGTTCCTGCACTGCCTCCGTCCCGTACCTCCCTTCTCCCGGCGCTTGCTTCCCGCGGACGGAAAGCTTCCCCCTCTGGCTCTGCAGACTCCGGAGCGGGCGCTGAGAGCGACGGCCGACCTCCCACGCACTCGTGGGGAAGCCGCCTCAAACTTTACCCAGCCCAGTGCCGCCCTTCCCAGGGCACCTCCGGGCCAGCGGCCGCCACAGGGCTGCTCTGACCAAGGAGAGCACCAGTTCAGGCTGACACCGCCGTAGAGGGAAGGGCCGGGCGTCGGGCGGACAAAGGCCTGGCTGGCCCCCACCGGCCCGGGAGGCCCGAGGCCGCCGTCCCGCCGCCACAGGAAGCGGCAGGCTGGGCCCGACACGTTCTCGCCCGCAGCGTCGGACCTGGACGAGCACACCGCCCCGAGCGCCGGGGCAGGCACCCTCTCCTCTGCCCGGGACGGGCGCTAAGGGACCCACGCCCCGGAGCGGCAGCGGCTGGCGTGCGGCTGCCGGCGGCTCCCAACGCGGGCGAGCAGCGGGAAGCCGCAGTCGCTGCCCTCTGCACCGCACCACTCGCCGCAGCCCGCCCTGACACCGGCGGACGCGCCCGAGACGGGGCGCTCCGGGCAGGACAGACACCGCTCAGCCCCGCTCCCGCCCGGCTCCAACCGCCGCCCCGTCCTTTCCATACCTCGGCCATGGCCGCGGCGCGGCTGGCTCCCGGCGGGGCGCGCTCCGGCCCGCTTGACGCTGTCCCTCTGCCCCAGCAGCGGGCTGGGATAGGCGCGGCACGGCGCGGCGGGACGCCCGGCCTTAGTCCTCGCTCCCCGTCCGGCTGCCCGCCGCCGCCTCGCCTCGGAGCTGCTGAGGGGTAGCCCGGCGAGGCGGGGGAGGGGAAGGTCCGCGCTCGGCCGCTCTTTCCCCGCCCCGGAAACACATTCCTCCCCGCTGCCGTCAAGCCCAGGCGTGGGAGGCGCTGTCGGCGCGACGGGGAAGGAGGGAAGGGTTTTCCCTGCTAGGAGCAGGGTTTGCTTCCCACTTGTCCCCCATCTCCCTTCGTGCCGACCGCCAGAGCCTTATTTGGTGGGGCTGCTGTGTCAGCGCCCGGCTGCCTGGTCCCCCGCGCTGCAGCTCCCGCTCGCTCCCGCAGGACGAGCATCGGGGACGTGGCTACTCCGCTCTGGGGTCGGGAGGCTGCTCGACCCCAGCTTTTCTTTTTTCAGGGACACGCGTGGAGGCAGAGGGGTGGCTGGGGGAAGGGGGACCACCCCGTCCCTCTGCTGGCAATTGCTTCCAAAAGCGGTGGAGTGACGGATGAGCCTGGCATGACTCGGGCACACCGTCCAGGCTTAAAGTAGAACTCCCCGAGTCTTTTGGTAGGAGCCTGCTGCTGTTCGGCGCCTGCTTTTAGTGTTTTTAAGTGATCCTGCGAGTAGGTTCTTGGAGGATCTACTGATAGAAGAGTAACAATAAAAATCTGTCATTCGATACTTTTGGAGGGGAGGCGAAGAAGTGAATGGGAAAAGCAAGCTCTGGACGTACGGCTCATCGTGTAAGCTGTGTATATGGCTGCTGGAGCTTGTGTCAGTTCTTATTTCGGTATGATGAGCTAAACGGCTGTTGCTGTAAATGGATAATTTTTGTCCCTTCCCCTCTGCTTTGTTTTCTAGCTGCCCTTTAAGATAAATCATAGAATCATACAATTGTTTACTTTGGAAAAG
This sequence comes from Melanerpes formicivorus, assembly GCF_026170545.1. NCBI lineage: Eukaryota > Metazoa > Chordata > Aves > Piciformes > Picidae > Melanerpes > Melanerpes formicivorus. Next base: position 13,091,262 of record NW_027142365.1, read on the forward strand.
AGCTCTAAGATGCCCAATGACCAACCCAACACCACCATGACCATCAGACTGTGTCCCAAAGTGCAGTATCCACGAGTTTCCCTCCAGGGATTGTGACTCCACCACCTCCCTGGGCAATCTATTCCAGTACCTTTGCTCTTCCAGTAACTATTTTTTTCCAAATATCCAGCAATGTCTCTGTCTTGGTCAAGTGCAGCTTGTGATTCAGCTCCATGTGCCACTTGAACAGCAAGGTTGGTTAGGATCTCGTGTTAATGTAGCTGCATTAGCAGAAGCTCTTAATACTGATACAACTATAATTAGTGGTGTTAGAAAATGAGACCGAAATAATAGTCTGCTGCTCCACAAAGCCTCATCGAAAGCAGGCACTGATCAAATCAAGTAGAAGAGAAATAATTTTGACAGAGACAAGAAAGCCAGAGACCATATGCTTCAAGGGGGTAAACTGGTATATGGTATAAATACTGCCAGGAGCACAGAAAGAAGCTTCCACAAAAGCAGTATGCCATGCAAAATAAAAGGAAATGCTGAAGGGATAGTGATCTGCCAAAAATGTAAGAAATTTAAGTACTGGGAGAGAATAATGACTTTTAGCCAAGGTATTATTCTCTGCTTCCTATTGCAGGGAAAAAAAGGACGTTTTGCCAGAATATGCAAATGGTAAGGAGAAGCCCACTGTGGTGTACTGCAAACAAGTGGTGGCAAAAATGTGCCTCAGATTGCTGGGACTATGAAGAGTAAATAAAACTGCTTAACAAATTGTGCTTCAAGTACTACCCAACACTCATCTCAGACATTTATGTGTCAAGCTGCCAGTGTCTGGCTGTGCCACACTGTAGGAAATTGGCAGGGGAAAAAAAAAAAAAAATCTCCCAAATGGCTGGAAAAAGAAAATAAAATCAGTGAATTACTTGGCTGCTTTCTGGACTCCTTTGGAGAGTACAGATGCGTATGAACACCATTTGTTATTTTGCAACACTTCTGAAGTACTAAAGATGTCAGAAAAAGTGCTGGAGGTGTCTGAGCCAGCAGACACAATTGCAGATGGTGTCAAAATGTTTAATGTAGCGTTTCCATACTGCGGTACACATGGCTGGGAGAATGAGTGAACACTTGTGCATAGAAGGGCTCGAGAAAAGACAAGTTTGCATGGCTTGAGTGGGCAGCTAGGAAGCATGTAGGTCACTGTTAGGCTTGGCTACCATTTCTGGGAATCCACATCCTTGTATCTTACAGAAAATGGGTGAAAAGATTTGACTGCAGATGGGAGTGTGGACAATACATACTGGCTTTATGTACTGATTTGTTCAATACTGCTGGATTTGCTGTTGTGTTTGCTGTTGCTTTTGTTGTGGCTTTTTTTCCCCTGTGTTTTTAGGAGGTTGTGGTTCTTTATTGTAAGATTTTGTTAGAAATTTTCAGCTCTTCTTTCTACTTGTGTGTGTTAAACCCATATGGTAACTGGAAAAACATCAGAATTATAGTACTTCATTTAGTTTAATTTAATTTTCTTTAATTGGCTTAATGACATTAGATCAACACACCATTTTCCCTGATTTTTTTTCAATGTGTATTTAATACTCAAGTTATGCTCAGAAGACAATAAGGACTGTCATTTGGTACTGATGCCTTTTGGTTTGTGTGTAATGTATGTTCGCTTTCTGTGAACAGGGTAAGAAATACATTTCTGTGGTGTGGAAAATACCATCATAGGGCAGCTGGCTAAGTGATGTCTGCAGGTATTAACAGAAGTAGTAAAATACTTTGTGATTATTTGCATACCATAATATTGACAAAATCACACAGGTAATAAGAAAAATAAGTATTTTTATATCTTAGTTATTGCCTTCAAAGTATTTCCAGTATATTTGGCAAATTCTATTACCTAGTAGATACAGCTGATATAATTATGTGGCATTCTCTTCTATACCTACTAGAGCTTTGCTTTAAAAGCCTGTCAAAGACTATATGTATATTCTGTCTGGCTGTCTTTTGAACTAAGACACTGGCAAAAGAGGGTCCTGATATCACAGAAGAGAAGTGATCAGTGGAGGTTCAGATCCCAGCCACTACATGTTTCTGCCAAGCCATTGAGCACCAAGTTAATAAAACCCACACAGCCAAGGGACTGTCACCCTCTTCCTCACCATCTCCTACTCCACTCCTGAAGCTTGCAAATGAGTTTAAAGGGTGATACTTTGCAGGTGGGGTGACAGTGAGGAGATCATGGTTTGCACATTTACCCCCAAATGCCTCCCATCACAGAACCCCACTGGGCAGCTTCATAATCTCACCACCCACCAACAGAAGTCTTTTCCCCTGTACACCTTCACACTGTATTAGATATCTCACCCACCTCTGCTCAGGGAGTGTTTCTTTTTCTATGCTGATTCTCTTTCCCTACACACTTTGGTACTGACAGCAAGGTACAGATGTTCCATTTCTCTTCTTTTCTTTCCCTGCCTCTTCGACAACTCCTACACTACCTAAAATAATCTCTTCTTTCCAAACTAAAGAAAACCAAATCATGAACCTGAGGTTAAAAATCATACTCTAAATACAAAAGACAGATCAAGAGTGGGAGAGAAAGCAGAAAGCCAAAGGCATTTTCCCAAGGATAGCAATGGAGCCAGGGAGGTCTCCTGGGACTGCACCAGGCTGTGGACACCTGGGCTGGGCCAGGCCATGCTGTCTACAGGAGCAACAGGTTTTCCTGTCCCTGTCTCAGAGCAGCTGCAGCTGCTGCCACTATTTTATCTCAGCAGTGTCCGTGTGGTCACTGAGGGGCACAGTGAGCACTGAGGCTTCACTGGCAACTGGTCAGCACTGGGCTGTGTTTTCTGGTGAAGAGGATGAAGGAGATGTTAGATGTGGACACAAGATTAATACAGAAGGTATTATTAGAAGATAGAGTCACTTAGTACAGGAACTGATGGTGCTAAATGGTTGTGATAGCTGCTTTCAATAACAGCTTGCATTTATCTCCTCCTCTCATGAACAATGAACACTCCCCTGGAGGCAGGCAGCGACCAAACCTGGCAGCTTGTCAGCCATGTACAATGTGCCCATTATATAGAACTGTACGTTTACATTGGAATAAGGTCTTCCTGCCCCACGGAAGGGCTGGAGTAGAGTGAGTCACAGGTATGTCCAGCTGGTAGATTGTAGTCTGTGGGCAAAGGTTTGCTTTCCAAGACTGTCTACCTGCAAGACACTGAAGGACCTGCTGGTCTTGCCGTCTGTTCACAGGAACAGTGTTCAGCCCTTAGCTGCAATCAGCCTGGTATTTTAACACCTGCTTTATGGTCAGCACTTAGATCTCTATGTTCCGTCAATGGCTCTGTTTCTAGCATGAGCATAAAAAAGTCAAAGTCCACCAAACCTTTCCTTCAGTTCACCATTGTTTGAAAAGCAACTCTCCTTGCTGTCGGGCAAGGAGAAAAGTTCTCTTTTCAGGCAGAGCATGCAGCCCTTCTGGTGGGACTGACCCAGGCTGTTTGGGTGAAACGACTGGAGGGCAGCTTTTGTTACAGCTGCACTGTGCCTTTCTGTCCTCTTCTGATTCACGTTCTGTATTTACTTCATCTGCAAAGCTCCTCCCTCCTCTTTATGTGCAGAATGTTTAGATAAGCTGTTGCTTATCTTAACATGTCCCATGTTTTCCCTGCTGCCATTAGCACACACATTCCTTCTTGTATGTCACATGGAGGCTGTTTTGTGGGACTTCTATGTCATTGTTGGGATAATTTGTTTTATGCAGAGATCCTAGAAAGTATTTTGACTCTCAGTAAGAAAGGCAGGAATCATTTTTCATCCTTAGCCACGAAGCACAGGTTCCTCCTGTGTTCTGAAGTAAGGAAGTGAGCAAAAGGGAAGTGAGGAGAATGAAGTCTTTTAGATCTGCATTCAAAGGAAACATGATTGTGATAACACAGGGCAGAGAACTTTTGCACTGGCTTCTTATATTGCTTGAACTAAAGCAAGTTTTCTAGAGGACTTGATTTTGAAACTTCAGACTTGAAAATATGCCTATGGCAGATAATAAATATCCCCAAAGGATGATAAGTAGAATAGAATAGAATAGAATAGAATAGAATAGAATAGAATAGAATAGAATAGAATAGAATAGAATAGAATAGAATAGAATAAACTAGGTTGGAAAAGACCTTTGAGATCACCAAGTCCAACCTATCATCCAACACCATCTAATCAACTAAACCATGGCACCAAGCACCCTATCCAGTCTCTTCCTAGACACCTCCAGTGATGGTGACTCCACCACCTCCCTGGGCAGCACATTCCAATGGCCAATCTCTCTTTCTGGGAAGAACTTCTTCCTAACATCCAGCCTAAACCTCCCCTGGCGCCACTTGAGACTGTGTCCTCTTGTTCTGGTGCTGGTTGCCTGGGAGAAGAGACCGGCCCCCACCTGGCTACAACCTCCCTTCAGGTAGTTGTAGAGAGCAATAAGGTCTCTCCTGAGCCTCCTCTTCTCCAGGCTAATCAACCCCAGCTCCCTCAGCCTCTCCTCACAGGGCTTGTGCTCCAAACCCCTCCCCAGCTTTGTTACCCTTCTCTGGACACGTTCCAGCAAGTTAACATCTTTCCTAAACTGAGGGGCCCAGAACTAATTGTACAACAACTTTCTGGCATTCAGCAGTTAGTTAGCTTTTACCATGTGCTGGTTTTATTCTGTGAGGCTCTGAGATCACATGCCTATATATTCCATTCCCTCCTTCTCAGGAGATTCCCACTGCTTAGACAAGCAGCTCATGGTCATTAGGGAGAAAAAATGAATGCCACTGTTCCTGAAGACAAGTGCAAGGAAGGTTGTGACAGCTTTCCTTTCCAGGATTCTTCTGCCTCAATTTTGCCCTAAGGGACAAGCTGCAACATTTTCAGCTCAATCAGTAGTTACTATTGCATGGAATTATTCAAATTTAGACTTTAGTAGAGGAGGGAAATGATAGGAATGAGAAAGGAGAATTTTGATATCATATGCTACAGAAAAAAATAGGGGAGGTGAACAACCTCCTATCAGTGAGAGTCTTTGTGCTGTGAGAGCAGGAGCAAGGACAGATTTTATGTTCATTGGTATATAGGGGAAAGAGGAGCTATGTGGAAACCAGCAGATTTTAGGCAAGGCTAGAAGAGTCTGAAGGAAATAAATAGAAACAGTACCTCTGGGAGAGGAGATTTGGGCAAATAGTATCACTATTGTATGATGTGATTGGTTGTTCTAATAGGAAACAACAGTTAAAAAAAAAGGGCAGAACATATTATTTTTATAATAATATTGCTGAGAACATATTATTTTCATAATAGTATTTCTGCCAAGTAGAGTCCTGTATTGAGATTATTCTGGAACCCCAAATTTATCCTTCCCATTACTACACACCTGGACTTATTCTCATGATTGTGTTTCTTCAAATAACTTGTTTCACTGTCTCCCTTTTCATTTCCTTTTCCCTTCCCCACCTTTTCCTCTCTTCTTTATGCCTGACAGCCGTTGCAGTGTTGTGCAACAGTAAACTGTGTAACTTGCAGGACTCATCAAGAGAAGAATTCCACTTCCCAGTCTGCAGGTGCAGGCTCTTAAATGAAATACAACATTAAATTCTGTGTGTGTAACTACAGTAAGAAGTATTGTAGTTTGCTGGTATCCTTGGCAATAGGATATTCTGGCCACATTGAGCCAGTTGTTGAGTTGGGCCACTGCCAACTGCATAAGGTTCAGCAAGTCAAAGTGCAAGATCCTGCATTCCAGGTCAGGCCAGTCCCAGACACAAATCCAGGCTGGGTACGGAGTGGGCTGAGAGTAGTTTTGAAGGCAGAGACTTGAGGATGTTGATGGATGAGAAGCTCAACATGAACTAGCAGTGTGTTCATGCAGCCCAGAAGGCAAACTGTATCCAAGGCTGTATCAAGAAGAGTGTGGCCATCAGGCAAGAGAGGGGATTCTGCCCCTTTACTCTGCTCTGGTGAGACCCCACCTCAAATACTTCATCCAGTTCTGGTGTCCTCCTTGTAAGAAAGACACAGAGTTGTTGGAGTGAGTCCAGAGGAGGACCACAAAGATGATCCAAGGGCTGGAACACCTCTGCTGTGAGGATAGGCTGAGAGAGCTGGGGCTGTTCAGCCTAGGGAAGAGAAGACACCAGGGGGACCTTAGAGCTGCTTTCCAATACCTGAAGGGATCCTACAGCAAGGCTGGAGACTTTTCATAAGGCTGTCTAGCAATAGGACTAGGGGGAATAGTTTGAAGCTGAGGGCGAGTAGACTTAGGCTGGAGCTTAGGAAGAAGTTCTTCAGTATGAGGGTGATGAGATTCTGGAATAGGCTGCCCAGGGAGATAGTGGCTGCCTCCTCCCTGAAGGTTTTCAAAGCCAGGTTGCATGATGCCTTGAGCAGCTGAGTCTGGTTGAGAGGTGTCCCTGCCTGTGGTGGGGAGCTTGGAGTAGATGATCTCTGAGGTCCCTTCCAACCTAGGTCCATTCTGGTTGCCACTGGGTGTAAGGAACTAGCAGTGAATGAAAGGGAAATGATAGTTGTCAATGATAATATATAATAGAAAGAGTCACAAGCAATTAAAGAGAAACATAATCAAAAGCTACAAGGTGGAATGTCACAAGGTGATGAGTTTATCCTCCTAGTTCATATTAAAAATGGATTTTAAAGGTACTGTGAGGATAATGCACATGTAGACCATTTCTCAGGTGGTGGAAAGGTGTCTTTCAGCCTGTCACCTCACAGCTGAGGTCTGAGGTATTTTCTGTAACTACAGACTTGAATATGTGTTGTTCCCTTTCTGTTGTAGCAGAGCTTTAGCCACAATTAAATATGAATCTTAATTCTCTTTGCTTGGCTAGTATCCCTACCACAGAAAAACTTATTCCCTATATGATCCATCTTCCATCTTACCCTGCCCTTCCTTCTCCCCCTTCCTTTGAAGCTTTTCTTTGTGAAAGCATCATAAAAAATGAACACTTCATTTTAAACACAATCACTTTCTTTTATTATTTTTCAAATATGAAAGGAGTAGGGTTTCACTGGTATAAATATTCATTTATGCACTATAAAACTATTCCTCAAGGAGTCCTCAAGAGCACTTGTTGTACTCAGGCCCCAGGATTGTAGACTTGGCAAAGACCTAGCAGCAGATCTTTCCTTCTGCTGGTTTCCATAGCTCCACTGGACTCATAGCTATTGACAATGTGACAAAGAATACCAGCTGGTGGTCCATCCTACAAACACACAGCACCAAACTTTTGGAGTGGTCTATCTCAGCCAAAGGCAGCTAATTAGTTTCTAAGCTGATACTATGATCAGTGGATGGAGTGATTCATGCTGACTGAAGATAAGTGCCTGCAGAGTTTCATATCTCTCTGTGCTGATTGTAATAATCAGTTTGTACTTGGCAGCTGACTTCTCATTGTCCAAGTGTGACAAACCCTCCCTGTCTTTTATGTTCTACATCACAAATACTGGGACTCCTCTGAGTACTGGAAGAGATGTGAGTGTGCCCAGTGTAAATGATTACAGGAAGTTGCATGCTCTCTACTAAGCAGATTAGAAACTGTTGGCCATATCCTGAAGTTTTATAAACTTCTTACTCAGTTCTTACTCAGCAGTGCTCTCTCTGAACAATTTCTTAGTCACTGGCTCTTCACCACAAATGATTGATCAGAAACATTCCCCTAATACAAATCAGTCTTATCATGTTTAAACACAAATATAGCTTCTACCAGGGCGGATGTTATACATACTGGAAGTGGGAGGGACGCAAACAGCTGGAAGCATTCCTTGTTTACTGAACCCATGCTGCCACAGTGCTTCTTTACACAGTTGGGGAATTGCTGTGCAGAAAGAGCAGTTCACAAAGAATTTCAAACTGTTTGGCCTGATTTGCCTTCTATTTTGTGCCTTGATTTCAGTCCCCTGTTTGGGCTAAAAATAAAGAGCCAGAAATGTTAAGTATGCTGGCATTTTATTTATTCCACTCATTTCATTGCCAGCTTATAGTAGAGAAAGCCTTCCTACCAAAGACTTGTTCTATATTTTAGAGGTTTCTTTCATGCTGCTGAGAGCTGTATCTTCTGACTATGACAGTACCATAAAAGTACACTGAACTGACTCAAGCTGACTCATGGTTGGGGCAGATGATGCCTACAGCTCAGCTGATTCTGGAGAGCATCACAGGTTATTTATAAAAAATGTTTAAGACTTTCAAATGCTTATTCTCCCTTCCTTTGATACCAGGCAGCCCTTTGTTCTCCCTTGTTTAAAATTTCATTTGATACCAGGCAGTCCTTGGGTGTTTCTTTAACTCATCTGTCCTTTCCTTTTTGTTTTGTCCTTTTTAGTGGAGGTAAGCTGAGTACAATCAGTGTTTTGTTTGTGTGCAGGCTCTCAATTTTTGCTGGGAAAGGACAGGACTTATGTGAAAATGGAGGTTGTCGTTACCTGGACATTTTCATTCCAGTCATACCCTTAAGAGCAGCATTGACTTCCAACTGCAGAGAGAAACTTGAGTCACCTTTGGGAAAAAGTCCAGACTTGCTTGTGACACTTTACCAGCAACTGAAGGCTTGGACTTCACTCTGATTCAACGGTTGAAGTGAAACCAAACAGCACAGCACTGATAAATCCATATACTGAGCTTGTTGCATCACCTTATTCTATCTTCCTTACTGGATCTACTGTCCTTCTCTTCTCCAGGCTGAACAGCCCCAACTTTCCCTGCCTGTTCTTGTATGAGTGGTGCTTCATCGCTCTGATCATTGTGGCCCTCCTCTGGACCATGTAAACAAAGCAGCTATTTAATGATGTCTTAAAATTTTGTAGACTAAGCCTTATGAGCTAAACTCAGGACAAAAATATCCTCCCTTTGATTTCTTTAGCAGTGTTGCTAGAACATTCTCTATGAGGAGAGACATTTCAAATCAGCATTTAAATTGTCAGGTTAAATACTCTGTTAGTGTTCCTTTTGATTCAGGAAATAAGTAAGATTTGCCACCCTAGATTTTGGGTAGATAACTGCTCTTTGGGTAGATAATTAGTTTAACTGCTGCCACCACTACTTGTGATTTTTCTAGAGAAAACATGAACCTTAGTGAGCACATGAGTTTGAGAGAAACTAGTGAAGCCTGTTCAGCTGCATGTTGTATCCTTGTAGTTTCCTTGATTTTTAGATCAGCTATGGTAACATTTCACTTTTATCTCAACATATATTGTGCAATTAAATTCTTCCTTCTCCCATGGGGTCTTTAGGCAGCAGCATGCAGCCTACTAGATTTATGGCTGCTGTACTCTATTTCTGACAACATGAAGGATGATGCTGTGCTGCTGGCAGAGTGAAAAAAATCCCGTGCTTGTGCCATTTTCCTTGTATCAGCTCCCTGGTTTCAGGTATCTCAGCAAGGAAATGCTCCATGGTGACTGCCAAAGCTGTTTGTTTCACTGCACTTTTTCTACTCTTAGTGCTCTGTGTGCCCACCTCAGGTCAGCCTCTACACAAAGCTGAGTCCCAGGCTACTTGGCCATCAGCCTTAGTCTGTCTCTGGCTGTCCAAGTGATTGTGCTTCTGCTTGAATGCTTTCCCAGTCAGTCAGCTACTGTGGAGGTATTTAAAAGCAGTGTAGACATGGTTTAGTAGCAGACTTGATAATGTTAGGTAGATGGCAAGGTGCATTCTTCTATAAAAACCTATTTTTCAGGCAACCAAAAATATGTTGCAAATCCAATACAGGATCCAAACCCCGTGGGACACAGGTACATGCAACCATTTGTAGTGATGGAAAGAAAAACCTTTCTTGTTTCCATGTTGAACTGGACTAAGAAAAAAAGGGACAAATGGTGTAGAAATACTATTTGGCCCTACAAAGTAGAAATATTGCATGTAAATTCCTTTTTTAACAGACTACCACCAGCTTGAAATTATTATAAACAGACAAATTGTGTGACCTAAAAGCAAAACCTGAGATTTGTGGACTGCTTATTCTGTTTTCCCTCAATCCTTTGAAAATTATTTTCTTGACAGGACTTTTGCAGGGTGGCTGGCTCTTTTCCTGGAAAATATCTTCTGAATAAATAATAGCATTTGGTGGAAAGCCCGTGGAAACTGTGTGTGGGGGGTGGGGGGTGTCAGCTCTATTTCCAGCTGTTGTCCTCATCCACATCTCTAATTGTAACCACTGGATCTGTTAAAGTGTAAATCTAGCAGTTTCCTCCCTGACAGGCTTTCAAGTCTCTCCCATCACATTTCTACTGTGCAGAGGATTTTGATTAGGTCCTTTGCAAGTCTGTGAACTTTACCCAGAAAGGATGACTACCAGAAATTACCAGTTTGGTTGTAATAGTTTGGTAAACCCATTTGGTCTGGAGTCCTTTGGCCTTGTAAACTGACTTAAATTGCAGTACTGAAAAGGGAAATTAGTCAAAATCAAGCATGGTTTTGGTTTTCCAAGATGTTGTGAGTAGCTGTTTTATGCAAACACTGGGCTCATTTTCTTCAGTGCTCCTAAACCTAAAGATCCCTGCAAGGTTTGGTATCTTAGGCAGAGTATATTTTTAGTGTGGTAGCAGGATAAGGCATAAAAATGGAAAATGCAGAAAGTGTAGAATAATTGCATTTCACATGACAAATTCACATGACAAAACTGTTTCTCCCCCCCCCCCCCCAATACCATAAATAACTCTTTTGGGTGATGTTCTGTTTTAATTTTCTATTTCAATAATACAGGAATAATTTATTGGGTTTTAGGTTACTCACTTGTGTAGACAGTGAAAGAAAACAACACCCTAAAGGTCCTGGCAGAAGCTTCTGAAGAGAGAAACTGTACAATAGGTGTGGTGTGCCTTAATAATTCTGCAAGGCAGGGCAGTGTTGTTTCATGTGGGATTGTCACATTTTAACAGTGTTAAGTGAATGGTTATGCTATGATTTCTACCCTCCTCCCCCCCCCCCCCAGTAAATATTGCCAAAATAGTTTTGAAATTGAATTTCACAGACTCACAGATTTCATTGGGTTGGAAGGAACCCTCAAAGGTCATCTTGTCCACTCCCTCCTGCAGTCAGCAGGGACACCTCCAACCAGATCAGGCTGCCCAGGGCTGTGTCGAGTCTCATCTTGAATGTTTCCAGGGATGGGGCCTCAACCACATGCCTAGTTTTCTCTAATTCTCCACATTTCATTAAAGCAAGTCAGATTTATTTTTTTTTCTTATTCCCACACACAAATAACTAGGGGGAAAAAAAAGAGCCTCTAATATTTTAGAGAATTAAAAATACCTACATTTAATATACAGAGACACTAAGCCCCTACCGGAGAGCTGGGAGAGCTGGCAGTAGGCTCTCCTCCTGCCTCTTGTTTTCCTGGGCAGGATGAATGGAAAATATGTTTCTCCTAGAGCTTTTTGAAAACTGAAGAGGTGCCAAGAGACCTGAAACTCTAGGAGTCTTCTTCATTACTGCACTAAATTGAGTCCAGCAGTGGAGAGATGTACATCAGGTCTGAGATAGCGTCAATGGAGTTTACCACAAGCGATTATAAAGAAGCCTTTCCATTTGTATCACATTTACCTAAAAAAAAAAGCCAACAGGCTTTTTTTTTCGTTTTGTTTTCTTCCTCCCCAGCCTAGTCTGAAAACATATTGGTGAGACAGAAGTTGCTGGACCTGCCTGTCTCCCAGCTCAGAGCTCTACCTGACCAAAGGGTTGTAAAGCTCTGCTGCCGTCAGTGCTGTCCAGCCTACATCCGCTGGGCTTCTTCAGAGACCCTGGCTTTGGCAAAGGTCTGCCAAATAAAAGCTGTTCCAGGCAGACCTTTCCACATTCAATGATGCAGAACTTATTTATTTATTTTTTTTAAACAATATCTGATTGCAGAAGTAACCTTCTAATTAACTTGAGCTTCAATTCCTTTGCTTTTGCTACGACACCAGACATGGAGATGGAAGAGAATATCTTTTAGAGTGACCTTGGGCTAATTTTAGCTTAAATAACAATTCTATAACAGCTTGCAAGCAGGTTTTTGCTTTTCTTCCTCTTCATAAAAAAATGTGATCCAGGTAACAGCTTGCTGGAACTTGCCAGCACCCTTTTCCCTGTCAGTAGTTGATGACAGGAACTATAACTCTGGAACTTCTAGGCAAGTGGCAGCGTCTGCTTGCTCTAGTTCTTCCCAAGGCTATTGATCATTGCTGGAGACACAGCAATAGATTAAGTGGCTGTGGTATAATAATTCATACATGTTTTGGTGTACAAGGACAAAGCCTTATTAAAGCCTCTTCTGCTGGCATGCAGTAAATATATTCCTCTTCCTGTAGGTTTGCTTTCAATTACATTTTCTGCTGCCTACCAGGACATCAGCTGATTTTGCAGCCTTTGCCTCCATGAGGAGATTTGACAAATTTCTCCCCTCTGCCTGTGTTTTGTAAAATTTGTAGGCATTTAATTTACTGAAGAGATTTCTGTCCTTCTGCTGAGTTTTTGTTACAATCTGTGTAAGAAAATTATACAATCTAAATATACAGGAAAAAATATTTTGGCTAGAAAATGGAAGGGGGAGGATTAATGCCTACAAATATTTAAAGGGCACTGACATACAGAGAGGAGAGGAATTGTCTAGGAGTATCCAAGAGCTTTTACTAGAATCAAGAATAACTAAAACAGAACAAAACCATATTTTTGGACAAGTACATGGATAAAAAAATCCCAGGCTTACTGGTTCATGGAAGAGACTCCAGAAATAAAAGCCTTATGCCTCATTTACAGAGTCCTCTGCAATACTCCAGATGGAATCATGCAGTGGAAGGGCAGAAAAGATGACCCAGGACTCATGACTGAAATTCCCTAGGAAAAAACAAATGTAGTGTTGGCGTCATTTATGTGGTAGCAGCCTACAGACAGCAAATAAGGCTATAAGGAAGGCATCAGAGAGAATTAGTGCCTAAGGGCCTGGATCCTGCAGCTGTTATCTGTAGAGATGAACACTGGAGACACAGCAGGATGGAAATCCAAAGCATGGGGGGCTCTGCAAAACTGCAGATGTGGCTGTAGACTAAGGTATGTGTGAAGAAAGTCAGCTTCAGCCTGTGTCCACTGAGTAGCTGTGTAGGTAGCACACCCCAAGGTGTTCAGATGGCTTATATGGAGAGACTTAATTCCTGATGGAAAAACATCCATCAGCTTCAACTGTCCCATTTGATGCCTTTGTCCTGTTCCAAAAAGTGGCAGAGCCACTACCTTGCGCTTCTCTTCAAATACTGGTGAAAGAGAGAGGCACAGCACAGCTTCAGTGTGCTTCCAGCCCAGGCTTCGGCACACAGATTGCTAGCGCGTGTTCAGACATTCTTCTCTGCTACGAGAACAGACTTGTCTGCCTGACTAACCTGATCTGTGAGCAGAGGAAAAACTGCCCTTCCCCTTGGCTTTCCTTTTTCTTTAAATTTATTTTATTTTGAGTAACTTGCCTGATAATGGCTGATTCTTGCAAATGTCTGTGGCTTGGCCTCCTAGTCCCTTTCTAGGAAAATGAGAAGCCTTCACAAACCGAATGATTACAGAGCAGCACAAAACAAGCCCCAAACCTATGTTTGCTGTCTTGTTATGGGAATTATGTGCAGAAGTGGTACAGAAAGCTGCCTGGGGACACATTATTTTAGCTTTGGGCATTTACTTTCTCATGTACAGAAAAGCAAGGTCTTCTATTTTTAAAAGATTTAACTGGAATATCTCAACCCCATCATTTATTGTCCTGTTTGAAGCTCCACGAAGTCTGCACTGCTGAGATAAAGATGTGAGATCAGTAGTGATCTCTGTCCTGCTTTCTAAGACGGTCTTACATGGATTGTGGTACAGGTAACCATCCCATTTTTTTCATTGAGAAATGCACCCACACCACAAAGTTATCTATTTTTAAGAGATGAAATTGATGTGAGGCTTTCTTATGGCCTTCCCTCACAGCTGTACTCCTTAGTTATTAAATGCATCGTAGAACCTCTGCATGCAAAGGGACAGACTTTCTTCTGTTTACCTGCCCGTGTAGCACCAGGGTTTAGAGGATTTGTCTGCATTATATATTAGAGTATTTTATGTTTTTATTCCATGGACCAGTATTCAGAAACAATGGGAAGCAGCAAAACATCTGTTTGCTTCTGCTTTGCTGTTCACCACTCTGCTCATTCTTTTGTTTATTCATGTCCTCTCTTTCATATTTCTTAATTTGATTTATACCTGCCCTTTCTGTTTCCATACCTTCTCTTCTCTTTCCCTCTTACTTCCTTCTCTGTTTCTTCTTCTCCATTGTGTCCCCCCACCCTCTGTTTAGTTCAATACACTCGCCCAGCCTGAGTGGAAAAATAATTTGAAAATCCTGAAGGAGGCTCACAGGATGGAATCAGCAGGAAATGAGGGTGCAGAAACAGAGGAAGCTCTTACTCATGAAGTGGTGCGGCACTGTCAGTAAGAGGGGAAAAACAAAGTGGTGAAAGAGAAAGAATGTGCATGTTTAGAATTCAGCCTGAACTGCCACCATCCCTCTTCTGCTTCTCTTTGGCTTTTGCCTCACTGAAATGAGGACTTTGGTCTTTATCCCTGATATTAACTAACAGAAGAAACATAAGCAACCATAAAGCTAAGATAGACCAAGGAGGATGTATCTAATTCTAATATGCTTACTTTTGAAGGACATCAAGAAGTAATCTTTGAACTGAAGTTTACTCCAGTAAACATGACAAGAATTTGGGTTTTGAGAACGGATTGTGAGAGCAAGTATTTTTGCTCAAGATATTTTTTTACATTCCAGAAATGTCTGTGACTTATTTGAGCTGCAGATATGCAACCCATTCTAAATTAATATTTTCCTGTCAAAATGTACTGTTTGTCCTTCTTCTTCAGCCAGTAGGCTGAACATGAACCTGCAGTGTGCCCAGGCAGCCAAGAAAGCCAATGGCATCCTGGCGTATATCAGGAATAATGTGGCCAGCAGGAGCAGGGAGGTCATTCTGCCCCTGTACTCAGCACTGGTTATGCCACACCTTGAGTACTGTGACCAGTTCTGGACTCCTCAGTTTAGGAAAGATGTTGACTTGCTGGAATGTGTCCAGAGAAGGGCAACAAAGTTGGTGAGAGATTTGGAGCACAAGTCCTATGAGGAGAGACTGAGGGAGCTGGGGTTGCTTAGCCTGGAGAAGAGGAGACTCAGGGGAGACCTTATTGCTGTCTACAACCTATTGCTGTCTACCTGAAGGGAGGTTGTAGCCAGGTGGGGATTAGTCTCTTCTCCCAGGCAACCAGCACCAGAGCAAGAGGACACATTCTCAAGCTGCACCGGGGGAGGCTTAGGCTGGATGTTAGGAAGAAGTTCTTCACAGAGGGAGTGATTTCCCATTGGAATGTGCTGCCCAGGGAGGTGGTGGAGTCACCATCACTGGAGGTGTTTAGGAAGAGACTGAATGGGGTGCTTGGTGCCATGGTTTCGTTGATTAGATGGTGTTGGATGATATGTTGGATGCGATGATCTCAAAGGTCTCTTCCAACCTGGTCAGGTCTGGTCTATTCTGGCTTCCACTTCCGACTGAAATCAGCTTGGTTACTGATAGCTCTATAAAAATGGCCAAATGAAACAGAGAATGGTTTGCAGTACACACCTAGGAAGGCTCTGTGGTTAACTGCATTTGAGCTCTGTGGTGTCATGTTTCTGTTCCTTGTAATATCTGAAGTAGATGGGGAAGAGATAGTTTATCCTATCTGTTTGTAAGCCAAAACTACTGTAGAAGCTGCAGTAGAGTCATACCTGGATTGTGTCAAGCCAGCCTGCATTCACTCTTTAAGGTGCCATAGTTGGTATCACTTTAGATACCATAGTTGCTGTTACAAGTGCCTCCTAAAATCAGTTTGTTGCAGATTACATCTATGAAAAGGTTTTCCTTGATTAAAATAAGAAACAAAATGTCGTTTGTTGGGTGTGATATTTTGTATAACCTAGCTCTTCTATTGTCTCGGCCCTAACACCTCTTAGCTTCTATTAGCAGAGCCATTTTTCTCCAATTTGGCACTGAGTGGCCAACTATTCTGTTTTTCTCTTCTACGCGTTAAAATCCAAACCCCTTTTCTGCTCAACTTTTGAGTCTGAAAGGCTCTCTTGTAACCCAAGTTCAGCTCTGTTCTGAACTCCCCCCCCCCAACAGTAATGATTACATGAAATATCAAAACAGAAGACCTATATACCACTCACACAGCTTGGAAGACTGGAAGTTTGTGCAGCCATAATATCACCGTTAGCGGGTCCACGGGTCCGTCAATGACAGGCATTCATAACGTGAGAACAGAACAAAGATACTGTGATTCTTTACTCAGCGCTGCTTTGTGCTCCAACCACTGACCTGATGGGGCACTGAAAGAACTTCTTTCACACACTTGTCCCCCATTGTGTTCTGCAGGGGCTTTCGCAGCACTGGGAGTATCTGACACAATTCCTGCTTTGTAGCAGCCCTGCTAACACCGCGTTGGGGCCGAAGTAGCTGCAGTACTGAGTCTGCTACAGTGAAAGAGGCTCTTTATTCATGGTCTGTAAAGCCATAAGGGATCCTTGAGATCATCCAGTTTATCTCCTGCATAACACAAGCCTTGCACAAACGCCTGTTTGAATGCAGGATGTCTTCCGACCAGCCGTTCACTCTTCGCTTGAAAGCCTCAGCTGATGAGGAGTCCATAGTAGCCCTTGTGCCTTCTGCTGTTTGCAATTTGCAGCCTGAAGCCCCTGACCAGTTTACAGCTTAGACCACAGCACTCCTCTTTCCAGTCTGCTGTTTCCTATGGGCTGTGGCCAAGGCACCTTTATCACGTTTCTTGTACAGTAGCTAGAACAAAATGTAGAATAGAATAATAGGATATGCTTAGAGAAAATGTTAGTAAATAGTCACATTCATTTGCTGTATGGTTTTATTAAGAGAGATGTTACAAAGCTCCTAAGACCAATTTTCAAGAACTGAGTTCATAGAATATTAGTGAAAAGTCTATAGACGTTTGTGTGAAGGACATTGAGACACTTGAATGTGTCTAGAGAAGGGCAACGAGGCTGGGGAGAGGCCTCGAGCACAAGCCCTACAAGGAGAGGCTGAAGGAGGTGGGATTGTTTAGCCTGGAGAAGAGTAGGCTCAGGGGAGACCTTATTGCTCTCTACAACTACATGAAAGGTGGTTGTGGCCAGGAGGAGGTTGGTCTCTTCTCCCAAGCAACCAGGACCAGAAGAAGAGGACACAGTCTCAAGCTGCACCAGGGGAAGTTTAGGCTTGAGGTGAGAAGAAAGTTCTTCACAGAGGGAGTTGTTAGCCATTGGAATGGGCTGCCCAGGGAAGTGGTGGAGTTACTGTCCTTGGAGGTGTTCAAGATGGGATTGCACGTGGCACTTGGTGCCATGGTCTAGTAGTCATAAGGTCTGTGGTGACAGGTTGGACTTGATGATCTCTGAGGTATTTTCCAACCTTGTTGATTCTATGATTCTATGCTAAAGACTCGGGTACACCCCCAAGGGCATTTTCAAGCAGGCTGTTAGGCATCTGACTCTGAGACACCCAAGCCTTTGTAAGGGAATGGCTCTTTGTTATTTCACTTCTTCCCATCGATGCAGTACAATTGGAATCAGTCAATGTTATATCTCTGAAAGTGGCAGAGCTGGATTTGCATCCTTTGGTCCCACGCGCAGAATCCCAGCCCCTGAAGTTGCTTCTCACTGTTCGTCCTTGTGCTCAGGACAGGTGTGTTGAATTGCTCCCATGTTGGCCGGACGCTTGCAATCCCTCCTCATTATTTTGCTGATACTAAGCTTCTGTGTCAAAAATCTGTCTCTGAAGATCTGAGGATTTTATGAAGCAAATTTGTAGCATGATATGGAAGTGAAAGATATTGACAGAGGATGTAGGCGTGCAGACGGATTAACTTTAGCTAAGATCTTGCATAAAGACTTTTGCATAAATAACAAACCCAACAAAGCTGCCATTCATTTCAGGCAACAAACATAGCATTAGCAATTACATTTCCCAAACCCATAAAAATGTAAAAAGGAAAGGAAAGGGAAGGAAAGGGAAGGAAAGGGAAGGAAGGGGAAGGAAGGGGAAGGAAGGGGAAGGAAAGGGAAGGAAGGGGAAGGAAAGGGAAGGGAAGGGAAGGGAAGGGAAGGGAAGGGAAGGGAAGGGAAGGGAAGGGAAGGGAAGGAAAGGAAAGGAAAGGAAAGGAAAGGAAAGGAAAGGAAAGGAAAGGAAAGGAAAGGAAAGGAAAGGAAAGGAAAGGAAAGGAAAGGAAAGGAAAGGAAAGGAAAGGAAAGGAAAGGAAAGGAAAGGAAAGGGAAAGAAAAAAGAAAAAAGAAAAGAAAAAAAAGAAAAGAAAAGAAAAGAAAAAAGAAAAAAGAAAAGAAAAGAAAAAGAAAGCAAAACCCCCATAAAAATGTAGAAAGATGGAAGGATACATATGCTTAGCTCCTTTCCAACCCTTAAATATATGCAGCTGTTACAGCAAATTGTCAACACACACTCACAGCTTTGTGAAAGTGGTTTTGGAAGTTTATTTCCTGTAATCCACAATATGGATTTACATAGTGCTAATTTTTGTTTTGTTTTTGAAGAGCATTTTTCTTACTGTTAAATCCTTTAAATAGATACTACTTGAATCAGACTGTCGGGAATGTTCAGTAGGAAAGGAACTTAATTTAAAACTGGAAATAAAGTATCAATAATTACTATGATATGTCCCTTCAAAAGTCCCATGAATTTATCTGTGCTCTCCTCCTTTTGGTTTCTTTTTTACCTAATGCTGGAGAACTTTCTAGGGTAATGATACTTACAGGCATGAATTCTTCTCCCAGGGCATCTACTTTTCCATCTCAGTCTGTTCCTTGCAGCAACGTGGAAACATGTCTTATTATATAGTGAAGAGAAGCAGGGGAAGAGATGTCCAGGACCCTCTTTTTATTTTTTTTCTTTGGAGTGTAGCCATTCTGGAAGACTGGAATACCATGAGGTTCAGCCAATTACTCAAAAGTTATTTTTTGACACAAACCAGAGTAAGTTAAAAGCAAATAAAAGTACTTATTTGAACAGTTGAAAAGAGGTAATATGAAATGCAAAACATGTGAAAATACAAGAGCAGAAATGAAAGCAGAAAAAAACCCACCCCAAACCAGCACTGGTATCTGCCAGGAGCTCTGGTTATCACTGAAGGCCCTTTCTCCCTGGATGAGTCATCTCTCAATCCGGTGGGTGCTTTATACTGGTCATGACTACAGGTTTTGGTTGCTTTCTCAGAAGGGTCTGCTCCTAAGAGGCCCCTAGGTCTCTCTAGACCACTTCTGAGGAGGGAAAGGGGAATTATTCAAAGTCAAGTCTCCCTTCCCTACCTGTACATCAGCTAATATTT
This sequence comes from Melanerpes formicivorus, assembly GCF_026170545.1. Lineage (NCBI taxonomy): Eukaryota > Metazoa > Chordata > Aves > Piciformes > Picidae > Melanerpes > Melanerpes formicivorus. The sequence continues at coordinate 13,110,676 of NW_027142365.1, forward strand.
ATTAGTACAAGCAAGGAAAGGTTTACACCCTCCTGCCAGTAAATCGACATTTACAGTTTCCTGCTTAGGTGAGTTTAGGATTGGACCTCTATCAGATAGTCATGGGCATAGTTCTGTTTCCCAGAGGAGCTGTGCCAGTTACTAGCAGTTTGCAGGAAGTTGAAAGTTCACATCTTTACAGTTAAATCATAACCTTACCCGTGCACAGAAGTTGCACCACTTCATGCTGGTGTGATGAATCTGGGAAGTGGCACCAAGAGCTGATTGCTTCAGTGTTTTGGACACAAAGTGTGGAGTCCTGTAAATGCTCTTCCTTCGTATGTCCTGTGCTTTTACAAACAAAAAACTCTGAAGGATTCTTTTGACCAAAAGGATATTTACTGGATGTTTTTCTTTTTCTCCTCCAAACTAAAACAGACCCATGCTAAGCATTGATGCAATAACATGTGAGTAGTTGGAATAGCAAAATATATCTATTTCCCTGGGCTTCTAGATCTCTTAGGAGAAGGAAAAAATTGCTTCTTGGTCTATAAAGTGTCAAGTGAGTAATTTATTTTACTTACAGAAGTGAAGCACGGGTCCTTAAAGAGAATCCATGTGATAGGTGGTTGTATCACTTGAATCTTGTCCCAGCAGTTCTTTTGAATTGCAGAGGCTGCTGAGCCAAGTGGGCTTTTGCTTTGCATGCCACTCTATTATTTTATATTGCACTGAAATGACAGTATTCCCTTCCTCCATAACAAGTCACCCAACAGAATCTGTGTTGACTTTCCGAGCCTGCCAAGTCAGGCAGAGTTATAATTAGAAAAATAATTCTGAGGGAGGAAGTGGGGTGAGGGTTTTTTTTTGTTTGTTTTTGGAAAGGTTATCTTCCCAGTGGATTTTTATAGCGTCGACTCGCATGTTTTGCGTTCAGTTCTTCAGCCACATTCCAGACTGATACTTTGAAAACAGTTTTTGGTCTCTGAATTAAAAAAAAAAGGAAAAAAAAAAGAGAGAGAAGTAATACAGTGGTTGTTGTGTGCCATCTAGTGTTCCTCATACGAAGCAGCCTTTCTCAGATGCATGGCTCAAGTTCCCATGGGACCCGACGTTTCACATCCTGCACTTGTCAGACCATAGCGTTCCTGTGCCTGCAAGGTGTAGGCTGGGAAGCTCCGGTGCCCTCTCTATGCTCTGGCACCAGGGCTAGGAGGAGAGGGGAGAGCACTAAAGATGTTACAGATACCATGGTTTAAATATCACCTCTGGCTTGCAATAGGACATAACAAGGATCACATCAGTGCTGTGAGAGAATGTCCCTATGGATATGGGTGTAAGTCTGAATATAGAGTCAGGGTAGCTCAGGTCCTGTTTTGGCTCTGCATGGGCCTTGTGTCTAGGGGCCCTGCAAGGAATTTGTAGAATAGTTTATGTTGGAAGATACCTTAATGATCAGATGTTTCCAATCCCTCTGCCATGGGCAGGCACATCTTCCACTAACCCTCAAAGCCCCATTGAACCTGGCCTTGAACCCCTCCAGGGAGGGCACATCCACAACCTCCTTGTGCAGCCTGTTGCAGTGTCTCACCACCCCTCACTGTAAACAATTTCTTCTAATATCCAGGAAGATTTCTTCCCTTCTCAAGCTTCAAGCCTTTCCCTCTCATCCCATCAATACAAGCCCTTGTAAAAAGTCCCTTCCCAGCTTTCTTGTAGGCCCCCTTCAGGTACTGGAAGGTCTCCCAGAACCCTCTTTTCTCCAAGATGAACAACCCTAACTCTCAGTGAGAAGTGTGGTCTACACACTTCATCTTTATAAACTCTTCTAGTTTAGTAAGTCTCACTTCCAGCATGTCTGTTTTTATTGATCCCAAAATAACCAAACTGAATACCTTGAGATGGGTGTCACAGTTAGTAAGGGGACTAATTTTAAATGGTGTAAATAAAGTACAGCTGGAGAGCTGAGGCTCTTGGGGGCATGCAATGACACCAAGGCACCAAGGTGGTTTGAATTTCACCAAGGTTAAGGAAAATAGTTAATAGAAATAGCTTTGGAGAGCATCATTTAGTGTTGTCATTGCTTATGTGAGTTTTGTGGATAACCACAGGGCAAACATTTGAAACTATGTTCTGGACATTAATGGAGAAGTGAGGTGTCGAGAAAGGGACCTGAAATGAATTAGAGAGAGAAAATACTACTGCCTGATTGGGATGGCAAAGAAGCAGACCTGAGCAGCAGGTCTAAGACCAAGCTGGATTTTGACAGGCTGTATTTTTATCAGGCCTTCTTGTTCTTGTCAAGGTGAATTTAAATCATTTTGGAGAGGTGATTTTATCTAATGGAAAATCAGCATAAGCAAGGGTACATTAACAAAATGCAGAATGAGTGAAATGGTAGCAAATTTTTTGTGTTATTCTGTGGTTGTCTGCTTATCATTAGAATATTTATTATTATTATTAAAAGAGAAGTGGTTCAAGAACTGCAATTGATAGAATCATTAAAAAATAATCAAAGTATCTGACGTTAAGAGTGTGTGATAACCTTACTTTGGGGACCCTTCAGAAATCCAGGGAAATCAGTTGTGAACATGCAATGAATCTGTTCTGTTTGATAAAAAGCAGTAGCTGAAAACACTCAGATGTGACTACCACATGTGGGAATGTTTCAGATTTAGAAGCTATCCTCACAGGCAGCACACAGTCCCAAACAGGCAATTTTACACCCTAACAGCCATGACATCTTCTAATTCGGTTGCTTTTGGCCCCTACAACCTCTGCTGATCCTCTTTCAATATTGTAGTACCTTTTTTTTTTCTTCCAGCCTTTATGTCTTTCAGCAGTTAAAACAAAAAGTTAAATGAGCTTTGCAAAAATTGATTAAAAAAATCAATGCACTCGAACCAGCCCAAGAGATATCTCTAGTAGACAAAAGAATAAGTCTCTGCCTCCTTTCCCCAACCACTTGTGCATTCTTTGGGTTTAAATCAAAATCCTATCAGAATTTCAGTGTTCTTATTCCCTTAAACACAGCTACTCTAAATCATGGACTATGTCTCTGACTTTTCCAATTAGTTTGTTATTGACCAGGATAGCTAGTCAGAGATTCATGTGTAACCCCTGGTCTTCTCTTCTGCTCTCATGATCTTTTGGGTGAGTCACTGCTTGGTAATTTCTCCCCTGGAATTCAAGCAGAGGGAAACCTGGGGAGGAGTTACTCCTTTGTAAGAGGACTCCAGATGAATAGGTGATCATCAGTAAGTCTGTACAGAGGGCAGGAGTTTTTCTTGTCACATCCTGTGGATTTTGATTGGGAAAAAAAAAAAATGTAAGTAAAAGACTGCAGAGAATTCCAGCAAACTTCAGAGTCAAGAGAGTGTATGAAGGAAGCAGCTACACATTGACACTGTTACCCAGAGACTGTCAAAATCAAAGGGTATTTGTGAACTGTGTGTGTAGATTTCCCTAAGCTATTACAGTATGGTTTGGGGTTTGTGTGTGTGTGTGTGTATGGTATGCACAATACAACTAACAGCTGATGGGGCTGGGCACATCCTCCTATACAATGTTAATAATGGGGGGGAAAAATAAACATTGCACACAGCAGCATGAAATGATAAAGCAGCCAGTTTCCTACATGAAAGATGAGATAAAGCTTGGGTCTGTAACTCAGGAAACACATCAGCATTTTCATCACACGCAGCCTGGGATGCTGGCTATAAACAATAGGCTGGCAACACAAGGGGAGGAAAGGAGAGAATTACTTAGTCTAAAACAATTTATCTAAGAGAAGTTTAATGAGCTTATTTTTGTGTTTCAGTACAAACATGGGGCATTAGCTCAAATGAGCAGGCACTTTAAGGCAGCATAAAGGGGGACAGTTAGCAGTGGTAGAAGTGAGAATGCTGAGGAGTTTTGTTGTGACTTTGAAGAGAAGGGCTGCTCCAATCTGGGACAGGAGGGGAAGCGTATATGTCTGTGATGTTATTTACCCTTTCCTCTGACTTCCCACATTGCTTGGCCTCAGCTATCCTTCATTTCCCTATTTCATTCTGTCCAGCTCTGAAGATGCTTCCACAGAAGAGAATGCAGGATGTTAAAATGGAGAACATTTCCAAGGAAAAGAGCACTAAACCTCTCAGGATGAGTTATCATGGCCAGTCACATTTGCATGAGAAGCAAGTTTCTCTTTTGAACAAACGTGTGTAGAAGAAACCACATGATAAAGATCTTCTGAGCTCTGTAATGTGAAGCAGGATAAAGGCTGCCCAGAGATTAATTTATTCTTACTGTAGAGCTTAGCAGCCCCTCTCTTGGAGCAAGACTCAGTACAAAAAGACAGGCCTTGGTTCAAAGTCTGTAGAAGCAGTAGTGAGACACAGCAAAGAGATATACAACCAACCAGAAAGTAGATCACATTAGCCAAGATGACAACTGGTGCCCTTTGCCTATCAGTAGCATTTAGAGGTAGGCAGCATGCCTGGAGCAGACAGCTAAGATTTATGAAGTGATGGTAAAAAAGAAGAATTTGGTCTTGCAGGTGAATCCTTCAAGGATTACCAAAGCTTCCTGGGCTTCTATGTTCCTTGAGACTGAGCCTTCATGGTGAGGACCAGGAGGCAGAAATCTAGAGTAAACACAGCATAGTTGCTATGGCAATCTTGTGGGCATGTCAGAGACACCCTGACAAACCTTGTTCCAAAAGCTGGGTCTGTATGGATTCCATAGGAACCTGACTCCTCCAGGCAGCAGAGTGAAGGGAGGTACTTTTTCCCTGATGTGAAGCGGAAAGCACCACATGCCCAAACTGAAGCCAGGTACAGCTCCTTGCTTTGAAAGTTTTCAGGGTATATAAACAGAGATGTCTTGATTCCATCTGTCTTTCCTTCTTGAAAGGCTGGTCTCATTTCTGAGTTTCTATCAGGGGAGCTGGAGGAAAATCAGACCCATGACAGTATTTGAATAGCTGGCAACTTTCCCACGCTTTCAAGTGGCTTTTAAAACATAATGCTTTTGATACTCGTATTGCTAGGTAACACTGAGGCTGAAACTTTAATTTCAAGGTAATTAGGTTATCTGTTCCTCACCATCAGGGTTTCACTGACAAGGGCTAAGGGACTCAGAACCAGAGATCACAGCAGAACAATTGAACTGCAATTTTGGAAATTTCTGGAGTTCTGTGCATATTTATACACTCACTATACACCAACTCTTTGTTTTAGGGAAGTGGAATTCAGCATTGAAACAATGGGTCTGAAGTCACAGAATCACAGACTATTTTGAAAGAGGCTTTTAAGATCATCTAATTCCAACCCCTCTGCAACTGGGCAGGCACACCTCCTACTAGACCACATTGCTTAAGACCTCATCCAAACTGTCTAAAGCCCTCACTAAGTTGCCAGTAAGTCAGTGGTGTCATGCCAATTCACAGGAACGAGACAGATAGCTTGAAAAAATGTCAGGAAACTGTGAGGAAGCTTAAGGAGTAAAGAGCTTCCCACACAGACATTCATGGACCCATGCAAGGCTGCCCTATACCTGCATGGGCAGCAGCCTTTTTGCCCATAGGAAAACTGTGTGGCCATTCTTGTCCCACCTGAAGACTTCATGCCGACTCTGCTGACTTCTCTTGGGGGTGCTTGTATGCCTTAAAGTGACTTACTGTAGGATTAAAGACTTTTCTTTAAGGAAGAAAGAAAGTGGAAGGAAAA